>NW_022196894.1:85189744-85239953 GCF_008632895.1 Mastomys coucha
GGTTTGTGGGTTGTTCTTCCTGTATTCCAAACTTCTGGGCTAATAACCACTTATCAGAGAGTGCATTCACAGGATCTTTAGAATCACCACTAAGCACAACATTCCTGAGCATGTGCTCCTGCGCTGTCTCCAGATGGCGGATTTACGACCTTCTATGGCTAAGCCTCCACAGCTGAGGGAAGACTGGCCCATTACACACACCCACAGCTTCAAGTCAGTAATACAATGCTCCCAAGGCATGGGTAAGTTACTCAGTATATAGCTTAATTATCATGACCAGTTAAGTTATCCCTAGTAACACCCATCAACATCTCTGAATTCATAAAATGTCAGGCCTCAGCTCTCCCATATTCTCACCCCAAAGGCTATGCTGATATTCAGTGTGCGTATGTATGTATGTATGTATGTATGTATGTATGTATGTGTGTGTATATATATACATATATATATTTCCCTTCTAAATATGAAACTATATATATATATATATATATATATATATATATATATCCCTTCTAAATATGAAACTTACTCAGTGGCCTTGTGTGTCTGTCTATAAATTTTTTTATTGACAAGAACAAGAACATGGAACAAGGCTTTGGCCTTCTGGGTCACCCTTTCCTCCATTAGAAAAACCAAAATATTAAGCCCATCTCTTTCCATTCCAGACCATTGCCTTTTACATGAGTTTCAGTGTCAGTCAGCTCGTCAAATATTATTTGTTTGTTAGTTAGTTAGTTTGTTTGTTTATTTGAGGTAGGGTCTCTCTATGCAGTCCTACATATTCTAGCGCTCATTATGTAGACCAGGCTGGTCTCAAATTTGAGATCTATCTGCCTCTGCTTCCTGAGTGCTGGGAATTAGTTCATTAAATAAGCAAACATCCATGGTTAGGAACACACAGGCACACACAGATATTATTGACTATGTCTGATATGTTTTGAAAACTACAAGATGCAAAGTACTTTGGAAAAGGCCTATAAACATACCTCATTGTGTTTAACAGATGCATTCTTGGGCAGCTATATATAAAATCACATCTTATGGATGGAGTAGTATTTAAGATTCAGACTTATGTTTAGTATTCTTAAGACATGCCAAATATTGACCTATAAATAGTATGCTAATATTTGTTTTCCCCAGGTAGAATAAAATTTTGGTAATTTAGTTTACAAAGTATAGTCTCTGTGTTTGACTTTTAAGGGAAGAACATCCATGCTTGAAGTTACTCAGAGGCTCTGTAAAAGTTCCGGTGGAGAGAGTCAAGCCAGAATGAATTGCCATTGTGCTTTGATGGTGGATTGGGATGCTATGGACCAGGAAAATGGACTTGACAATACTGGTGTGTTCTGGACCTAGATCTACAAGTCTATTTGAGAGCTTGTTTCTCAAGCTTGTCAAATTCCACTTTTCCATGTGGCACTGCTCCCTCCCTCCTGTATTCATTTATTTAAACCATATAGTCTAGCTCAGAAACATGGGCTTCCAAATACAGTGTGCTTGACAAGCTGGAAAGTGGCTTGTGTGGATGGTATGCCCTGAGCTCCACCCAGGGGAATAGCACTCGAGGTGTAATTCTTTATTGCTGACATCATTTTGCATTACGGATCTGCCGTTTTTTCCCAAAGTCTTCTGCAGACATTTTAGGTGCTTGTCCCTTATCTTCCATATCTGCCAGGTACAGGGCATTTATTAGTGAGGCTATGACAAGCCTTAATGTCTTTGTCCTTGTACTTTGTTTTGCATATCTAGTGAGGTTTGTTTCTGTGTCTTTTATTGTCCTGTATTTTGCTGCTCCTGGGTGTAATATGTGGTGTGGCAGTGTTAGTTCCTAAATCCCATTTATTCATTCACTATTTTCATCTTCTACTTTCATGATTATTGCAGCATTGTATACGAATATTGGTCAATGACTGTCTTTGTCAGGATTTCTATTCCTGAGCAAAACATCATGACCAAGAAGCAAGTTGGGGAGGAAAGGGTTTATTCAACTTACACTTCCACATTGCCGTTCATCACTAAAGGAAGTCAGGACTGGAATTTAAGCAGGTCAGGAAGAAGGAGCTGATGCAGAGGGTATGAAGGGATGTTTCTTACTGGCTTGCTTCCCCTGGCTTGCTCAGTTTGCTCTTATACAACCCAAGACTACCAGTCCTGGGACGGCACCACCCACAGGGGCCCTCCCCACTTGATCACTAGTTGAGAAGATGCTTCACAGCTGGATCTCATGGAGGCACTTCCCCACTGAAGCTCCTTTCTCTATGATAACTCCAACCTGTGTCAGGTTGACACACAAAACCAGCCAGTACAATGACCCACCATTATAATTTATGATTCAAGTGTCCATATGTGAGACTTAGCCATCTGCTTTTTCAACCTCTCAACTAATTCTAAGGAAGGAAGTTCATTGGCTGCACTTTCAGTGTCATCATAATTTAAGATCATTAATGAGTTGACATTTGATTATTCAAGGGTACTTCCCAAGTTTGGTTATCAGAATGTAACTATTCTCTTTTCATGGAGATGAAATCTGACAGAATATGGTGCTGTGTCCCATGTGAGCAAAGGATGCAGGTTTTATAACTTACGATGTTTGAATGGCACTGTGGTTTGGGTGTGGAATGTCACTATTGGCTCTTGACTTTGAACAGTGGTGGCACTGACTGGGAAGCTGGTGAAGTGTTCAGAGGCAGAACCACACAGGAAGAAGTGAGTCACTGAGAGGCGTGCTTTGAAGTTTTATAGTGTAGCCACACTTCCTGCTTGCTCTTAGCTTCCTGACTGTGGATACCATACCCTTGCTGATATTATAGACTATATTCCCTTACACTGTACGCCTAAAGCAAACCCTTCCTCTCTTGGGTTGTTTTGCTGGGTATTTTAGTATAGCAGCTAGTCAAGTAAGTTATAAAAGGGTACATTTTTATCTCATTAGCTTTTTCTTTGGCTCACTTGTGCTAGAAAGTACAGATATGAGAAGCTCTTTAGGAAGACTGCATTTGTTGTTTTCTATTCTGTCTGGAGCCATTGAAAATAAATGCATTTGAAGAATCCAGCCACCATGGATATTCCCCATCATAATGCATCCGATATGAGACAATCGGGTGCTTTTAGAGTCATTTCAGTCACTAGCGGGACTGCTTATGTCAAAGTGGCATGAAGTCTTTACTCCATGCCTGCCTTTCTCCTCCTCCTATTGCATTCAGCAAATTAGAGGCCACATGCAAGTTTTCCATCCTGGCTCAGGTATTGTCAGTGTCTGTGGAGAACAGTTCCTTTCTCAGTCCTCATCAGGGAATCCTCTTGGGCATCCTTTTCTGAAGCCTGTATTTATTCACGGATTATTTTCCTTTGTGGACTTTATAAAGCAGAGCCAGATCTCTTTTCTGTAGTTACAGCTAATGGCAGTTTGGCCATTTTCTTCAACAATTCATCACTAGAAATACATTCTGGATGGAGCCCAGCTTTGCTGTGACCTCTGTTTACCTTCCAGAAGTTGACTTATTAATACCATTAGAAGCTCTAGGAAGACGCACTCTGCATATTCATCAGGAAGATACAGCCCACACATCCTTATAACCCAGCACAGAGCGTCTCTGGTTTGGAGTAAGGTTCAGTGATTTTAATGAGCTTAGCTTCTGATTTATAGACGAATCATTACGGCTGCACTGCTGGGGATTGACATTCCTTTTGTTTCTTTTAAGTGTAAACAAACACTAGGTGATCCTAAAAAAGAGAATGTGTGTAAGCGCAAGTGTACTGTTTCTAAGTCCCGTCAGGTTGAGATTTCGATTGCCTAGCACTTGCCTAACTTGCATTTATATATCTCTGGAGATATGTAGGAAGCTAGGAAAGAATGAACATACAATCAATATAAGGCAATTTGGGGGCCCAGTAGATTGGATGAAATTTTATTTGTCAGGAGGAGGCCGCTATTTAATTCACAGGCACAGATGCCCATATTCGTCTGTGACACTGAATTCCTTCCTAATTAAGTGTTTGTCTTCCCTGAGGCTTTTCTTGTTAATCTGGTCTCCTTGCTCAAATTTCAAAGTTGTCATCCTCAATTCTGGAGAAGCTGATGCTTCGTGTGCCTCACCCAATAAAGGTAGGGTGCAAGGAGCAGGAGTTATGAATGCAGCATTTGGTGCTTTATCAAGTATGCCTGGAGGAAAGTATAAGAGTTTTAGTTAACTTCATAGCCATCAGATACATTAAATCCCATGAGTCTTGGTAAATTATTAAACAGCTATTGATTTCATTGTGGTGAACATAGAGATGTATTGACTTTTACCATAGTCAATAGTTTCTAACAGCATAATAAATCCTGATGTTTACTGGAACATGCATTTTAATCCCAGTGCTTTGTACATGTACACTGCAATGCACAGATATCTATTTTATGCTTCCTTTGAACATTCTGAAAAGGCTCTTTTTCCCCCTGAGGATCCTGTTGGTTTTGAGCTCATTTGTTCATCCCTTATCCCACGCCCCCCTTTTAAACTACCCAATCTTGGTTTTTTAATTTTCTTGCTTGATAATGGGGGAAGGTGCTAAGGCCTTGGAAGAAATCTATTTGTCTTTAATGGGCAAATTGGGGCTCTGTCTTCTTGATGAGCTTCTGATTAATTGCAAAGTGTGACCCACTTGTCTCCATCTGTGATAAGCTTCAGTGGAGGAAGACACCTGAAGACTTTCAGTCTCCAATTCTACAATGCTTATTCTAATATATACCAGACTAACACATGATGAGGAGCCATGTCTGAGGATCTGCTCACTTAGCTGTAATCCTTACTCAGTTGTGTGGTAATATAACCCAATAGAAAGTCAAACTCATATTTGAACAAAATTAAATGATAATGCACAGACTATAATGTAATGGGTATAAAAATGCAACCCCAGCACTGTCCCTTTTGCTAGTTTAAATTCTATAGATAATATGAGTATCTTCTTGAAAGACTCAGATTGTTTCTTTATAACTTAGAATATCAATTGGTTCCCAGTAAATGCTCATTGGCCTTGGTCTATATGTCTGGTCCTCCGCTGTTCTCTTGAGTTGCCTGTGTACTTGGCTGCTCTTTGTGCCTTCAGTTCTTATGTGTGATCCAAGTTTCTTTAAGATAGCTGACTTACAGAGGAACCCTGTCTCGAAGAAACAAACAAACAAAAAAGATAGTTGACATTCCTCAGATACTGTGGACCCTGTGTCCAACTGGGCAACAGAGAGAACACCTGTTCAATCAGTGGGATTTTTCTCTTTCAGTAGAAAAATTTATTTCATGTAGAAAGACACTTTGATGACACACAAGGAAGGTAAAAATAAAGGAACAAATTTAAAGTATAGTTTCTTGCCATATTTTGCATATGAGTGTTCACAAACTCCCACACATGTGTATCTGAAGTGAAACAGAAAGCAATAACTTACTACGAAGCGATCTGGTAGGGCTGAAGTTCTCAGGGGAACGGGAGTCTGCCATTGACTGAGTAATAACTTGGAATTCCAATCCCCACAGGAAAATGTGGTCAAGGAAACAAAGACATTGTAAACATGACAAAAAAGAATAATTATTTTTCATGAAAACAGTTGTACTAAATGAACAGCATTTCCCAGCATCCCCTATGGTAATCAGGAGGAAAGTGCTAGGCAGTTAGTAAAGAAGAATGGCAGTAACTCAGAATGTTTTTCAAAGATGGTAACTGTGATTACCCCAGAGGAGTGAGCATCCCAAGGAAGCAGCATCCAGATCCAATGGGCCATGGTCATGTCGTGGATTATAGTAATTGATGTGAGAAGAGTCGGCCCACAAGTGAGGAGCATCATCGGTGGGCGTTGAGTCCTGAATGTGCAAGTGTGGGCAAGCTGAGCTGAGCAGTGGGTATATTGCTCTTTCTTGACTGTGGGCATGACCAGCTGCTTCAGGTTCCTGGCTTGTCTTCCCCACAATCATGGACAGTGACATAGAACAGACGCATTCTCCTTCAGATGCTTTTGGCAGGATGTTTTATCGTGGCAACTCGAGGTGAGACTAGGTCAATGACCTTCAAATGCTTGCCACATTTCTATGACCTATATGGACAAGTAACTGCTCCCACGAGTTGATGAATATTTAAAGCTTAGAGCTTGAAAAGGAGATTTTATGTTCACATTTCCTGTTTGTTTGTTTGGGCCAGTATGGCCCAAAACTATAAACTTTAAAAACTATACATCAACATGACTTTTCTTTTTTTTATTAAATTAATTTATTTTTTACACTCCATATTCCATTCCCGGACCGCCTCCCCCATCCACCCTCCGACTGTTCCACATCCCACACTTCCTCCTCAGCCCCCCAGTCTCCATGTGGATGCTCCCATCCCCCACCCCACCTGACCTCTAAACTCCCTGGGGCCTCCAGTCTCTTGAGGGTTAGTTAGGTGCATGATCTCTGAATGAACACAGACCTGGCAGTCTTCTACTGTATGTGTGTTAGGTGCCTCATATCAGCTGGTATATGCTGTTTGTTTGGCAGTCCAGTGTTTGAGAGATCTCAGGGGTCCAGATTAATTGAGACTGCTGTCATCCTACAGGATCGTCCTTCTCCTCAGCTTCTTTCAGCCTTCCCTAATTCAACAGGGGTCAGCTGCTTCTGTCTATTGTTTGGGTGCAAATATCTGCATCTGACTCTTTCAGCTGCTTGTTGGGTCTTTCAGAGGGCAGTCATGATAAGAAAGCAATCACAAGTGGGGAGGGAGGAAGGGAGGGACCTGGGAGGGAAAGTAGACTGGGGGCACAGTTGGGGGAAGAGAGGAACCTGATCTGGTACTGGGTCAGGGAAAAGGACTGAAGCCCTGAGGGCCAGCAGAAAGAATGGAGACAGGCAACCTCATGAAATAGGAGGTTGGGGGGACCCCCCAGAATGCACCAGAGACCTGGGAGGTAAGAGACTCTTAGAACTCAAAGGGAGGGACCTTAGATGAAATGCTCAACAGTAGGGAGAGGGAACTTACAGAGCCCACCTCCAACAGAAAGCCAGGGCATCAAGTGAGGGATGGGGGTGCCATCCTACAGTCACATCTGGCCCATAATTGTTCCTGTCTGAAAGAATTACAGGGATAGAAATGGAGAAGAGCCTGAGGAAAAGAAGGTCCAGTGACAGGCCCAAAGTGGGATCCAGCTCAGGGGGAGGTCCCAAAGCCTGCCACTATTGCTGAGGCCATGGAGCGCTCAACATGACTTCAAACCCTACATGGGAATGAAAGAAAAGTCATTCTGAGCTTAAATACATAGAATTTTATGTATTTTATGTGGTTAAGATGGCCTTCATATGAAGTTTTGTTTTCTAATGTAAAGAGAATTTATGCTTAATCAATCTCAGGTGGAAGAATAATATAGGTCTGAAGAATTGAGGAATAATTGGGAAATTTCTAATGTCTTCTTTTTCCATACTATGTAAATTTTTGGGTACAAAGTATATATGAACAAGGTACATTTTGTTGTTGTTAAATTTCTATAGGAATTAGGAGAAGATGTAGCTCTAAAACATGTTACTGGCTTTCTTGCCAGAGCCCCACAAACTATTAGAGACTAAATTTGAATTAAATCTTCAAGTACATCAGTGTTTTGTAGGAGCAAGGCATCTCTTACTTTGCAAGAATCTGCTCATTGTTAAGGAAAGTTAATTTCCTTAACAACCAATCTCATGGTGGGCTTAACTGTCATTCCTTGTCACAGTGTCTCTATTGGCTCTCAGAAAATTGTGTAAGAAATAAAGTTCAAGTTTGATATCCCAAATATCAAATTATACATTCTTGCTTCATTCAGTTCTCAACCTCTTCTTTTTGTGTATCTAATGCTCTTAGTCATTTTGTAAATATTACAACTATATGATAATTTATGTTATCTATTCATGATTTTGGTTTTGGTAATATAACTATAAGCCAATATGCACTTCTATGATTGGAACCATATTAACTATATGTTTTATTGCATTCTGAGCTACCCCTAAAGATTAGGCTAGCTTTGAACTCTTGACCTTTCTGCCTCAGTTTATTGAGTTCTGGCATTACAGGGATTTACCACCATGTGTGACTGCTACAGAAAGTTACATGGAGGTGACTTGTTCTGCAGTCAATTTGTTGCCTACATAGTCTCACCTTGAGACTTCTAGAAAGGGTGCCACTGGATCTTCTGATTTAAAGATCCTTTCTTTCCTAAGGTATGTATCTGAAAAGAACTCTATGTAGCAGGAAGAGCTGTGGTCTGTTGCAGTATAGAACAGTACCAGCAGTATGGCATGGAGGAAAGGGCCTAGGGATGGATGTGAGAAGACTCGGTTCCTCTGTGTGCTCACATTGTGTTGTAGGACACTGTGGCTTGTATACAGAATACTCCCCTGAGGCTTTTGAGTCAAAGGCTTAGTCAGAATCTTGTAGTGCTATTGAGAGGTCATTATATCAAGAAGGTACAACACCATTAGTGGATTAATATGCTGACAAGTTCAGAATGCAAAAGCATTGTTGGATACGTTTGACACTGGAGGCCGAGCACTAGTGGGAGGAATTATGCCACTGAGATCATGTCTTGCAGGTCTCTAGTCTCTCTACACCTGGCATCCTGGATGCTGTGAGTTAAGCAGCTTTTCTCTGTGCCCTTCTTAATGTAATGTTTATGCCTTGTCATAGACCTGAAAGAAATCAAGCAAAGGACCTAACAAGTCCTCTTCCTTTAGATTGTTTATGCCTCATTTTTTTTCTTTAACAATGAAAAATTAACTAACATGTTTTGGATGAATGATATGTATGTATCTGGACATAATTGCTGAATGATGATTATGGGTGTTCATGTCGATGAAGGATGAAGATAGAAACACACTTACCAAGCACTTATGAAGGCCAGGCAGTGTTACAGTGCTAAGGGCGGTGAACATCTTGTCAGAGCAGATGCTGTTTTTCTCATTTCAAATATACTGAAACTAAGCCATGAGAAGTTTAATATGTTCACATCATGCAGCAGAAATGCATCAGGATCATGCAGCCTGACATTACTACTCTTGCTTTTCTTACCGATAATGGCCCAGTTCTTTTGAAGTCTAGAGTTCTATTTTAGAAGAACATTTGTGAATAATTAGATGAAACACAGTTCAGAAATGATATGTTCCAATATGTCAGAAGACCATTCAGTAAACATGAGCATAGTTTAACAGTTTATGTATCAAATTCTCTATCCATCCATTCATTATTTGTTTTAAATGGTATGCTGGGGGGGGGGGGAAGCCTACCTAGGCCACTCTCCAAATTTTGTTGCTTAAGTGACAGCTGCTGAGAGAAATGGCAATTACAACCTACTGCAAGCCTGCAAGCCACTACTGAGAGATAATCTACCTCATCATTTTCTCTTCAATCGGTGTTGGTGTCTTCATTGAAAGGATGTCAGGATGTACTAGTTTCATTTCTCTTTGCTATGATAAAATACCTGCCACATACGGAAACAACAAAACCAAACCAAACACTTAGTAAAAGAGGGTTGACTTCCATCAAGACAAGGAAAGCATGGCGGTAGAATTTGAGGTGGCTGAACACACTTGATCCATAGTCAGAAGGTGGTACATAATGGTATCATTTGAATTGACTTATCTGAGAAATACTAAGTATTGTGCAGGGTTGATCCTGTTCATTTTTATGTAGAATTTATTCCTGGCATATCATGTACAGGTCTATTTCTGCTCATTCTTTCCTTGTCTCCATTATAGGGCCTGCTATTATGTAACGTGACAATCACTTGTGTATGAACTGTCCATGCACAAAGCCTTGTATATTGTGCCACCATATCTGTTTCTGCAGCATCTCATGAGTCACACATTTCCCTTTAAAGGGCTGGTGTGTTGTCAAAATGTTTCCTCCTGGGGAATGGAGGAGTAAGGGCCAGACAGAGAAGGTTGCTATAACAGCCAGCCTTGCTTATTGAGAACTTTGGCTTTTTTTTTTCTCATGTTGTGGCTATGGACATGGTGAAGTCATTTATGGATGTAATAGTTTCCTGCCCATGTTCCTGGAGCCATCTGTACAGTGGTCTTTAATCTGTGAGTCATAACCCCTTTGAGGTTGAATAAACCTTGCATAGGAGGCACATAAGACCAACAGAAAACACAGATATTTATATTAGGATTCATAACAATAGAAAATTACAGTTATGAAGTAGAAATAAAAATAGTTTTATGGCTGGGCGGTGGTAGCACACGCCTTTAATCCTAGCACTTGGGAGGCAGAGGCAAGCAGATTTCTGAGTTCGAGGTCTGTAACCCTCCTGGTTTGAGACCTGCCTCTGATAGCCACACCTCTCTGCTCATCTCCTGCTATTCGCCACGCCTCCAACCTGGTTCCAGTTACATTCGGAAGCTCCACCCCCACAGAGAAACAAGGAAGTCGCTGATTGGACTGACGTGTGACTATTTGGGGGGAGTGGTTTTTGCCCCAGGTAATATACCTGTTGGGGGGACAAAGGAGATTCATTAAAATCAAGATGGCTGAGCAGTCATGTCTCCTGTCTAATTTTTACCCTTCCACGTGGGTAGGTATATCCACGGCCACTGTATCCTATCCCTAACTCTCTCTTGCTGCTGCTCTTCTTTCTAACTCCATATTTCCAGGTTACCCACTGTTTTAACATTGCTGATGGACAGTAACAGAGGTCAGCCTGGTCTACAGAGTGAGTTCCAGGACAGCCAAGGCTACACAGAGAAACCCTGTCTCAAAAAACCAACCAACCAACCAACCAACCAAACAAACAAAAATAGTTTACGGTTGGGAGTCATCAGAGCATGAGGAACTGTATTAAAGGGTGACAGCATGAGGAAGGCTGAGAACCACTGCATCTGTGATAGTCCTTGAAAGGGAGAGGTCTGGACCTTCATGGCTCATATTCATACCTTCAATAAACTGTGAATACCGCTGCATATGGAAGCTTCAGATAACCACTTGAAAACAAGCTAGGAAACTTGGCATTTTCGAACCTGTGATGAACGTCTATCTAATGCACATATTTTGATAACAGAAATTAAATGCAGAAGCTTAAGAAATCTGTGCTAATTTATCTAGGAAGAGAGGCCAGGACAAAAGCTCAAGTTGGCCTAGTCTCGTGAAGGTGTAAGCATTTATGCAAACGCCTGGGCAGCACATCCAGCTCTTGCTTCATAGCAGTTTGAATCAATGTCAGAGGGAAAGGCTTACAAAATATTCTATTTAAGTCTAATTTATGGCAATAAGCCCAATGGTTTGTTCTTCCCATAGGAAGTAAGTATGAGAGACTGACTAGAGAGAAATTCACATAGAAAGAACTTGAGTCTATTGAATAAGAAGATGGACCAACAATACTTGGATAATTGGTCCACGGTGTTTAGAGATGTATTGGTCATTATGGTAACCACTAATTACCTCTAGGCATTTACATTTGACTTATTAAAATAATAAATAATTTAAAAGTGCTTCCTCATGCCAGTCACAGTAGAAGTAAACAGTAGCTACATATACTGGGTACCATGTTGATGAAGAAAGATGAAGAGCACTTGTTATTTCAGACTTCTCTCTGTGGTGAATTTTTCTTGGGTTGCATCATTAATCAGTAGAAAATGAGCCAGCTTTGATTGATAAGGAAGTAAGGAGTCACCTGGGTCATTAATTAACTACAACCAGTCAGTAAGTAGAATCTACCCATAGCAACAGCAAGACAACTGCTATGGTTTGGAGCCTAAATGTCCCTTGACCCAGGCTCAAATGCTAAAGGTTTGGTTAGTAACCAGGCTGTGTTGCTCCTGGAGCTGTGAAACCTCTAGTGGCAGAGGAGAAGAAAGCTAAGCCATTGGGCCATGTTCTTGAAGGAGTTTTTGGGACTTGAACCTCTGACTCCCTCTTCGCTTTCTGGCGTCCATAAGACAGATACCTTCCTCTAGCACAAACTCCTCCATAATGTGTGGCATAGCCACAGGCCCAAAGTGACTTGGGATAGACTTAACTCTCTGAAACCATCAGCTGAAATTAGACTTTCTTCCTTTCTTGGGTATGCTGTCCCTATTACACAATCTAACATAATCTGGAGGAGTTCTGGGGAATTATTTCTTCTAGCATAATTGCTAACCTTTTTGTAGGGTGTGGCCATGGGATGGTTGGCCTCCTTATCTTTCACCTTCATATGTGATGCTCTCTTGACTCTTATATGAAGTTTAAAGATTTGGTTTCTCCTTTTGTCTCCTGTAGTTTGTTTTCATATGCTACACCTTCTTTTAAAGAGTCTACACTGACTGTCAGGGTTGGTCTAAGGCTATACAGACCTCACCAGCAACCCCAGAGGCATATGGCTTAGACTCCCTTCCTGTATAAAAGTGCCTGTGTAGATTTCCTTGTCTGCCTCTAGCTAAGTCTCGCTTTCAGGAGTGAACTCTCTCTGAGGACTTCTTTCACTACAGAGAAGGAGCCCGAGTTGCCCTAAGGTGTGAAATATGGTTGCTATAAAAATATATAAAAGAGACTTAGGAGAGGTGGAAAGGACTGCCACAAGTGTACATTTAAGTGCTCATATAAGAAGCAAAGCACATGGGATGGGCTTAAATTATAGAAAAGAAGGTGTGGAATGGATTTCTGGAAACATTGAATGGCTTGTAAGTTTTTGTTTTTTGTTTTTTGTTTTTTGTTTTTTTAGCCTGGGGGAAGGTTTTAAAAATTCTTTTTACAGTTTCATACATATGTATAATGCATTGGGATTTTATCTAACCTCCTCCCCCTTTACCCTCTCCTCCTTCTTAATATCTCTCTCCTATTTCATATCTTGTTCTCTCTGTCTGCCTGTTTCTGTCTTTTTTTCTTTTCCCTCTGCCTCCTCGTCCTCGTCCTCGTCCTCGTCCTCCTCGTCCTCCTCCTCCTCCTCTCTACACTGAGTTTAATTACACTTGCTTTTGTAATTGGGTAAGGAATCTTGTGTAAGGAATTACTCAAAATATTCAGGCAAGAACCAGTGTATACAGCACTTAAGAAAATGGCACCCTTTCTCCTGGCAACTCTTTCCCTGTCAAAAGCTCTTCAGTGAGGAGTGATGCCTCATGGGTGGTTTCAACCCATGATGGTGCATTGATGTTTTAGTCAGAGAAATGGGATGCTTGCTGAAACTCCTCATCTAGCCATTGGTGACTATCCTTCATGTAGACTTGTGTTTAGCACTGAGCCTGGCACAGACTTGGGGCCTGGATTTCTGGCTTCCAGAAATATGAGAGAACAGATTTCAGTTATTTTTAACCATTAATTTTGTAATAATTTGCTATACCAGCCACAGAAAACTAATATAGGCTTCATCTGGCATATTCTCCAAGCCATTTTAAGGATGATCAAATGAAGCATTTATGTAAAATACGAAGTACAAGTGACTTAAAAGAGTTTCTAAGGGCTTCTCGAAAGAATTCTCTGGCCTCTGCCTCCCTTTCTCATACATGAGCCTCTGGTATAACCAGTACATTTATCAAGATCACAGTAGCTTACTTCCTCACATACTATCTGTTCTAGCACCCAGTTTCTTTGAAATTGCAGCTATTACTGTCTGTAAAGTTCCTGGAGGCAGGGTCATTACTGTAGCTTATGATGACACGTGAAATCCTGTTTGACCTCCCTTCCTCTAAGGACAGGTGAGCTAAGGCTACTCTCTCACTCCCCTGCCCTCATTTGCATCTGAAACATAGACCCATTATGACCCATCCCTGTCCTTTTAACAATTAAGCTACAATAAATGTAGGTTTTAGTAACAAATATGTTGGTATGTCTCAAAAGTGCAAATGATACAAAAAGCTGTTTGTTGTGGTTGCAGTGTGGACTACTTCCTGCCAGGGGAAACTGTACCTCCTCGACATACAAGCCAAATAAACCTTCCTTTCAATGACGTTTTGTCAAGGATTCTGTCACAGGAGTGGCAGAAGCAGTAAAATATTTGTGGAGAGATCTTGTTCCCATTCCAAATACATTCTTTGCAGTTATCCATTTATAAAATTAAAAAAAAGGGGTTCCACTGTTTCTTTCTAAAAGTATAAACATTTTCCTATAGAAGACAGTACAGGTAGACAGTGTCTATACCTACCTTTTTACCGTCTATCACTTGATGGCAGTCGTGAGATTATGAGCCAAGGAGCCAGTGAAGCCATGCTTACCCTCCTGACCAATTGGAACTCGGAGGTAATATATGTATGCTGCTTAAAACTAGTAAGCTCATGATAATTATTCAAAGAATAGGAAATTATAACAGCAATCAATCATATTTGTAAAAATACAAATATATAACAGTATGCAGCATGTTTCCTTTTAGGATGTCCCTTCATGGTTATAAAATATATCTTGTTATTTTTCTTTTAAATTTCTAGATTTTCTTCAGTGAGTGTGACCCCCCTTGTTGTAGGAATTACATATATTTGCTTCCCAGTTTTCCTTATGGTATTTTGAGTGCAAGGTTAATTAATCTCATGTGACTTAATCCAACAATCATTTTTTATTAGATATTTTATTTACATTTCAAATGTTGTCCCCTTTTCTGGTTTCCCCTCCGAACCCCCCCTCTCATCTCCCCTTCCCCCACTCACCAACCCACCCACTCCTGCTTCCCTGTCCTGGCATTCCCCTACACTGGGGCATTGAGCATTCTTAGGACCTCTCCTCCCACTGATGACTGAGTAGGCCATCCTCTGCTGCATATGTGGCTGGAGCCATGGGCCCCTCCATGTGTACTCTTTGGTTGGTGGTTTGGTCCCTGGGAGCTCTGGGGGTACTGGTTAGTTCATATTGTTGTTCCTCCTATGGGGCTGCAAACTCCTTCTGCTCCTTGGGTTCTTTCTCTAGCTCCCCCACTGGGGACCCTGTACTCAGTCCAGAGTATCCACCTCTGTATTTGTCAGGCACTGGCAGAGCCTCTCGAGACAGCTATATCAGGCTCCTGTCAGTAAGCACTTGTTGACACCCACAATAGTGTCTGGGTTTGGTAACTGTATATGGGATGGATCCCCAGGTGGGATGGTCTCTGGATGGCCTTTCCTTCAGTCTCTGCTCCATAGTTTGTCTTTGTATCTCCTCCTATTTGTATTTTGTTCCCCCTTCTAAGAAGGACTGAAGTGTCCACCCTTGGTCTTCCTTCTTCTTGAGCTTCATATGGTCTGTGAATTGTATCTTGGGTATTCTGAGGTTCTGGACTAATATCCACTTATCAGTGAGTACATACCATGCAACAATCTTTTATCAGTTTCTCATTTCTACATATTGCTCTTGAGCTCTCTTTTAAGGAATTCAACTATCCTATGATTTCCTTTACATCCTAAAGCCCTTTAGAAATTTTCTTTGATACAATGTGTGAATGCAAACATATCTATTTTCACATGACTATTCAGTCATCCCTACATTATATAATAAAATATACACTTAAACCATGTATCCCCAGGTGCTACCTTTATCACTAAACAAATTACATGGAAGTTGGGATAAATTTCTGGAGTTTATCAAAGACTACACTGTTTAAATTCTCATAATTTATAAAATGCATGTTGGTTTATAAGATCAATTTTATAGATTTCCCAGTTATTACTTTTAGTAAATTATTGTCATTAATTTTAAAATTAGCTTATATATTTTTAAAACAATATTTCTTTTTCAATATTATTATTGTGATTATTTATTCATTTTATGAAGTTGCATGAGGAAAATTGGTGTCTTGAGTGTGCTTTTTGTAACTGGCAAACACAGTACGTCTTTTCATTTATTCAGTGACTTTGAATTGTTCAGAAATATATACTCATTTTATTTGTTTTGAAGACCCCTTATTAGTTTTATTTCCAGATATTTTTATCCCTTTTATAGGTATTGTTATTGCTTTTATAAACATGTATTTATACTATGTTTTCATGGTAGAGTTACTTATACATATGAGAAATATTGTTTTCTGTACATGTTATATGTGTGCGTATTGCCATCTAGAATATTGTGGATGTCTACCGTAGGATGGGCTCTCAACCAGCTGTGAGGTTAGTCATAGGGTTTGCCTCAGATAGATAATAGCTTAGGACTGAGCCAAATACTAAATATGGAAACTCAACCAGTAATTGTTCTTTATAGTAAAGGCTCTGAACAAGATGAGATATGTTTAGTATTATAGCATTGTTACTTACATGTGTCTATCTACTCTGAAGACTTTGAATGCTTGAAAATATCATGCTTTATTTATGTACTGGTTCCAAGACTCAAGCAAATGCCTGGAAAACAAAGGCCCTAAATCTTTATTGAGCTGAGTCTTACTGAATTTTCTGTGCATTGCAGACTAATGGTGTCTCGGGTCCATTTGTCACCATGGTTATGCAGCCCTTAGGTTTTGTTGTTGTTTTGTCTGAGTAAGTCTGCTGTGTGCATGCAGTGCCTGAAGAAGTCAGAAGAGAGCATGGTCCCACCAACCTGAATTACAGAAAATGGCAAGCTGCCACATGGGTACCAGAAATCAAACCAGAGTCCTCTGAAAAAGCTGCAAGTATTTTTAATTGCTCAGCCATCCTGAAGCTTCCCAAATTTTCCAATGAACTTAAACACTGTATTTCCATTGGTATATGATCCCAGGACTGGTCAATGAAATTTCTGGAAAATGGCAGTCATAACTTTCATCCAGAGCGTCCTTGCATGTCTCAACTCATGAATAAGGTGAGTGCCTGGTGCTCTGCAGCAGCCCTGTGTGTGCAGGTGAGATGACTCAATGGCCCTTTTGTAAAACTTTGACTGAAGTGTTAAAAGTTAAGCTTAGTTTATTAAGCCTAGTTTCAATCTCATACTCTGCTTGGGGCAGGTGTTAAGATCTACCTCTTTAATAACACCAGGAAAGCAAGAAGACACTATCATGGAGAATGTATATAGAATTTTCAGCAAAGAAAGAAGTGAGGTTAACTAGTTTTAAAACAGATGCGTATATCATGAATCCTAACTTATCAGGGGTGGCTTGCTGGCCACAGTACTGTTTGACAGTAAAGCTGCCATCTAGTTAAATCATACTACCCTATAGGGAGAGACTTTGAAGAAGGCCAGAGTATTAGTTATGGACAGCAGGAGTTGTGTTGCTGAACATAGACAACAAGGAGAGGAGAGCAGGGTATGTATATCTCATAAGATCACTTGGGGCCCACTAAGATGGACGGTTGTGATTGGGAACCTGAGCAGGTTTATAATCATCTAGGTGTGTGTGAGGGCTCTTGTTTCCATGGAGAAGATCCAATCAGTGAATGTGGGAGGCACCATCCCCAGCCTGTCTTACGTTGAAAGCGCATGCCTTCTGCTCCATTACCTGATGTCAGGCACAGAGGGGCCAGCCACCTCACAAATGTGCTCACAGCTTTGTGCCCCTGAGTCCAAGCTCTCCCTTCTCTTAAGGTGCTCTTGTCAGGGACTTGTCATAGAGACAAGAAATGTAAATATTACATCTGTGTCTATATTAGCCTGGTTAACAATAAGTGTATTCCTTAGAGTTTAAGATTCAGAAACCAGTAGCAATTTAAATTTTTTTAAATCATAGATTTTTAAAATAAACAAATTATACCATGAAATTCAATTTTCAAAAAAAAGAAGTGAGGTTAAATAAAGAATTGAGGATTTATTGTGGTGTGTGTGTGTATGTGGTGTGTGTGTGTGCGTGTGTGCATGTGTGTGTGTGCGTGTGTGTGTGTGTGTGTGTGTGTGTGTGTGTGTGTATGTATGTATGTATGTATTAGCTCTAGAGAGAGTTTAGGTCCATTTATAGGAATATATAATATGTAATAGAGTCATAAACCACAGAAGAAGATGGCAAGAAATAGAGACAGAGACAGAGCTGGAGTCAGTGGCAGACTGCTGGTGAGAAGGCTCCAGTGGAATCTCTCCTCTGTCATAAAACATATTGAGTATTATTGTACTAGACTTTTAAAAGTTCTCACAATGGCACATATATATTTCATACTCATTCTGTTGCAGGAATCTACTTAAGCTTTAATTTAATCTTTGTAACAACCTGATAAAATGGGTAGTGATGATATTCAGTTTTATAGAACAGCTATTGCTAATGTGGAGACAGGAAGACAAATTACTCAGGATTCCTTCAAAGACAATGCTGTGTCACATGATTTAAAAGCCTTCTTAGGATCTAGACAGTGGACTCTGCAATGGATTTCATATGTCTTATCTTTCATATCACCTAAGGATCTGATGGCTCCATGCCAAGCTCAAAAGATTCAGCTAAATCAATATCACAAAGAGCTACTCTGGCATAGCATTGTTTGGGGGGGATTTTAGAAGAGAATATAAAATTTGCAAACCTTTAGAAAATTGAAACAAGCAAGCAAACAAACATGTTACATCTACTAATAGCAACTGGTGTCTCCGAGATAATTTCTAACTTTATTTTTCAATTTTTGATTAGATATATTCTTTATTTATATTTCAAATGATCTCCCCTTTCCTGGTTTCTCCTCCAAAAAAAAACCCCTATTCTTTTCCCCTTCCTCCTGCCCACCAACCCACCCTCTCCCACTTCCTGGCCCTGGCTTTCCCCTACACTGGGGTATAGGGCCTTTACAGGACCAAGGGCCTCTCCTTCCATTGATGACCAACTAGGCCATCCTCGGCTACCTATGCAGCTGAAACCATGGGTCCCTCCATGTGTTCCCTTTGGTTGGTGGTTTAGTCCCTGGGAGCTCTGGGGGTACTGGTTAATTCATATTGTTGTTCCTCTTAAGGGGCTGCAAACCCCTTCAGCTCCTTGGGTCCTTTCTCTAGCTCCTTCAGTGGGGACCCTGTGCTCAGTCCAATGGATGGCTGTGAGCATCCACTTCTGTATTTGTCAGGCACTGGTAGTCTCTCAGGAGACAGCTATATCAGGCGCCTGTCAGCATGCAATTGTTGGCATCCACAATAGTGTCTGGGTTTGGTGATTGTATATGGGATGGATCCCCAGGTGGGGCAGTCTCTGGATTGTCTTTCCTTCAGTCTCTGCTCCACACTTTGTCTCTGCAACTCCTTCCATGAGTATTTTGTTCCCCCTTCTAAGAAGGATTGAAGTATCCACACTTTGGTCTTCCTTCTTCTTGAGTTTCTTGTGGTTTGTGGGTTGTACTTTGTGTATTCTGATCTTTTGGGCTAATATCTACTTATCAGAGAGTGCATACCATGTGTGTTCTTTTGTGATTAGGTTACCTCACTCAGGACGATATTCTCCAGTTCCATCCATTTTCCTAAGAATTTCATAAATTCATTGTTTTTAATAGCTGAGTAGTACTCCATTGTGTAGATGTACCACATTTTCTATATCCATTCCTCTGTTGAGGGACATACAGGTTGTTTCCAGTTTCTGGCTATTATAAATAAGGCTGCTATGAACATAGTGGAGCATGTGTCCTTATTATATATTGGAGCATCTTCTGGGTATATGCTCAGGAATGGTATAGCCAGGCTCTCTGGTTGTACTATGTCCAATTTCCAGAGGTACCACCAAACTGATTTCCAGAGTGGTTGTACCAGCTTGCAATTCCACCAGTAATGAAGGAGTGTTCCTCTTTCTCCACATCCTTGCCAGTATCTGCTGTCACCTGAGTTTTTGATCTTAACCATTCTGACTGGTGTGAGTTGGAATCTCAGGGTTGTTTTAATTTGTATTTCCCAGATGACTAAGGATGTTGAACATTTCTTTATGTGCTTCTCAGCCATTCAGTATTTCTCAGTTGAGAATTATTTGTTTAGTTCTGTACCCCATTTTTTAATAGGGTTATTTGATTCTCTGGAGTCTAACTTTAATGCAAAGGACATTGTTAATAGTACAAAAGTGCAACCAACAGATTGGGAAAAGATCTTACCTATATCTGATATCTGATATCCAATAGAGGGCTAATATCCAATATATACAAAGAACTCAAGAAGTGTAGGCTTTTGTAGCAGGATCTGATGATTTTTTTTGGATTTCCTCAGTTTCTGTTGTTATATCTCCCTTTTAATTTCTGATTTTGTTAATTAGGATAGTGTCTCTGTGCCCTCTAGTTAGTCTGGCTAAGGGTTTATCTATTTTGTTGATTTTCTCAAAGAACCAGCTCCTGTTTTGTTGATTCTTTGTATAGTTCTTTTTGTTTCCACTTGGTTGATTTTAGCCTGAGATTGATTATTTCCTGTGATCTATTCCTCTTGGGTGAATTTGCTTCTTTTTGTTCTAGAGCTTTCAGATGTGCTATCAAACTGCTAGCGTATGCTCTCTCCAGTTTCTTTTTGGAGACACTCAGAGCTATGAATTTTCCTCTTAGGACTGCTTTCATTGTGTTCTATAAGATTGAGTATGTTGTGGCTTTATTTTCATTAAACTTTAAAAAATCTTTATTTTTTTTCTTTGACCAAGTTATCATTGAGTAAGGTGTTTTTCAGCTTCCATGTGTATGTGGGATCTCTGTTGTTTTTGTTATTATTGAATACCAACATTTATCCATGGTGATCTGATAAGATGCATGGAATTATTTCAATCTTATATCTATTGAGGCTTGTTTTGTGACTGATTATATGGTCAGTTTTGGAGAAGGTACCATGAGGTCCTGAGAAGAAGGTGTATCCTTTTGTTTTAGGATAAAAAGTTCTATAGATATATGTTAAAATCTAATTGTTTCATAACTTCTGTTAGTTTTATTGTGTCTCTATTTAGTTTCTGTTTCCATGATCTGTCCATTGATGAATGTAGGGTGTTGAAGTCTCCCACTATTATTGTGTGCAGTGCAATGTTTGTTTTGAACATTATTAAAGTTTCTTTTATGAATGTGGGTGCCCTTGCATTTGGAGCATAGGTGTTCAGAATTGAGTGTTCATCTTGGTAGATTTTACCTTATCTTTTTTATAACTTTAGGCTGAAATTCAATTTTATTAGATATTAGAATTGCTACTCCAGCTTGTTTCTTGGGACCATTTGCTTGGAAAATTTTTTTCCAGCCTTTCACTCTGAGGTAGTGTATGTCTTTGTCACTGAGGTGGGTTTCCTGTATGCAGCAAAATGTTGGGTCCTGTTTATGTAACCAGTGAGTCTATGTTCTTTTTATTGGGGAATTGAGTCCATTGATATTAATAGATATTAAGGAAAAGTAATTGTTGCTTCCTGCTATTTTTGTTATTGGAGTTAGAATTTTGTTCATGTGGCTATCTTCTTTTAGTTTTGTTGAAAGACTACTTTCTTGCTTTTTCTAGGGTGTAGTTTCTCTCCTTGTGTTTGAGTTTTCTTCTTATTATCCTTTGAAGGGCTGGATTTGTGGCAAGATATTGTGTACATTTGGTTTTGTCATGGAATACCTTGTTTTCTCCATCTATGGTAATTGAAAGTTTTTCTGGGTATTGCAACCTGAGCTGGCATTTGTGTTCTCTTAGGGTCTGTATGATATCTGTATGCTCATCTCAATGGTGAACAGAGGGTTGTCGAATGGCCCCACCTTCTAGGTTTAGATGTAGGCAGGAAGTCCCAGTTGCTCTGCCACTTCTGTGGCCTGTGCACTCCTGGCTGGTTCTGCCTTAGACAGTCATGGGGGAGAGAATGGCAATCTCACCTGAGTCCTAGGGTCAGAGCATTCTCTGGAGACAAGCTGTCCCTGGCAAGAAAGGTGCTGTGGAAGTGCCCTAACTCCTGGGTGCAGATGGAGGCAGGAAGGACTTTCTAACTTTGAATTAGAAGAATGGCCAAGGTGCTGATTCTAAGTCAGGGAGCTTTTGACATGTAAAAATAACAACTAACTTCCTTATCTTGAATGATGGTCCAAGGTGGATGAACTGAGATATATTGGTCAGTTATGCTGTGCTGTCCTCTGGAAGAAGGTAAGCCCCTGGACTGTATTGACTTTTCATCTCCTCTAGATGCCTTTTGATCTCTCTTTAAAGGCTAGCATTTCTGAGAGCTCTTCTTCATTATACTGTCATGCCCTAGGACAAGAGACTTCCAATGTCAGTCACCAGGAAAAGAATAATGTTGGTGGTGAAACCTAGTCTTGCATCTCTCAAATGGGACATGCTCTTGATTGTGTTCTGTGGATAGGAATCAGTCACATAAATACTTAACAAGCTGTCTTAGTTAGCATTTTACTGCTATGAACAGACACTATGACCAAGAGAACTCTTATAAGGGACGACACTTAATTGGAAGTGGACTTGAAGGTTCAGAGGTACAGTTCATTATCATCAAGGCAGGAACATGGCAGTGTCCAGGCAGGCATGTGCAAGAGGAGCTGAGTGTTCTACATCTTAATCTGAAGGCTGCTAGCAGAATACTGGCTCCCAGGCAGCTAGGATAAGGGTCTTAAAGCCCATAGCCACCTACTCCAACAATGCCACACCTACTCCAACAAGGCCACACCTCCAAATACTGCCACTCCCTGGGGCAAGCGTATATAAACCATCATACAAGCCCTGACCATCTGTGCTCCCAGAGAATATGTTCTTTCTGTTACTACTCGAAATTTATCTCCTTCTACCATTTCTCTTTCCTTTTTATTCCTTCAGACCTTCGTTTGATCTCCCGAAACTACATCTTCCTGGTACCACGTTATCTGCCTGCAGGCAGCTCAGTACTCCTAAGGGAATCTCCAGGAGTAAGCGATGGGCTGGGACGAAGGGAAAGCACAGTGAAGGCGCATTCTTGACTACCACTCCTCAGTTATCCACTGCTTGCTTCCCCTCTGCCTCTCACAGCCCAGACAGAGCTGGAGGTTACAAATGAGAAAGAAACTAAAGGACAGAGAAACCTATTTTACTGCTCCTCTGTGTTGTCTGTACTTACTTAGACCTTGTGACACTAATTCTGATCCTACTCTTCACGGCCTTTTCTTTGATTTCTTATTTTTTTAATTTTATCTTATATCCTGACTGCTGTTTCCCCTCCCTTTACTCCTCCCAGTCCCTCTTCCATCCACTCCTTCTCTACTTCTCTTCAGAAAGGGCCAACCTCGATCAACCAGCCATGGCATATCAAGTTGCAGTAAGACTAGGCACCTCCTCTTCTATTAAGGCTAGACAAGGTAACCCAGTAGAGGAAAATGGTCCCAAAGGCAGAAAACAGAGTCAGAGACATCTCCTGCTTCCAGTGTTAGGAGTCCCACATGGAGATCAAGCAACACAACTAAAGCATATATGTGGAGGACCTAGGGCAGTCCTGTGTGGGCTCCCTGGTTAGTGGTCTCTGTGAGTCCCTATGGCCTTAGGTTGGTTGAATCTGTGGGTTTTCCTGTAGTGTCCTGGATCCTGCAGAAGATCATAAGGAATCATTTCATTGCCCCCTTCTCTCGCTCTTCCTTCCTCCTTCTCTTTCTTTTGTTTCTTTGTTTCTCTCTTCCTTCCTTCCTTCCTTCCTTCCTCCCTTCCTTCCTTCCTTCCTTCCTTCCTTCCTTCCTTCCTTCCTTCCTTCTTTCCTTTCTTCCTTTCTTTTCCAGGCCTGTTTGGTTCTATCCTAGGTCTCCAGGCTTCACAGCCATTTTTAACTCCTTTCCTTAGTCCTCTTGTAGTAACACGTGGAACAAAGTGAAAGATGTTCCCAGTTGGGGCCTGCAGCTGCAGAAGGTATGTCTGTGTAGCTGGCACCCCACATTGTCATGAGCTCATAATTCCATGTTTTTACAGAAACATAATAGAGTTGGAAAATGCTGCACTTTTATGCGCTTAGTATATGGTAGATGCATCATATGTCAAAACAATTTTGTCTGTAGTCTGCAGGCTTAATCCTCTGCTAACATTATTTACATGGAAGGGATGATTCAAGGCATGATTAAATCTCAGATCAGCTGTTGACCTAAATGATCACAGAAACTCTTTCCAACCCAGAGCTTTTACGATCCTGCTGGAATATTTGCTCTCGATTTTAAGCAGATGACTCCAAAATGATATCTTTAAGCAGGAGTTGCCTGTGATGTGGCAGACACTGACATCTCTCATCTCTCTTCATTCTGAGAATTTCACCTCTACTTTAGTTTGTCATCATCTCCACTGCTACTGCATATTAACATAGGCATCTCCTGTAACACCACATCGCTGTTTTCTCCCTATTATATGTAGCTAATGAGTCTTCATTCCTTATTTCATGAGGCTAAGTAAATATAGATAATTCCAACAGGGCAGAATGTGCTTCTCAATGGTTGACAAGGGGACATTTTATTAATTTGCTCTTAAATCATTGCAATCATGTCCATTCAAATGCCTGATTCTTTTCTCCCAATAAAATGAGAAGTGATTGTTAATTTTTTTTATGTCTCCTGTAAATAACTGCAACACCCTAATGGCTGTTCTAATTCTGTACATCCAGAATTAATCTCAAACAGAAATCATTAGTGACATACAAAGAAGATTATGCAAGTTTCCCACAGCCTCTTGTCAAGAAGTACATTTCATGAGGACAGTTTACATTTGCATTCAATTGCTTTTATTCTCCCTGCCACACATTTTGATTCTTTAAAAAGAGAGAGAGAGAGAGAAAGAGAGATAAATAAAGCTAACTTGTATGCCACTTGGGTATAATAGTATCAGATAGGACGAGGCTTGTAGAAGCCATTAAGGTCACCCCATGCTTCCTCCCAGGCACATAAGAATTCATCTCACAGTTTTATCCACTGAAGGACATGAGCTTCCAAGTCTCCTTGGGTAACTAATTTTAATACCTGACAACACTTTCTGTCATGATGTTTTCTCTTACAAACAATGCAATTGAGCTGCCTCCTGTCTTTTATTTTCCTGGAGCCTTAAGGTAAGCAATCGGTTTCAATTCTTCCTAAAATGATCGGAACTCCTCATCAGCCTTTTCTGAAAGGCTCTCTAGTTAAGGGTGCCCTCTGTTCATTTGTTGGGAGTGACTGTCTTGAGAAAGATCCCCTCTTCCTTCATCATATTTTTCAGCCAGAGCCAAATTTATTGCTCCATATATTTAGAAAAATGTATTTTTGCAAAGAGATGAATGTGAAATAGCATGCTCTTTAGAACCAAAGTCTACAAGGGGTTTTCTAGGCAGTGGGCTGAGGAAAGAGACCACTCAAGGAGAATATTAATGGCCGTGATTACAAAGAGGGTGAGTAATTGGTTCAAGGCACAAGCAAATAAAGAGGAAAAGGGACAAGAAGGGCTAACTGAGCTATCAAATGTGCCTCAAGATTAACATCATTCAGAAGGGACATTTGTTAAAAGTGGATTTTGCATGAAAACGGAAGCCACTTTGACTCTGTGAGCAAAGAAAGGCATGTGTGGAGGTTAAAGGCCACACTTCCTGCATCCTGTGGATTATTGAGGTATCTCTTGGATTAGTTGAAGGAGGGGCAGGTGCAAGTGAGCTCCCAAGAATTTTTGTAATGAGCTGAATTTATGGTTCTGTGCAAGGGTAGGCCAATTACTAGTAAGTAACAGGGATGGTGGGGTAATGACCTGATCACTGGTCTATAATTCATCAGAGGTTGATTTCTGTGTACAATTCCCCCGGGAGATTATTAGAAGGAATTCGAAGCTAAGGCCTGCCATTGGTTTGTTTGGGGCCCAGAGAAATTCTGTTTACTGGAAAAGCAAAGAGAAATGACAGAAAGATTCAGGTCTTTTTCTGTGTTCTGCTTTCTAAACTCAATACATCTCTGAGGCTAACTCATTTAACTGCAAATAACTGGAGAGAAACTAATAGATGTTATATGATTCACTTTTCAAAGGGTTTGAGGGTAATATGTGTCAACAAATGCATGAGTAGGCTCCTATTTATATACTAAATATATTTTCAGAAAGGCTCAAAACATGGAGAATTCTGGCTTAAATGTTACATGTAGGTGTATATTGCAAGTATATAAAATACTTGAAATGTATTTTTTCCTCCCCAGCCCTGCATTCTCAGGATTTAATATATTTTACTGCCTCATACTTGTGATTTCAGAGTTGTGTTTTCATGTAAAATTAAACTTTCTTGTCTTAGTTAAGGATTCTATTGCTGTGAAGAGATACCATGACCACCGCAACTCTTATAAAAGAAAACATTTAATTGTGGCTGGCTTAGAATTCAGAGATTCAGTCTGTTGTCATCATGTTGGGAAAGCATGGGACATCCCAGCAGACTTGGGGGTATCCCAGCAGACATGGGGGCATCCCAGTAGACATGGGGGCATCCCAGCAGACATGGGGGCATCCCAGTAGACATGGGGGCATCCCAGTAGACTTGGGGACCTCCCAGCAGACATGGAGCTGGGGAGTAGCTGAGTGGATCAACATCTGGATCATCAGGCAACAGGAACAGTAAGAGGTGACACTGAGCCTGGCTTGAACACATGTACATCAACAAAGAAATGGTGCCACTCCCTAAGACACCATGGGGGCCATTTTCATTGAAACCATCACAGTTCTGTATCCAGTCGGAGGATAACTGTGGCTAGGTGAAAATATTTATTTTATTTTTAAGTCTCTTTCTCTCTCTCTCCCTCTCAGGGTGTGTGTGTGTGTGTGTGTGTGTGTGTGTGTGTGTGTCTATTTGTACACCTGGGGAGGCTAGTAGACATGTCACATCCTCTGGGGCTGGTTTATAAATGATTGTGAGCTACTGGATGGGTGTTCAGGGAAATGAACTTGGGTCCTCTGTAAAGGCAACAAGTGCTCTTAAATTTTGAGACATCTCTCAAGTGTGAGGTTAAATTTATGAATGTTGTTTTCTTTTCATGAAGTGAATCTGTTTTCTTTCATGATGGTCAGTTGAAGTAGCCCAGGCTTTTTTAGTGTGGGAGTTCCCATAGCTTCTGCTTGCTTTATCCTGTCACACCTGCAATAATATGGATGCTTTAACCAGCTCAGCACTTAGGTCAGGTCATGTTGTTAGAAGAACTGAGCTGCCAGTGAAAGCATACAATGAACTGTGTCCTTCCTGACTCATAGAGGCAGGAAAGGACCAGTTTGTCAGTGGTTGGCATATATAAACAAACCCAGCTTAAAGTGAAGTCCCAGGACTAACCCTAGGGAAACTAGGTTAGTCAGGGCTCATTGTGCAAACAAACCCAACCAAATGCAAGCAACTGAAAACAACAGCAGCAGAGACAATAACTAACAACAACAACAATAGCAGTATCAGCAAGAGCAGTAATAACAACAGCAGCAGCAACAGTAACTAACAATAACAATAACAATAGCAGCAGCAACTATAGCAGCAGCAGCAGCAGCAATAACTATCAGTAACAATAACAACAGCAGTGGCAGAAACAACAACAGAAGCATCAGGAACAATAACTAAGAATAACAACAACAGCAATAACAACAACAGCAGAAACAATAACTAACAACAGCAGCAGCCACAGCAACAGCGGCAGCAACATCCAGGCCTCTAGAAAGTTCCCCTTTCTCCTCCTTACCTGGGGCTTTGTAACTCAGAAGTATTCGTGTGTTCTTAATTCCTGTGTTACCTGGCACTTGGCCACACCTCCCTCCTATTTCTTTCCCACTCTTAAATATCAGCAGGTGTGTGAAGATACAGAACTGACAACCCTGCATCCCCTTTCTGTCAGGTGATAGCATCCTCACTCAGGCTTATTTACAAGAAAAGTCCACCTTGCCTTTGCCAGGGTCCAGGCAAAATGGAATGCTGTTAAGAACTGCCAGACTTAGAGACTGCTCTGGGCCAAGGGTCTCATCTGCTTAGGGTTATGCATGGCGGAGCTTGGAAGCGTTTCCATGCATAATCCTTGTTTAAATTTTATGTTTTCCACACATCTCCTCACTGTTCCTTTCCAAAGTATAAATGTAATTTCATTACACACACACACACACAAGAACAAACAATAGCAATGACACAAAACCACGCACCAACCCAGCTATGAGGTTATGAATACGCTTGCTAATGAATGACATTCTTTCATTCCATAAATATTCTACAGATTACGTTGTATCTGATGAAACTGTACAATGTCAATTTACAAAATACAAAAATAAAATTTTTCTTTGAAAAGCCTATGTGCCAAGGATGGTGGACCAGAAGGATGATCTGTCTTGGCTGATGTAGCTGAGCTGCCACTGCATTTGGAGGCTCCGTGTCTGGGTTGTTTGGGGGAGACCATGGTGTATCCTCCATCAAATTTGTAGTTACTTTCCAGGAAATTGCACACACACATTGGCTAGGACAACGAGCTGCTCTGACCTCGGTGTGGCAAGGCAGCTGTAACTAATGATGACACATCATGTTTTTGAATGATGTGAAGACAGGATGAGCCTATGTAGGGGCTCTTAAGCCCTGTGTATTCTTTGCTGTGCAATGCTACTGTTGTGCTGTGGTATTCTAGGAGTCAAGATGGTACTCAAGTATAAGAAATGGGAGAGGAGGAGAAAGAGCCCTTCACGTGTGTCAAGAGAGTATTCAAGGGGAGAGGAAAATTACTGGTGATCCCCACCCTAGGAGTCTGTCTGCTTCCATCAAGGAAGAAACTCCTCTGCTAAGCCACTTCTAGCTGCTGCAGCACTGTGACTTGCCTGTCTGCAAACATCACAAGAGAGACGGTACAAGACGTATGTGAACGGGATGAGAGGTTTGTTAATTCCTGGGAGTTGGTCACTCTGCGGTGGACACCTGCATCAATGCCCCATCTTGTGCCCTGTCTATACATAGCTTGTCCTTGGCATTTGGTGACTTGACTTCTAATTTACATGTGAAAATGATACCCTGGTAGGAGAAACTACATCTTCACATTTTTAATTCTGAGCTTTTCCTGCCAGTGTGCAGTTGTTATAGGTCTGCTTAGATACAACACCGCTCAAACACCAGGTCAATATAGAAAACACACATTTCTTGCAGTCAAGTTGTTACTGATCTACCAGGGATGCACAACAAACTTAGGAGCTGAACCTCTGCCTTTCCTATCTCCTCAGGTCAGAGTGCTACAAGGCTTTTAAGCCTGAAAACCTCAAACATCTGTGCTAAGTTGCAGTTACATTTTTCTACCAGTCAGGATTCAGGGACAGGGGCCTTCGCTAGGGACATTTCTCTGTGTGGTACATTTCTCCTGTTCTCATTGGTTGGTTTAGTCAGCTGTGGTGGGGTGACTTGCCTAGCATTCGTGTCTCTGCCAAGCAGGATGTCAGTTACCCAGGGAGCTCTTGGGAATTTAAATTTTATTTTTATTTTATTTATTTCCCCTATTCAAAATGGAAGCTTTATTCAAAACGACTTCAGCTGGGTAGTAAGGGTTAGCTCCTGCTCCTAGCATCCCAGTCATGTGACCACAGACAAAAGAAGCCGACACTATAGAGGTGACTTCAGTCTTGAGATGACTTCACTGTTTTTCAGCTATCTGACAGAGGGAAGGTGTGTGCTATACTTTAACCTGCAGGAGCCATATACTAATGATAAGCACAAAGACTTATTAAATAAAAACCTTTTGTGTGGCATTCAATAATGTACATGTGATAGTCAACATTATTATGTTCTACGATAGCCTTTGTGTTAGCTGTTTCACCCAACCTCAGGCTTGTTTAAGTTGTGTGCACATGAGCTGCAATGTTTGATAGCTTAGGTATGTTAAATATGTCTTTGATTGAAGAAATATTCGACTTGTGATGGATGTTTTGGGACATGACTATTGTATGTAAGTTGAGAGACAAGTGTACACAACTGCTGTTTGCCAATTAAATAAAACTAAAACAAAACCTTAAGTATGAAGTTGTGTCCCACTGGAATGTCAGCTAATTTAAAATCAATCAGTCAATCAGCCAGTCAATCAATCAGTCAGTCAAACAAACAAACCAAAGTACTGTGGCCAGCTTAATCAATTACATCTCTCTGCAAACTTCACAAGAGAGCAGAGCTGGAACTATGGGAACAGAAAGGCGGATTGCTAATTACTGTGACTTGATCACTTTGCAATGGACACGTACATCGTGCCCTGCAAATACACAACATGTCTCTGACATTCGATGGCTGAACGATGCTGGTTCACAAAAGGAGACCGTGAGCATTACAGATTCCCCCTCTCACTTTGGACGACGGTGTCTGCTTTACTGCAGTGAGTGCAGCTCCGGGCAGTGGCTGTTGAGGTTGAGCCTGTTCGCACCATCAGAAGTCCTCAGCATTTGTTCAGTGAACACAGAGTAGGGAGAATGGAGAGTTCTTGTGGGCTAGGCCACGATGTGCAGCAGGTGACCCAAGCCCTGGGGATAACACACACAAGTTGTCCTTAAGGGCCAGAGGGAAATGATGCTTTAGGGATTTCATGGAGTGAACTGAAAGGCAGGGCTGGCCAGTCACTTTCTGAATAGAAGCAAAAAGCCTTAGGACTGGCTCTCACCTCTTTGTCTTAGGCAAAGAATGTCAAGGTGCTATTCTCATGAGCTATCTGTGGCATGGGATTCTGCTAGCATCTTGTCCAAGAAGGCTGCGCAGAAAGGCAACAAGACCTCAATAGGGAGAACTTTACGTTGGGGTGCACCCCGGGAGCTGAAGAGAATGTGAGAAACCCAGCTAGGATCAAATATACTCACCAAGCATCTTAGTCACTTCGGGCTACTATCACAGACTGTTATAGACGGGATGGCTATTTATTTTATTTAAATTTATTTTATTTTATTTTTTAATTGGATATTTTCTTTATTTCAAATGTTTCCCCCTTTCCAGGTCTCCCCTTTGGAAGCCCTCTATCCCATCCACCCTCCCCCTGCCTCTATGAGGGTGCTCAGCCACCCCCTCACCCCGCCATCCCCCCTCCTGTCTTCCCACCCTGGAATTCCCATACACTGGATCATCAGACATCCTCAGGCCTCAGGGTCTCTCCTCCCACAGATGTCCAGCAAGAGGATGGCAACATAAATTTATGTAGTGAGATTGTACTTTGGTCCACAGAAGATGCTGACTTGATCAGCATCCCATGGCCATTCCTGGCCATATGTGCAAGGAGGGGCATGGCGCTGGTGTCTCTGTATAAAGACAGGGATCACATCCCATATTCATGATCATGACCAACAGTAATGATTGCTCAAATGTCCATTGCTAAATAACACTGTATCGAGGGTTAGGATTTCCATCTAGGAATTCTGAAGTGGCAAACTTCAGTCCATAGCACCCAGTCTGAGAAAACACAGGCAGATATTCCCACAGAGAGTATGTCCCCAGAATCCACACAGACTCCAGGACAGGGATTACTGACTCAGATTTCATATCTCCATTATCCATGGAGGGCTCAGAGGCTGAAGCTAGTGAGATAGAAAGAATTGAAAGTGCCAAGCAGAAATAGAACTAACCCTTTTTTTTCTCAAGTAACCAGCTTTCTGCCTGATCCTGGTCCTGCTAAGCTGGTTCTAACCAGTATACAACAGAATTTGATATACCCGGAGAGGATTGAGATCCTTGACTTTTATCCTAGAGGAGGGGCAAAAACAGCTTCACTAAATACATTTTAAGAGATGGTGAGAATGAATGGTAAGATGAAACTTATAAGACATGCTCATTCAACCTAACCATTAGAACTGTTTTCACATCTAATCAAGAATTAAAAGGAAAAACTAATTTTTCTAGAGTGTTGTTTGACGAGTAAATTAACGAGAGATCCCAGGACACAATCTAGATTTGAGAATTTTCAGGGCTGGTTTTCGTTAGGCTAGTATTTGGATTTAAAATGTTGGAGGATGCTGTAATGCCCAAAGAGGCCGCTTGGTGGCAGCCGACCACGACCACTGAGGAGTACTTGCCTGGAGGCCCAGAGGTTTTGTGTGAGAAGCATTTTTATTCTGCTTCCCAGCGCGGTGCTTATTTCTGTTCCGGTGGGCGATCTGTTTTCCCCAACACTGTACGTTGTGTGGCTGAGCCCTTAGTACTTCCGTGAGGCCAACTTTCATGCTGCTTTCCAAATACTATATACCCCAGCCCTCTTTGTGTTAAAGCAGTTAGGATTCTGGTGGTATGAGCGGTCTACCACCCCTCCATGAGCCCCTCCTTCTGGCCCTTCTTTTCATTCCTTCATTTCTTATTTCCTTCCTTCCCTCTCTTGTTTTATTCAAACATTGACATATGGAGGATGAATAGCTCTCCTTACTTTTTCCTGGTAAAGTTTTCCCACCAATGCAGATTTCCTGGAAATTCTTTTTTTTTTTTTTTTTTTTTTTTTTTTTTTTTTTTGTTTTTCGAGACAGGGTTTCTCTGTGTAGCTCTGGCTGTCCTGGAACTCACTCTGTAGACCAGGCTGGCCTTGAACTCAGAAATCCGCCTGCCTCTGCCTCCCAAGTGCTGGGATTAAAGGCGTGCGCCACCACTGCCCGGCAAGGAAATTCTTACACACCTCAGGGAAAGAATATGTCTTCCACCCTCAAGTTTTTACAGATATCATTATTCATGTTTATATATGTCATTAGCTTGGCAAGTTCTCTCTCAATTCTTATCAGATTGTGCTTTTGTTTTTTATATTAGAATGAGTGTAAAAGTTTGTTTCACTAAAATCTGGCCCAAATGAATATCTTGGAATGGGTCCATTTCTTTAAAAGTTCCTTTGTGAGGGTCCAATAATACTTAGAACAAATTCTGATCTTACTATACTATAGTTCTATGTGGTCCTTACATTTTTTGTGTGTGTGTGTGTGTGTTCTCGCGCACACACCCATATTATGATGGACCTATATAGTTAGGAGGACAACTTATGGGAATTGGTTTTATTCCTTCTACCATATGGGTCCTGGTAATGAACTGAGGACCTCAGGTGTGGCCACAAGTATTTTTACCTCTTGCCTCTGTTTTGTTAGAGATGAATATATTCACTATCATGTGGGTGGACAGTGGTACTGGCACAAGCAGGACCTGACAGTTGTGGGACAACTTGCTTTGTATCCTTAGGCCCAGCAACAGTTAAGATTCATTGGGAGTCTTAGAAGAGTTGTTTCCCCCACCTGTGTGTACACTTGTCTTGTACACTTGGGATACTGTGCCGGCTATCAGAGCAGTGTGATGAGTGCCACCAAATGTACATCCTGTGATTGCATCATGTTTCTGCACAAGCGTGACTTCAAATAAGACATCCAAAACATGCAGACTGTTGGGGAGCTCTAGTATGCCTGCTTTCATGAGTTGTCACACATGATAGTGTGGGCTCTATGTGGTACAGTTGCCTTTGAATCATCCCTGATCCTGTAAGTGACCTTCAAAAAACTCACTGGTTCACCCAATTGGACTTTTGTGGCATTGTTGCTTGGGTCTGTTGTTGGTTTCTTGTGTGAGTGGATAAACATTTGTTCACACCTTCTCATGAATAGTGTCCCTCGTCACTAAACCACTAATGGAAGATGCTTCTTATGCGGGAGGAGAGTCTCAGTTAATATTTCTGGCAAACCCTGCACAGACCCATCAAGATGCATGTTTCTTAGGCGACTCTAGGTCTAATTAAGTTGATAATCAGGATTAACCATAACAATTCCATACTTTGTCAACTTGACACCCATGCCTGTCCTTATGTCATGCTTAATGTCCAAATGAAGAAACTGAAAGCCACAAATTCACCTACTATGATGTGACTATCCTACATGTAACTGAAAATGTGAAATTCTTCCCTGAAAATCGATGACACAGTCAGTCCCTTGAGGGATGTTTAGACTTTTAATATTGCATGATTTAAATATAATTATGTATTTAACAATATTCATCTACTGATATTATCTCAACTGTTACTATAATATAAGAAATAGAGGAAGTAAAATACACATATGAATCTCTTCACTGGGTGAGGAAACATAGGTTGAAAACAGATGAAGCTATAACCTCACTTTTTAAATGCAGCATTGGAGAGAGTGTGAAGCCTTGCCCAGTGAGTGAGATGTGAGCCACAAGACCCAAGACTTTAGGGCACTAGTAAGTCATGCACAGGAAATGCTCCTGGATGATGCTTTGCCCTTAGTGAGAAGTTTGTTGATGGCTATTCCCATTTCTTCTCTACTTTCTCTGTTTTTCCTATCTCAATGTTTTTCCTTTCTCAATGATTTCTCTTCCCATGCCTCACTCTCATCTATCCTTGTCTCCTTTGCAATATTTCCTTTAAGTTCACCTTCTGTGGTTTGGATACAGTTCTATAGCCTACAGACTTTTGTGCTGATTTTGAGTGGGGAAGTCTAGCAGAGAAGAGCTCTTAGAAAAGATAGATAGTAAAGGAGCTCCTCTCTGGAGAGTGGGTCAGATCTAGGCAGACATGATTTTTCTTGAAGCAATCCCTGTGATGTGTGATAGACTCCCTGGCCTGCTTTGCCTCTGGGCTGAGATGTAGCTAAGGGCCACTTACCTAGGATGCTGATGTCCTGCTATTTGAACCTTGCAGTCGTCAGGCTGTGGGCCTAACAAACAGCTCCAGTCTCTGCTATCCATGACCTTTCCCAGACAGCTTGCAAAGGGTTGACGCATGACACATTTCGGTGACAGATCCACCTGGAGTAGTTGATGAACTGCTACAAGTTTGGAGCTATTTGTGTTTTCCCTTTGCTTCATGCTCTTGTATTTTTAAGACTGTACCATTCATGATGTCACTTTGGGTGTTGTGGCTTAACTATCCTTTGCTTCCTCATTTGAAAAAATATAATTTTATATATAATAATGGGTTGCTCTGTAGATGAAATAAGTTTAAAGCTTGTAAAATGAATCATAAGCAATCTGTAAATCCTAGTATTATTGGAACTATTATTATGGGATGACCATGAATTCAGACAGAGAGACCAACCATAGAGCTAGATCTTAGGGAGTAGAGGGTATAATTACACTGAAATTACTCAGTGGATGAAGCCAGTGTTTCCTAGGATTTATGGCAGAGTTTGTACTGTATACGGGGTGCCTTTGTGGAACAGTAGGTGAAAAGTAAGGAGTGGATGTTTATGCTCGTACAGAGAGGTGAAGGAATATTGCAGCCCCTTTGTCTCTTTGAATGGTTCCTCTCTGAGTGACATGAGGCATGTTTTTGTAACTTAATAACAGTAATAAAGACTGATGTCTAATACTGCCACAGCCTTACTAGTTGGAAAGTAGCCATTACTGGCCTTTCATACATGTTAATCTCTCAAACTCTATATTGGTCTGATACCAGGGATTGTCTGCATCTACTTCCATCTGAGCCACAAAAAATAAAGACTAAGGTTGTGACGTGACACACTGAGTTCCAGTGAGATCACTGAGGGTGATCATGAGGGTGGGGGTGGGGTGGGGGTGGGGCACCCATGAGGACACTCATAATCCTGAGTGTCCATAATTTTATGAGTGAAGAAATCGGCGAATTTGAAGATAGTTATCCATAGAGATGATATTTGCGGGCATAAACTCAGGCCACTGCTTCCCAGTGTCTTTCCAATAGGAGTAGGAAGGATATCTAATAGAGACAGAAATCAGACTTTGATCTTTCAGAGTTTCAGATTCCCTCAATGCAAACTTGCTAAGCACCTGCAGCAAGCAGCTAGGCATTGTGTTGTTACTGCTTGAGCATCGTGGTCCTCCAGATTTTAAAGCTTCATGGAGATGAGATCTTAGGAGAAGACTATGTACACTGATGACTGAGTTTTTACAGAAACCCATGGAAGTGTGAAGGTGTTGTGGGGACAAATAGTCCAGTCATGGAGAAGTCTGATTAGTGTTAAATGAAGGGACCAACAGTGCAGAGGGTTTGAGGAGGGGTAGGTGGGTATGGCAGGCAGGTAGACAGTCAGAAAATATGACTACATAGGAACCACACTCTGGCTGAGAACAAAGACGGCACTTTTGAAGAAGAGGGGAGCAGAGTGAGCATCTTTACGATACTGGATTAGAGTGCAGAGCTACTGATTACTCTCTCTCTCAGAACTCACAAGACTCAGTAGTTATGGGATCCTGGCAGACACCCTGAAGCAGAAGCATCCCTGTGCTGCCAAGCAGAAGTACTGGCTACGTGAAAGGTGAGCACACAGCATTAGAGGGTGGCCCACTTCTCCAGGGACGTTTGCTAAACTCTGTCTTGGTCTGGACAGCAGGAATATCCCTTTTCATTTGTCATTTTGGTCACTGCACTGCTCCTTCTGGGGAAGCAGCCATACACGTGCATGGCTATTGTTAGGCTCACAGTGCTAGGCGCTAGGCTTACACCTCTCCCCACAGGACATCACTTAGACAATGGTTCATGCTCAAATACGAGAATGGGAATGATGTTGAAGCTGAGCATCACCTTTCATGAAGTTTTTCTTCATTTGCCGTGCTCTTTTTGGCTGTGGGGGTTTATGTTTGACTGTTGTCTCCATGAAACTCATGGCTCAGTCTGCCATCCATCAACATTCTTTTTTTGTTTTGTTTTGTTTTTAAAGATGGGGCTGCATCGAGCAAAGCCTAGGTGTGTGTGCTCTGGCTGGCCTTTTGAGATGGGTCTTTGGAGTCAGTTGCTGTAGGACAGGTTAGAGGAGCTTGCTTGATAATGAGACAGCAATCCTAATTAGCTCATCCTGCAGTAGTAATTATCCCAGTCCACAGAGCGGGTTACCTCTGCCCTTATTGGAAGGACCTGGCAGATGGTAGGTTCTGAAAGGGTCCAGAGTGATTGACTTCGGAGTCTCAAGTTTGTTGAAAGTGAAGAGTTACTGTCAGTGTATTTATAATAGCTGGTGACCTTCAGGGGTCATGTGGAGAAGTAATAGGAGAAGGTGGTGCGTATGAGGGCTGGTGCCCTCTTTCATTGCATACTTCATGGACTTGTGTGGCAATTGATATTTTCCCGTTCAAAGTCCCACCTCTTTGTCCTCAGTGGGCAGAATGTTTTCCTTAACGTTGCTCTCTAGCTTCCTATGTTTTCTTGTCACTCCTGGGATCTGTACCCATTTCTCTCTCTCCCAGATGTCCCCTTTCCTTTAGTCATTGTTTGATCTGATTGTTTTGTGAGACACACAGAAAAATTCTATACAAAATGCAAGGTCTGAGCCTCTGGACACTGCGGTGCCCTCATTAGTATTTTGCAACATTTAAAAACACCACCGACAAAACAAAACAAAAAGCCAAACATATATGTTGACAATCCTTTGAACCTGCCTGGTGTCTGGCTCATACATAAGTATATAAACAGATGGAACGAACCAGCCTCCTTTTCAGGCAGGAGTTTGGTACATTGTCAGATAAATAAAATCAAATAGCTTTAATAATCTCCTGAAATAAATTGATTTTCTTCCCCTGTAGCAAGAGACTGTGTATATAGCTGCCTAAATATAGACTAGCCATGTGATAGGCCACTGGCTGTAGGCACCAGCGTTATTGTCTCCTTAAAGTCCTTTGTTGAACTGACATATGAGAAAGAAAATGTAATAGAAGCTTCAAAGCTAGTCTAATGAGGGTGACCTAGTTGGAAAAACACCACTAAAGTATCTCCAGTGTAAAACCTTTTTAATTCTCACCAATGATAAGACGAGTCATTTGGAGTCTGAGCACTTCCAATTAGTGAGAGAGACTCTGATTGAAAAGTCAGACCGCCGCCTAGCAGAATGTGCTTTGGCTTTTTTATTTTGATAAGTGGTTTTAAGTATTTATTATAATAATCCAGTCTGTAGACTAATGGGCTGCGGTGTGTCTTTTAACTGTGATAAAGTCTTTGGGAAATGAGACCTCGTCATAAGCACTTGCTGTTAAATCTTGGTTGGGAGGTAAAACGAAGCCACTTTCTGATTGCAATGATCATGTTTTCTGATTAATGAAGTGAAAAATTGATCATTTTACTATATAGAAATTACAATACCCCATGCACAATACAATGCACAAGGACATTAATTGCTATTAATGTCTGTGATATCTTTCCTGAAGCATCACATTGAACCTCTTTTTCACTTGCCTCATCAAGTTATTTGGATTTTTCTCTCATTATGGAAGAACACTTTCCTACATTTTTACAGCTAGGTCTCCTAACATCAGCATTGGAGGTTGGTGTTCAGTACGGCTTCTCTGTCTTCCCTTTTCTTTTCTTTTCTTTTTTTTTTTTTTTACAAGAGCACAAATCTACTTTTATTTATATACTCTCCATTAGTTTAAATCTGGGATGGGTACAGCATCACACGGATTCTGTGTCCAGTGGCCTTTGCAGGAAGGTTGCTTCGGAATTTGGCGCGAACCATCCCACTGTTTCCATGGGCCCCAGTTACTTTCCCAGATCACTCTGGTTTTGTTTGGTTTGCCTCCAGGAGTCACTGTATTGTTTTTTGCTTTCCCTTTTCTGTGATCTTGCAGAATCGCCTGCTCCATATTTTTTTATGTTCCTTTCTTCCTAGCTCATAGCTGGCTAAATGTTTGTTGGTATAGAATACTAACATATTCATAATTTTGTCTCAATATTTATGTGTGTGTGCATATGTATGTATGCACGGCGAATGCATGTATAAACAGAAGTGTGTGCATGCCCATATGCACACATGCAGAATATAGAGGAGTACATCGGGTGCTATCTAAGTTAGGGTTTTATTGCTGTGAAGAGACAACATGACCCCAGCAACTGTTATAAAGGAGAACATTTCATTGGGGCTGGCTTACAGTTTCAGAGGTTTAGTGTTGTCATGGCATGAAGCATGACAGTGCCCAGGCAGACATGGTGCTGAAGGAGCCATAGGAACTCTATTTTGATTCACAGGCAGCAGCAGGATACTGTGCCACTGGGCATAGCTTGAGCATATATGGGACCTCTAAGACACTTCCTCCAGCAAGGCCACACCTTCTCTAACAAGGCTGCACATTCTAATAATGCTACTCCTTACAGGCTTATGGGGGCCAATTACAGTCTAACTACCACAGGGGCCCTGCTGTACCATTCTCTGTATAAGCCCCTTGAAGCAAGATCTCCTACTAAACATGAACCTCCCTGTTTATTTGGAGAGGCTAGCTCAACAGCAGGCTCCCAGGATCCAATCCTTGCCCCTTGGCTATTACTGGATTTTACCTGGGTAGTGAGGATCTAAATTCAGGTCCTCATGTGTGCATAGGAAACCATCTGAGTTGTCTCCTCAGCCCCTAGTAGTGTTGCTTCAGCCAGATTTATTTTATCTGTCACCTTGGTACTGACTCATGACAGTTTGTGGATGACAGGTGCTGAAGAAATCCTTGGTGGATGGCAACAATCTGCTAATGACTTACTTAATTTGTAGACACCAGCAGAACAAACAGAGGCAGATCTCCTAGCCTTCATGTGTCTGCTTGGACTGTGTGAGAGACTTTGTAATTGATGTTATTAGTCTCTTGTCTAGAACAATAAAACAGTTAAGTATCTCTGCCTCTCTGAAGTTCACCTTCAAGTATGTAAGGCCATTTTTGGATGCAGGAAGCTCTTCAATGACATTCTGCTATTTATCTAGGGTATGAAGGTCCTTACCAGATTTTTTTTTTTTTTTTTTGAGTCTTCATAAATTCCCATGAGCTCTGCAAGATCTGGAGGCTGGTTTTATTAAGGGACCTTTGTTGAGAGCTGCCCAGAATAGTGATATTGTCATTAGGCACAGCTCAGGCTTTGAATACAAACTGTCTCCTTGGCTTCAATCTGTCTACAACCTGAGTACTCTTCTTGATTTGGTGGGTTTCTGGAACAAGTGCTCTTGCCAACTCTGGCCGCTGTGCTTACCTCTTCTATTTCTGTAGTCAACCATCTTTGCAGTTTCCTGTGATCTTCTGAGTATTCCACAGTAAGGCTCATATTTATCCACATATTCACAGAGATATTCTTTTTGGCATCTTGTCAAACACAGCCAACATCCCCTCCACCTTCATGTTCACCTGTTACATTATCCATAAGCTATTCCAGGTTTCTAGGAATTTGATCAGAGAGACAGTCTTTGTTGCCATTATGGTTTTATTTTTATTATCATTTTTGTACCAGTGAGTCATTTCATCTGTCACTTTGGTATTGACAGTACAGCTGGTAGATGAAAATATTATTCTAGTATTAGGGATGGAAGTACTCCTAAGTGAATTCTAATAAGCTGATAATGACTTACTTAATATTTAGAACCAAATAAAGTAGATTTCTTCCCTAGATCTCTATTATAGTTCTAGCCAGTACAGAAGAACATACCATGGACAAACAGAAGTGACCCCCTCTGTGACTTCCTCATAACACAGAGAGAGTGTAACACGAGACTTTTCTCTTCTTTACCAGTGTCTCAGTCCTTCTGGGATGAGAATTTTTGTGTTCATAATCCCAACCAAACTATATTGTAAAACTCCTGAGGTACATGATTCAGGAAAGACCTTCAAATGCTATCTATTCTTTAAGACTTGTGTCTATGACACTTACCTGTGCTTAGTTAACAGTGCTGCAGGTTGGTGACTGAAATTTTACCTCATGCTTCAAGTGTTTTCTGTCTATGCAAACTTTCAAACACATAGGCAGCTCGTCTTGTGACTTGACCTTTTTTCTGCCTGTCATACAAATTGTTGTATCTTTGATCATTTCTACTCATTCTTGGAACTCACAAACTGCTTTTAAAACCCTGATCAACTGGAAATTAGATTTCTGTGTCTGACAATGAAACTGGGCTGTAGCAGTCTTGACCTTGGTCGCATTAAAATAGGCCTCATCAGTTGAACCGCTCAATATATATGCAACACAAATACCCACATGAATCTGTATGTACATGTATATACCTCCTATCTGAATACAGTGAAGTTTACAAAGAACTGGAGTAGAAAAGCAAATACATTCAGTGGGCAATGGAATCAGGACATTGACTGCTGTTCATTTCATATTTGTTGACATCCAGCTTTCCTTTCTAGAAAGTGTGCAAACCCCAAGGCAGGAAAGAAGTATGAATAATTATCTTTCTTCTGATTTATATGAATGAAAGATTCTAAAGCTGTGCTTTTGTCATTCTCACATGCAAATGGTCCACTGTGGCCAGCCTAGCCTATGTGTTCAATAACAGCTGCCATAGGACAAGAATCTCTTCACATTTCCAAGTCCACCTAAAATCTCATGTTCTGAGAGCCTCATAGTATCTGCTGTGGAATCTTTTGGAAAGATTTATTTCTATTTCAATAGTAAGATACTTTAAATTTCTTTGCTGTTCCTTTCTGAAGCCTTGTAGGTTTCAACTTCACTATCTGGGCCAGTGGTAACAAGTACATATTTATGCATTATAATATAGGCACCTTTTTATCTTATTGTACATTAATATCAGCACTACAGAGTTACCTTTACTTATACTTTTTGGTAAAAGTGTTCTGAGCAGCCCCTTGCATTGTTTTCGGTACAGAGTTACTAATTGGTATAAAGCTTTATTTTCGAAATATGAACAAAGAGAAACAAGTATTTTAATATATTTTCTTATCAGACTATATGTTTCTTCCCACTAATAACCAGGAGCTGGAACCTTGTCTAGCTCACCTAATGACATTCCTGATGTTAGTTTTCTGTTACACAACAACGTGCAGACACGCTAATAGACAATTTGCTTTGTGTTTACAAAATAATTCAGTTGCCCTGTGTAAGACTGTGCTATGGCTGCGGGTGATTAGCAGGCAGGATGGATGAAGCTTAGAACATTATTCAATGCCTAAATCAAGGTCACATTCTCACAGCCAGTTTAAGTGTGCATGCAAATGACAGCCATTGCCTTAGCCTTTCACTTTCCTACAGAAAAAGGCTTTGTTAAATATGGTAATCAGACAGCTGGGAAGGTAACATTTCCTGCAAGTAATACTGAAACCTTTTACAAATTTGTTAAGGATGGAGTCCACCATTACCCAGTTAACCGACATTTATCTGCAACAAAGTGAAATAATCATAACAATAAATGTAAAGAAATCAAGCAAAATTATAGTTTTATTAATAATAATGAAGTTTCCACTTATCAAATAAACTAGGTGAACCCGGGAATAGCTTTGAGGCTTCAACAGCTAAATGAAAGATTTGGAAATTATATTTATGGCAATATATTTATTTCTGAGGAAGAATAACCTAGCAGCAGTGGGTTGTGACGTGGGAGAACTGGCTGGGACCTTTGCCATAGGTCATTTGGATCTTTGCCTCATTTAGGCACAATGAGGAGCCCTTTCCTTTGTCAGCATATGGACAGTCATTCCCAAGTCATCATGATATTGTACACAGTGTGAAGTTGCTCTATACTTGAAAATTAAAGTCAGTCAAGGATTCAAACTGAGTTCATGCCATTCATGACAGTGAGACATCTTACAGGAAACTCTGTGGTTTTTAATCATTCAAGAAGCTGACATGGTGTATTCTGTTTGTTCGGCTTATATGGGCACTCTCTTAGAAAGTTTAATCAACTGATTTGTATTTAAGGTAATCTCCTGGGGTACTTTCCTGTTTATTCTTTATTAAAAATGTAAAGACCTCTGGAAGTTAGTTACTCTATACTTATGTTCCAAATGGAGTGAATGAGATCATTGCACAATTCCTTATACGACCCCCAAACAAACCCACAGACACCTCAGAACTATTTACCAAAGGCCAACAAAATACAATTAAGTCTGGAATATTCCACAGATCACATAGCATTGTGAGTACCCAAAGAGATGAAGGCTTAAGAGATATGTTGTGGGTACTCATTGTAAGAACAGCATCAGGTTGTTAAAACCATCTTGAAAAATACTTTACTCTCCTATTCCATATTTGCACACTCTAGCAGAGTACATTTCTTATGTCAGACATGTTAAAAGAATAAGTGTGCATATTATAAGCTTCATGAATAATGGAGATCCAGCTAGAGTCTAAAGGTAGAGGAGGATATGTCTTAGAATAGCTCAAGTGGATACCAAATGACCACTGTGAAATTGAGACAACAGCATTTCCTTCATAGAGTGTTCTGATGAATACATATAGAGGTCTTGTATGTATTTATGATACTGGGTCGAAGCTATGGAGATGTTCCTTCTTATTGTTAGCATGTTTGATGACTTGAAAAGGTTGGTCCTCAAAAGTTCAAATATTTGAATAGTTGGTTCCCAGTTGGTGGAACTGTTTGGGAAGAACTTGGTGGCTCTTGTCAGAGGAGATGTGTCACCTGGGCCAGTTTTGGGGTTTCAAAATACTCACACCATTCCCACTGAGTTCTCACTGCCTCCTGTTTATGGTGGCTTGAGACCTGAGCTCTCAGCTGCTCCTGCCGCCATGCCTTCTTTTTACCACCAGGGAACTGTTGAAGATTTAGTTTAATGCTTATATTATGTTATTTGGGTTCTTAAAATCACACCAGAATCTCACATGTGAGATGATGAGGGTCCCTGCCCTACCTGTCTCTGACTGGTAAATTAAGTTCCCTGTGGCCAATGGCTGACCAGGAAGACAGAAGTGGGACTTTAGGATTCTTTTTTTTATTATTATTAGATATTTTCTTAATTTACATTTCGAATGATATCTCCTTTCCCTGTCCCCCCCCCCAAAAAAAAGAAAGAAAGAAAAAGGAAAAGAAAAAAAAAGAAAAAAGAAAAGAAAAAAACCCCTGTTCTCTCCCTCTTCCCCCTGCTCACCAACCCACCCTCTCCCACTTCCTAGCCCTGGCATTCCCCTACACTGGGGCACAGAATCTTCACGGGGCCAAGGACCTCTCCTCCCATTGATGACCAACTTGGCCATCCTCTGCTATACATATGCTGCTGGAGCCATTAGTCCCACCATGTGTACTCTTTGGTTGGTGGTTTAGTTCCTGGGAGCTCTGAGGGTACTAGTCAGTTCATATTGTTGTTCGTCCTAAGGGGCTGCAAACCCTAGCTGAGTGCTTTTTCCAGCTCCTTCACTGGGAACCCTGTACTCAGTCCAATGGATGGCTGTGAGCCTCTACTTCTGTATTAGTTAGGCACTGTCAGAACCTCTCAGGAGACAGCTATAACAGGCTCCTGTCAGCCAGCACTTGCTGGCATCCACAATAATGTCTCAGTTTGGTGATTGGATATGGGAAGGATTCCCAGGTGGAGCAGTCTCTGGATTGTCCTTCCTTCAGTCTCTACTCCATAGTTTGTCTCTGCAACTCCTTAGATGCATATTTTGTTCCCCCTTTTAAGAAGGATAGAAGTATCCACATTTTGGTCTTCCTTCTTCTTGCGTTTCTTGTGGTTTGTGGATTGTATCTTGGGGTTCTGAGCTTCTGGGCTAATATCCACTTATCAGAGAGTGCATGCCATGTGTGCTCTTTTGTGACTGGATTACTCAGGATGATATCCTCCAGATCCATCCATTTGTCTACAAATTTCATAAATTCATTGTTTTTAATAGCTGAGTAGTACTCCATTGTGGAAATGTACCACATTCTTGGGTGAGGGAACTGCGGAGTGGGCAGAATCGCCATACCATAAAAGGAATAAGATTTGGGCTTAAGAGTAACAGGAGGAAAAGCATACTCGTTATGTAAGAGCAGGGGAAGAGCAACCCTAGGCCTTCCCACTCTCAGTTTGGGTCTTGGGTAGCAAAGGTGAAATATAGATTTTAGTAAGTAGTAACTCAGGAGTATTGGAGGGGAGACATTAGCAACATGGAAGTTTAGGTGAGGCTCAGTCACTGAGCTGCTTAAGCCCTATTAAATATAAGGCTGTGTGTGTGTTTCACTTGAGAATCCAGAACATTGGGTTGGCTATCACCTTTGCCACTGGGGAGATTAGAGAGGATTAATCACCTACAACAAGAGGGATCCAACTCTTTGGAATCATAAGATCATTAAATATTTTATTTTATAAGTCTCCTTGGTTATGGTGTTTTATCACAGCAGTAGGAAAGTAATACAGCATGTTAAATGAGAAAAGTTAACCAAACATGAAGGCTTAGAAAGGATAGCATACAGTTCTTATCATATCAACAATAGTATCTGCCAGAATTGGAATTTTCTGGCTCTTTGCAGATACCTTTTGTCATGGAAAATCCTCTAACTCTATAAAAATAGGTGAATAAATATATTTTAATGATTATATTGGTATAAAGATAGATTTATTTAGACTACTTTTATTACCATGAATATATTGCCTTTATATTCATACTTCTGATTTAAAACCAATAAAAATTTAAGCATTTGTGTGGGCTCCTAGAAGTTTCATGACTCATAGGTTCCATATAGTGCCTCTAGTGGGTAACTGGGCCCTGGGATCTTGAGTGGAATTTGGAGTATGGGTGCAGGAGGGGGAGGTAGAACAAGAAGATTGGCAAGATATTCCCCTTGATGAAATAGTAGCATTAATGTTATAGGTGTAACTGAGCACTTTCTTACTGGGTTTAAGACCTTTTCCACATGGGAAACTCATACCCGCTACTGCAGACTGTAGAAGAACCTGTGGCTGGGGAGCATATAGGCCTTATAGGACAATCTACTTTTATTATTTTGCTAAATCTCCTTTGAAATACTTTCCTTGATACACATAGATTTGTGCAGCTGTCAATCTTCATCAGAGAAGTTCTTCTGTCATAGACGATGGTTAGTACGGAGACACAGAAATGGTCGAAGAATAAGCGACTATGTAGGTCTCAGTTCTAAATGAGACATATATACCATGCCTCTTCCCACTGTAAGGCTCAGGGATCAGAGTGGAAGATGAGGCAGATAGATTATAAGAGGCAGAGGCTGAGAAGGACTAATGTTAAACTGTGTTTTTCAGACACGACAGGGCTGTCACTCACATGAACTCATTAGTGCTGTTACTGTCTTGACAAGACTTGCATAAGATTAAGCTATTAAAGATTTTAGCATGGATCGAGAAGGGGCTCACAAGTTCTCCACATGTTATCTTAGGAGTTATTGTCAGGTTATTGCTGCTTGGGAAGGGATACTCAACTTTCTTCAGGGATGTAGGCTCTCCATGGTAGATGGTCCTACATACCATCATCACCAGTTGGACTCTGTGGGTTAAGAGAAAAGGACATGAAGTTGGGAGGAAGAATGATGGGAAGTCTGGAAAGAGTTGGGAGGGAGTAATGGGGTAAATGTGATCAAAATACATGATGCACATATACAAAATTCTCCAGGAATAGATAAAGGATATCTTAAAAGGAAGATTTTAAGAGGATAATTTTTAAATTTTATTTTTTTACTTATTTACCTTACATCTTGCTCATTGCTCCCACTTCTTGTTACCTACTCCCACAATCCTTCCCCTCTCCCATCTTCTCCTATGAGTAGGTGGGACCCCCTAGGTATCCTCCCATCCTGACACTTTAAGTCACTGTGAAGCTAGGTGCTTCCTCTTCCACTGAGGCCAGACAAGGCAGCCCAATTAGAAGACCATATCCCACAGACAGGCAACAGCTTTGGGGATAGCACCCGCTCCAGTTGTTCAGAACCCAGATGAAGACCTAGCTGCAAATCTGCTACATATGTGTGGGCAGGCCTAGGTCCATCCTGTGTATGTTCTTTGGTTGGTGGTTTAGACTTTGAGAACCACAAGGGTCGAGGTTAGTTGACTCTGTTGGTCTTCCTGTGGAGCTCCTACCTTCTTCAGGGCCTTCAGTATTTTAAAAGTTTTGATCTATGCAGATGCTTCGAATCTAGCTCTAGGTTCTATTCTACCAAGAGTCCTCTGTGTTTAATCTCAGGGTAGAATTCTTTGGATGATAGATGATAAGCAAAACTGAAGTGAACTTCATCTTACCAACTTTGAGATTTTGAGTTTAATCTTTGTTTAATTTCTTCACATATATGAAGGCTAAGTATATATGCCCAGGTTGGCTTACCCAATTAGAAAGAGATTGATATCTAAAGAACATAGTAAGCCATAACATTTTCAGTCTCCTCCCACTAGGCTTTTATGTACTTATTCCAGAGATATCCTTTAGTCTTCTGCAGACTCAGAGGCATGGCCAGGTTTCCCATGCTTTAGTAATGATTCTAAAATTTTTTTAACTCATTATTGTACAGGTTTTGAAAGTTGATTTTGAGGATTCAAAGAAGTTGGTGACTTTGATTCTTAATCTCAAAGTGTTTAAGCATCTTTCTCCACCCCTTCAACTTCACATATCATCTAACATCCACAGAATTCCACTCTGAGATTACATCCTGAGGATGCTCCATCAGTGTGTGCTGATTTGAAGAGAGTTGGGTAAAAGAACCTTTTACCAGTATAGAAAGAGCACAGTGTTAGGCAATAGTGGAGACTCATTCCTGCAATCCCAGCACTAGGGAGGCTAAAGCATGAGAATCACCATGAGTTTGAAGCCTGCCTGGCCTTCAAAGTGAATTTTAGGTCTGTCTAGATAGTATAGTTGTTTCAGAAAACAAAAGATTGGGGACTGGAGAGGTAACTTAGTAGTTAAGAGCAACTGCATTTCTCAAGAAAACCCAGGTTCAGTTTCCAGTACCTACATTACATCTTATAACTCTTTGTAACTCCTGTTCTAGTACATTTGACATTCTTTTCTGGATTCTGTCGATACTAGGCATGCACATGGTAATCCATATGCATATATACAGGCAAGTGCTTATATATATATGAAGTAATTAATTAAATACAAGATCAGAAGGCAACAAACAAAGAGAATACAATTTTGCCTTACAAAGTTTAATGTCAAATGTAGGGCAGCATTCTTGATCACTTTAGAAAGACCCTTTCCAGAAATACTATTTTGTTGGGAACCATGAGAGCCCTGAGAAAAATATCCTGCCCCAGCTAATTGAGAACCCGGAGATTAACATCCTGCCTGACAATCACAAGGATCTGGCTTGGCCCTGGGAAAAGAACATTCACAGAAATCCACCCCCTCTCCACCTGTCATCCACCCGCTCCCCACTTGTCACACTGGAGCTCAACCCCAGAAGATCTTGTAAACTTCCATCTCCCTCCTTCCTCTCCCCCTCCCCTCCAAGATTTTTTGCTTTAAATATGGTCGGCTACACTAAGTAAATGGCTCTTGACAAGCAATGCTTCCTTGAGTCCTGTCGTCTCTCTCGCACATTCTTTAATCACAGGTTGTGACCCTCCTCGTTCCCCCCCCCGAATAACATGACCTGCAGGCCAGGTAACTATTTGGCATTAGGGTCTCATATGGCCAGGGTGGTCTTCAGCTTGCTATATAGTCAATGATAAAGGCAAACTTTAGATTTTCCTACCCCTGCTTCTTATGTGATGGGATTGCAAATATGCGGATCACACCCAGTTTATGGGGTTCTAGTGGTCAGACCCAAAGGTTACACAAGGTAGAAAAACCTTCTATACCCTGAGCTATGTCCCTGGGCCACAGTTTGACATTCTGTATTAAACTGTAATTAAAACAGAACAGAAAAAAAGAAATGGAATTCACAGATCCTGATTTTGGGGCACAGGTTCCTCTGACAACAGGTAGAAATATAGAAAGTGTGACAATGAGCTCGAGGCTATTTCCTACTTTCTCTTCCTTCAGGTTCAATATACTTGACCTTATGTTGAGGTCTTTGATCCATTGGAGTTAATTTTGTATGGGGTGATAAAGATGGATTTACTTGCATTCTTCTACATGCATCCATCTAGTTTGACCTGCACCATTTATTTTATGAAAATACATGTCTTTTTTCTCAGTGTATATGTCTGTCTGTCTATCTGTCTTTTTTTTAAATCTAAGGTCAGACATCCATAGGTGTGCAGATTTATGCTTGGCTTTTGTTTTTAATCCTTTGGTTAGGATGTCTGTTTGGGGGACAATACAATGATTTTTTTTCTTACTATGTAGTACAGTTTCTTGCTCTGTAGTTCAGTTTCAGACCAGAAACGGTGGTACTTCCAACAATTATTTTTGTCATTCAGCAATGTTTTAACTATCCTGGGTTCCTTGTATTTCCATGTGGAGTTGAAAATTGTCCCTTCAAATTATGGAAACAATTGGGTTGGAATTTGGATGGGAATTGCATTGAACCTGTAGATTGCTTTTGGTAGGATGGCCATTTTTTTTTTTAGTTCATATAATTTATTGCAGTTAGCACACAGTTTAAAAATTCACCAACACACCAATAGTACAAAACTAAACAGTATTATAAGTTATTCCCTCTCAGGAAATAAAACATACTATGATTGTCAAAGCTAGATGTCAGTCTAAGATTTAGAACAAAGGAAGAATGTGAAACTAAGAATGAGCACACACACACACAAAAATCCTAAAAAGTCCGTTCTTTCACAGACATTGATTGTCTTCTCTAAATTAATAAAGATTATTTTAACATAAACTGTCTTAAAAAAAAAAGACCTAGAAACTCTTCAAGTAACTAAAGATAATGCTCCAAGGCCATTTTCACAGATTTGTTTGTTTGTTTGCTTGCTTGCTTTTAAATGCCATCACAGTCAAATTAACAAAACATTTGACCAAATATTTCCAAAGCAGTCCAGCAACACACAATGGAGTTTTCCATTCAGTATCTTAAGCACAAAAATAGGCTATGTTTACAGTAGTAGTTAAGGCGATCAAATTTTAAACAAAAGCAATTAAAAAAGAAAAAGGAAAAACAACAGCCGTTTTCCATGCTACTCCCATAGACCTTAAGTGCAAGACAGGAAAACAGTGTGCAAAATGCTTCTGCCCTGCGCGCCGGCCATCAGAACCACACGTCAGGCTGCAGCCTCTACTGCCAATGCCCTGCGCGCCGGCCATCAGAACCACACGTCAGGCTGCAGCCTCTGCTGCCAATGCCCTGCACGCCGGCCATCAGAACCACACGTCGGACTGCAGCCTCTACTGTTGATACACAGTCTGCTAACCCCTTCCCCATGTCAATCAAGGCGGCTCAGTCCTTTCAGCCTGGGGCTTTTTCAGTCCATAGAATCTTTTCATGAGTTAGGGGGTAGGGGCAAGGAAAGGAAATAGGGGAGAAAAAGAAACGGGAGGCCAAAAGGAGGGAGAGAATGACCTATGACCTATTGTCAATTTGTGCAGTAGTTATTTTAAAACACTCGGCTGGGTACATGTGTACACCTATACTCTGGCATGGGTTCTGTGCAATTACAAGTGTGGTATGAATGTGTACTGCACATGTAATTCTTTAAGCTGTTTGTAAACATTTACATGTTCCTTGTAATGCAGCGAAGTCATCAATTTGCAGCTTGAGTTTTTATTCAGCTTAACAGTTTCAAACTTAAAGACATGGGAAAAGTCAATTTAAATTATATAAAATAAAAATAAAAACAGTGCATTTATGTTCTTTGTAACACCAGTTTTTTCTTCCCAAATGGTGCTATTTTTTTCCTAAGGAAATTAAATAATTTTAAACTCACTTGCTAAAGTTATACAATGCAAACAAAGACAAAAAATATATTGAAACTCATGCATTTCTGTAGCATGAATATTTACTTTTCAAGACTCAACTAAGAGCATCAACTCAACCTGTCGAGTTCTTT
>NW_022196894.1:85239963-85255603 GCF_008632895.1 Mastomys coucha
TAATCAATTACAGTATACAAGAACAGTAATTCACATTTTAAACACCCAGTTCAACACTGCCGAAGCTGCAATATCCTTTTACATGTCAAGCAAACCTTCACAGAGACAGCACCGGTGACCCAGTGTACTGTCAGATTTCTCTCACTGGGGACCATAGAAAACCAGAAGTTGCCACAGAAAGGTTTACGTCAACTGCTTGTTTAAAAATAGATAATCCAGCATTTCAGAAGTTTTCTATTTGGGTCTAAAAGCATTCAGGTTTCCAACAGCCAGAAAATATTCATGCAATTTGAGACATATAAAGAGGCTAATAAACTGGAGGGGATTTCTACTCTGAAAACAAAACAAAACAAAACAGTGTGGAGCACAGGGAAAGCGCTCAAGACAATGCAGTATGTCCAAAAGTAAGCCACGTGAAAGCGCTCTGTGACAGAACCGTTGGTTGAGAAGGTTTTATTGGCTAACTTGGCCTAACCCTCAAAAGAAAGACAGCTCTCTACTTGTGACTTGCTCTTAGTTTCTTTTATCAGAATACTAAATTAGTGAGATCCTCATGCTATTATTCTAAAGTGCAAAAACAAGTTAAGATCCCAACTTTTCAGTTCCAGGAAACAAGACTGCTTTTAGACTGTACCACAACTATATAGAGATCTATGTATGTGTATGAATGTATGTATGTGTGTGTGTGTATGTATGTATGTATGTATCTATATATATATATAATAAATATAATATATATACATATATACATATGTGTATATATATATATGTATATATATATATATATATATATATATATATATATATATATATATATATATAATTATTTCTAAAGTTCTTGAGAGCTATCTTCTAAGGTCCAGTCTCTGACAGTGGGCAAGCTCAAGGAGTTCACCAACTCACAGTGGAATTTGCGGATGTGTCTGTACAGGTCTCCGGACTGCCGTGAACCTGCGCTCGCACCACTTGCAGGCATGGGGCTTCTCGCGAGTGTGCACCACAGCGTGACGGCTCAGGTTGTGCGAGTACTGGGAACTCTTTTTTTTTTTTTTTTTGGTTTTTCGAGACAGGGTTTCTCTGTGTAGCCCTGGCTGTCCTGGAACTCACTCTGTAGACCAGGCTGGCCTTGAACTCAGAAATCTGCCTGCCTCTGCCTCCCAAGTGCTGGGATTAAAGGCGTGTGCCACCACCGCCAGGCAAGTACTGGGAACTCTTGCCGCACTGGGTGCACACACGCACGTGTAGGGCTTCTCCCCGGAGTGAGTCCTTTCGTGACACTTGAGGGTGTACATGCAGGAGAAAGTCTTCCCACACAGGGAACACGTGGGCACATTGACATCGGCATCAGGCTTGCTGCGGAAAGGATGGCCATTTTTACTATATTAAATCCTGCTAATTCATGAGCATGGGAAAGGTTTTAACCGTATAAGTCTTTCAATTTGTTAGTTAGAGTTACCCTAAGATATTTTATATTTTTTCAGGCTATTATGCAGGGTGTTGTTTATCTGTTATCTTTCTCAGTCTATTTGTCATTTGTATATAGCAAGATTACTGATTTTGTGAGTTAATTTTGTATCTCACTATTCCGCTGAATGTGTTTATCAGCTTGACGAGTTTCCCTGTGGAATTTTCAGGGTCACTTATATACACTATCATATCATCAATAAAGATACTTTGACTTCTTCCTCTCCAATTCATATCTTATTGAACTCCTTCAGTTGTCTTATTATTTTAGCTAAGATTTGAAATACTGTATTGAATAGGTGTGGAAGGAGTGGACAACCTTGTCTTATTCTTGATTTTAGAGGACTTGCTTTGGGTTTCTTTCCATTTAAGTTGATATTGGCTATGGGCTTGCTGTAAACTGCCTTTCTTATGTTTAGATATGTCCCCTGTATCCTAATATCTCCAAAACTTTTCATAAAAAGAGTATTGGATTTTTCAAAGGCCATATAATGAGATGATCATGTGCTTTTTGTCTTTCAGTCTGTTTGTATGGTGGATTACATTTATTGATTTATATGTTGAAATGTCCCTGTATCTCCAGGGTGAAGAATACTTGATCATAGTGGATTTACCTTTTTGGTGTATTCTTGGCTTCACTTACAGGTATTTTATTGAGAAATATTGCATCTATGTTTACAAAGGAATTTGGTCTTTAATAGACTTATCCATCCCTTTAAAGGACCTCTAACCTCTACTATGAGGTTCTTACCTTTTGCTTCAGCTATGTTGCAATTATCAGGTCTACCATAGGAGGACTGCTTGCCTCTCATCAAGAGACATTTTACCTGGTTGTTATTGATCAACCTGTTTTTCTTTTTCTTTTTCTTTTTCTTCTTATTTCTTTTCTTTTCTTTTTTTCTTTTCTTTTTAGACAGGGTTTCTCTGTGTAGCTCTGGCTATCCTGAAACTTACTCTGTAGACCAGGCTAGCCTCGAACTCAGAAATCCTCCTGTCTCTGCCTCCCAAGTGCTGGGAATAAAGGCGTGCACCATCACTACCTGGCTTGATAGTGCTTTTAAACTGGTGTTTAGGCATCTAGATTTGGGGGTGATTATAATTATAGGTGCTGATATCTGACCTTTTCTTTGTTGGGTAGACATTTTGTTCTTTGGTTTCTGTTGCTCTCTCTGGTTCTTAGCTGAGAGTGGTGGTTGTATGTTGCCTGGTAAGTGTTTCTGGGATCCTTCCAGGTGTGGCCTCTGGGTTCAATGTGTTTCTAGGTATTGGTAGCTGACCCTTAGTTATCCAGATGTCCTGGAGGATGACTTGGGGGGGCACTGGAGGGAGGAAAGCAGAATATTCCCCTAGTTTCTGTTTAGTCCGTTGGAAATGGGGCAGAGAGAGGCAGAGAAGAGAGGGGAGGGAGAAGGAGGGGGGAGGGAAAGAGAGAGAAGGAGGGGGAGGGAGAAAGAGAGAGAGAGAGAGAGAGAGAGAGAGAGAGAGAGAGAGAGAGAGAGAGAGAGAGAGAGAGGATATGTGAGGCAGGTCACAGCAGGTAGTCTGCTAAGTTTGAGATGAGATCCAAATCTCATTGTATTTCAAAAAGAAGAGGCGGAATGAAGGTCTGCAGCTGATTGCATTTGGAGAAGATTGGGGAGAAGTGACCTGTGAGTTCCTAGGCAATGGGCACTTTTATCTTTAGAACTTAAAATAAATCCTGCTATGAAGCAATAACTCCGTAAATGTATGATCTGAGTGGAAGGCTAAAGGAGTGTGTAATCGAGAGGCATTTGAAGTGAATGTTAGGTCAAGCAGTGGAAACCGGAGGACAAGGCTACCTGCATGTTAACATAATGTTGATGTAGTTTTTCTGTTTGATTAATGTCAAAATAATAATGTTCACTTGGGGCAAAAAATAAGGAAATAAAAGATTGCAAGTAAATAATGTGTAGTGAAATGAATGCTTGACCCTCTGTCAGGAGACCTGGGACTCAACGTCTCTGACTAGTGACAATCTTGGTTAGGCCACACAATTCCTTCTTACACTTTTTGTTTGTAAGTGGTGATAAAAGTTGAAACTTTAGTATCTGAAGTAAAATAACAGCTATGACAACACCTTAAGACATAAAGGTAATATATGTTAAGATGCTCATGGAGCGAGCAAATCTCAGCTCACAGTGTCACTCTCTGTTCCAGGCTGGGAAGGAGAGTGGAAATGCATGCCTTTCCTAGGCCAGTGTTGTTCTGACTGGAGATTTGTGATCCTCTTTGTCTTGTAAGTGTGCAAGAGATAGCTGGTTGCAGACTTACATTTCTGGAAGGCTCCCAAAGATCTAAATTGGAATCCCTCACAGCAAGTTTAAGTCAAGGAAATCTTTTTTCTCTCTTCCTTTCTCTCCCTCTCCCCCCTTTTTCTTCTCCACTTCCCTCTCTTTTTCTTTCACCTCCCCCCTCCCCCACTCCTCCCCTTTCTCCCTGTCTTCCTATTCATTGCTCTTTCCCTTCATTTTCCCTCTCTCTTTGTCCTTTTATCTTTCCATGCTCTCTGTAGTCTCCCTTCCCCCTTCTGCCTTTCCTCCCCTCCCTTTCTTTTCCTAACCACAGAATGAGAACCACTGTGTGCCTTCCTTTGTGTTGTCCCTCTCTCAAAGGAGCTCCCCACACATCCCTGACTCCTTGAAGCTGAAAGAGGTTAATCCAGACGTTCCCATTAAATTTCCTTTTGATGATATTTTGAGGCACTTTAAATCCACAAATGTTGTCCCTTAACTATAGGTACTGGTAGGTTTTGAGACCTGTGTCCTGTACTAGTCTTCCTTCTCCAAATAGATTTCAAGTTTGCTGAAGTACAGAAATCTGGCTTGTTTCATTGCCAAAACCCCCAGTGTCTGGCAAATGTTGAGCTCAGAGTAGATGAATGAAAACCGAGGAGAGAGGTCTGGAAGGGACAGACATTCCAGGAGATGAAGCATCTGTAAAATTGTGCTTGCTCATTCTGCTCCTGGAGCTTGCCCTTGTTTTCATTGACATTTATTTCATCAGGCTTTCCCATTATATCGGAGATCCTCTACTTAGCTCTTGTAAATCCAATGAAATGCCCAACAGCACATAAATGTGGCTGCTGGTGGAGGGTCTCCAAATGCAGATTGATGGAGCATAGGATGCCTTTCAGGAGCTTCAACAGAAGGTACTACATGGAGGGCATTAGATTTGGATACTGACTGTAAAAGCTGCTTTCAGGCTGTGATTTTTGTAATCTGACTTTCAGCTGAAATATGGTCATTTCTGACAGTCTGGCTGTTGTAGGACAGTCACCTCCTGGTGTCATTCTTCATCAACCCTGAGGTTTTTTTTTATTAATTAAGTAATTTATTTACTTTACATCCCAATTGCAGCTTCCCCTTCCTCTTCTCCCAGTCCTTCGCCTCCTCCTTTCATACATCTCCATCTACTCCTTCTCCCCTTCTCCATGGGAAGAATACTGAAGTATTTGTACAAAACAACATATTGAAAAGAAAAATAGAACATGACTCATATTATCTGAGGGACAGATAAAAGGATATCTTCAAAAGTCCATTTATAAAAGATTGTGATAAGAAGACAGAGGGAAAGGAGATTTATCAATGGCCAAAGTACTTGCTTTTCATACCTGAAACCCACGGAGATAGCAGGACATAGCATAATAATCCAGCACCAGAGGACAATTGATGGAGGGTTCTGAGGACTTGCTGGTCACAAAGACCAGCTGAATCAAATTGTCAAGATCCAAATTCTGTGAGAAATTCTGTTTCAAAAATAATGTGGAGAGTGAAGGAAGAGGAACACAACACATATTGATCATTGGCTTTCACACACACACACATACCACACATAACTCACACACACACACACACACACACACACCACATGCCCGTCACCCATCCACCTACTACCACATACAAACTTAATAAACAAAGATATCTTTCCTCTCTCCGCAGCAAAGATACTCTGTTTAGGGCTGATGCAGTCAATCAGGACTATCTAGGGACACCTGTAGAGTCTGTGTGAAGTTGTGTGCACCTGTTGAAATAGGGAGCAGAGACTAGAACCAGGAAAACTGGGAATCAGCAACAGCCACCTGCCACAGTCACATGTCATTTGGCTGTTGAGAAATCATTTACCTGTAAAAGGTGGTATTAAAATTTTAATTAGAAATTTTCTGTGCACCTGAGGGACCAGTCAGAGTTTGCAGCTCAAGTACATAGTTCTCATATAAATGGCTTTGAGTTATAATAACAATGTCTCATTTTAAGTTTCTGAGATCTTGATCATGATTTTCTTTCTTTTTCCCCAGCCCATCTCATTTGGCTTTACAACCCCACAAAGCACACAGGCACACATTGATGACTTCAGGAACCATACCCTACTCTAATTATCAAAGACTCCCATGTGGCTCATCTTATAATGTGCCATCAGAACCAATACCTCTTTCCTATGCCTGCTCAGAAATTCTGGGAATGTATGTGGTTTCACATCTTCATAACAACACTGCTACATTTTCAAGTTTAATTACTGTGAAAGAATATAGTTTACATACATTAAGTTTAGTTTGAGGTCTCTCTTGTCAGCTTTTGGGGAAATTTGTTCTAATGTAGCCTGCCACTCATTCATCTAGGAAACCCAATGGAAACTCAGTCACTCTTCTCAGAATGATTCAAGGTGACCTTCTGTACCTAGAGATGCTAGAGATGCTTTTGTTATAGTGGGAGAGGCACTAATTTCATACAGAATACCCAATTATAGCAGTGTAATGGCTCTACGTCTACAATGAAGATTCTCGGGGAGCCCTTGTTTGTATACGCACTCATTACCACTCAGAAAACTAGCATGATGATGCTCTATGGAAGAATGCACTGTTGTTACAAAGTACGCCAGACCAACCACCTTGGTTTGGATGGTCATGCTCTCAAATGTACTCTGAGCAACTGACTTGCCCTTGGAGGCTGTGTGCACTGCTTCCTAGATCTTGGGAGTGAGCTTTATCTCCAGCTGGGGTTCTGAATAGTTGGGCTGAGCTCTGAGAACGTTAAAGAAACCAAGGGAGCCTGCGTTCATGTCTGCTTAGTCACATTTCTTGATTTTAATTTAGAGGACTCTCATCATCCCTTTTCTGGGCTTCTGTCCTCTTTCACCCTCTCCAGTCCTCATTTAGACTTGTTAGTTCAGTTCAGTATGTTCTCACACTGTATCTGTGACCTCACCTAATGAGTCAATAAGAAGCATATTGAATTATGAAGCTTGAGCTTTATATAGGTCCTCCAAAAGCCAAATTTATGCTCTAAAAACATAGCCTCAAAGCAAACTTCTGCCTTAAGAAAATTGTCTTATAAGTTGGGATAAAGCACCCTGGTGGAGGAAGGATGTGGTGAAGGGGAGAATGCTGTGTAGAATTTCCATAATAGGAAGAATTCAAATCTATTTTTGTTTCTGAGCAGGGTCTAGGGACAGAGGCTTGGTACAAATGGAATGACAAGCAAGGTGGTATGGAAAGACCTAGTATAGGTAGTTTAGACATAAACCAGAAAGGTGAATCTTGCCGCTCTTCATTGTGGAGGATTCTTTTGCTAAGGTGACAGGGAGGGAGAGTGAGCTGGGCTGTATGTGGGCAGAGAATATAAGTCACTTAACTTTAAATAAAATCATGTTATTTCTAATTATTATCTATAAGTTTAACAGAAAAGAACTCAGGAAATAAGTGTTTGAGCTCAGCAAATTGGTTCTCAGTAAATATTAGCTCTTTCCTTACTTACATTATTAGAATTCATTCCATTGAGGAGTTAGGACATTCTTGTTCTCCTAATTTCTATTTGTCTGAATATTTGGTAGGATCAATGGAGAAAAGGGTTGTGGATTCTGGATTAGATGAGGCTTCATTAGTTTCTCAGAACTGTCAAAAATTACCACAAGTTTGATGGTTTAAGAAAACAGAAATGTATTTCCTCATGTTTCTGGAGACCAGAAGTCTTAAACCAAGGCTTCTTCCATGTTGCTGTCCAACTGCAATGTTAAAACAGTGGCTTACCTGGAATATGGAGAAGATAGAAGGATATAAGAGGAGATAAAAAGAGATAGGAGGAGGCAGGGTGGCCAAAATTATACCTACCCACGAGGAAGGTACCTTAAAACATTAGACAGGAGCCTTTATCACTCAGCCATCTTGAACCTTTAATGCCCCCCTTTGTTCCCCCAACAGGTAGAATACCTGAGGCAAAAACCACTCCCCCCAAGTACATCAGCATGCCAGTCCAATCAGTGACTTCCTTTTTTCTCTGCAGAGGTGGAGCTTCTGAATGTAACTGGAACCAGATTGGAGGCGTGGCAAATAGCAGGAGATAGGCAGAGAGGTGTGGTTATGAGAGGCAGGCCTCAAACCAGGAGGGTAACACTTCCATACCACAACCCTCCAAGGATGAGAGGGAAGAGTCCTTCTTGTCTTCTAGCTGCTGATGGCTTTTGGTGTTTCTTACTTATGGCAAGATCTAATGTTTACCATCACCTGCATAATACCTTCTTCCTTTCATATCCAAAGTTATTCCCTCTTCCTCTCTTTCTCCTAAAATAGTAATATTCATGAAATTCAGAATCCATTCTGAACCCAAGGTATTTTTCTTCTAAGATTGTAAACCCAAGTAGATTTTTCAGAGAGCTACAGAAGAGTCATTTCCAAATAAGGTCACTGTCTTAGGGTTTCATTGCTATGAAGAAATGCCATGACCATGGCAACTCTCATTTAGGGTTTCATTTCTGTGAAGAGACACCATGACATTTTGTAAAAGACAGCATTTAATTTGGGCTAGTTTACAGTTTCAGAGGTATAGACCATTATCATCATAGCAGGAAGCAAGGCCATGTGCAGCCAGACATGGTGCTGGAGTAGTTGAGATTTCTACATCTTTATCTTAAGACAATCAGGAGGAGAGATTCTTTTCTACACTGGGCAGAGGTTGACCACAAGAAGCCCCCAAAGAGTGACACACTTCCTCCAAGGTCATACCTTCTAATATTGTCACTTCCCATGGGTCAAATATACTCAAACTATCACAGTCACATTAAACAGTTCTGAAGGTTACAACTTGGGGTACATCTTTTTATAGGATACAAATTGTAGTTTTGTTCCTGTCGATGTGATAAAATATCCAAACAAAAGCAACTTTAGGGGAAAGGGTTTATTTTAGCTCACAGTTTCAGATTGTTACAGACAAGCCAAGGAATCACGAACCTGAAGCAGTTAGTCATATTACTTCACAGTCAAGAACATAGACAATACATGAGAATATGCATGTATCCTTAGTTTAGTGTTCTGTTAGCCTTCTCTACTCTTAAGTAGTCCAGGGATGAAACTCAGGGAAAGTACCATTCACATTTGGGGTAAGTCTTTCTGCTTAATACAGTTAAGAAAATCTCTCACAGATATGACTGTGGATCTACCTGATCTAGACACTCCAGCAACACTCTTTTCTGAGGAGATTCTATGTTGTGGCAAGTAGACCAATATGCTAACCATCACACAATTAATTCTACTGTAATGGAAGACATACTTGGAAAATAAAAAAATGAATATAGGAATATGCAAGAGATATGTAGCATATGTGTCCCATTCCTTTTCCAAAATTGTGACAGATCCATTGCTCACCTTAAAAAGAGACTAGAGTAGGTTAACTAAGAGTCTCAAGGCCTATCCTGCTTGATTCTTATTGTCAACTGACATAGCCAAGAGTCCCTTGGAAATAGGGAACCTTAGTTGAAGAATGCCTGGATCAAATTGGACTCTGGCCATTTCTATGATCATTGCCTTGCTTTCTAATTGTTACAGGAGGGCATCGCCCACTGTGGGCAGCCCTAACCCTAGGCAGGTGGTCTGAAAGCTAGATATGCATGAACCAACCAGTGAGCAAGCCAGGAAGCAGTGTTCATCCATGGCTTCTGCTCTCGGTCTTACCTGAGTTCCTGCCTGACTTCCCTCAGTGATGGATTGAGACCAGGAAGTATAAGTCAAATTAAACCTTTCTTTCCCCAAGTTGCTTTTGATCATGTTTGGTGTCAAATTAAAAAAAAAGGCTCCACCTGTTTTTGTGAACTTGAGCATAAGCAGAACAACTGTGGGGTGAGGGGCACTGTCATCTTAAGATAGCCTAAGAAAGGATCATAGAGGCAATATGGAGCCTCAGAATGGTTACTAGGTAAGATATATGTTAACGAGATTTGAAGCAAACTAGACCTAAGACCTCTGCTCTTTTAGCAGGTCTAGAAGCCAGGGTGTCAATCCATTTTCAAGATACTTTTATCTACACTTGTAGTTAATAGCATGCATACAAGTCTGAAAGAAAAGTCAAGAGCAGACCCCTGGTTACATAAGAAATGCCAAAAATAGCCAAAAGAGATTTATAATGTCTATTGATGTTACCATTAAGCATATGGGAACTAAAAACTATTATCATTTTGCTATTGACATTAGTATATCTTCTCCCATACTGTAGGAACTTAGAAAGGTCTACTCTTAAACTTCTAAAAAGCTTGAAGATCTGTCTCCATAAAGTGTGGAGAAACCTGTATGAATATTGCTCATTTGAAGCCTGAAGCCACAGATTGCCTCATTTAGAAAACAACCTCTAGGAACTGTTATGAGATATGATCACAGCCTAAATGTCAGGCGCTCTGGAAGACTAGGGGAGGGAACAGTAATGATAAAGGAAAACAGAAAACAGTTTTTAGAAAAAAAAAAGTACATGGTCTAACAGAAGCACAGTTTCCTGCAGGCCAGTGTGCTAATGAATTTGGTATGGGACATGAGAAGGAAATACTTCAGGTTACTGTGCACCTTGGACTAATAATCAATAAGAAGAAATACTAAGAGTTTATGGCTCACTAGTAAGCTTTGCCACTGTGGGATGCTTCTCAAGGCCATAGGGAGGAGACAGTGCCCATGGGAAAATCTTCTGCAGTAGGCGTAAGCACCCACTGTGGGCACTCAGTCCTGACTTGGGCCATTGTGCTTTGCCCCATTTTATGTTTTTAGAATCCTTTCTTCTGAAGGATCTGTTCCTCTATCCCTGCTGTGAGCTGTGACACTTAAGCTTCTGGTTTTATTCCCTACTCCTCTTTTCAAGCAGGAAGGAGACAAAGAAGTCATTGGCACATTCAATTGAAAAAAGAAAAAAATAGAAAATACCAGCACAGCATTCTTATTTTCACCCTGCTGTCACTTTAAAGGAGACATGAGCAAAAGGTCAGAGGGCCCTAAGAGAGGTTATTGTTGGGGTTCAGAAAAATGTTTTCCCCTGGGGACTTGAGAAATTGGCTTGGTTGCATGTCAATGACCCCTGTTCATAGAGAAGGAAAGGAGGTCAGGCAGTGGCATGCACCCATAGCTAGTTAGTTGTCTAAGCCAGATGGGCTTCCCACAGATACTGTCTCTGCTCTACACTTAAGGTAGTTAGCTGTGTTTAGGAGTTACTTTTTAAGTAGTAGAATGTGAAGAGACCTTTATAAGTCAAAGGAAAAGTTCTTGGGAATAAGTGATGCCTGGTAGCCATGTAGGGGACAGTAGGCAGCAGACGGGGCTTTCCTGGATAACTCTGGACCATCATATTTTTCAGGGAGAGTAGAGAGTAGAGCAGAGCAGAAGGATTTCTATAGACTATAGGTTTCTATGGGAACCTTTCCAAGAAGGCCTTTGCTAAAAGACAAAACTAAAACAAACATACTATGAAAAAACTTTATGGGTTTAACTGCAGTTCTAGAATCCAGCTTGAGTCTGCACCTACAATGATTCCGAAAGTGTCATTGATTAACATGGGCCAGTTATATTTATACTTAGAGGAAAGGAAGTGATATGCAAAAATAGGAAATAGGGGAGAGCCAATCCAGTTGCTTAAAATTGTGTCTATCTTATGTGATTATAAACAGCTGGTGCTTGAAATTAGATGGGGCTTAGCTATTTTTTCAAGAGTAGAGTACAGTCTCTATATACACACAATTTAGACTACAGTCCACTACATAAATAAAAGACATGAGGCCAATCTATGTAGGAAGGTGGCTTTAGGACAAATTTAACTTTGGGAAAAAATAGTAAGAAATTAGCTGCATGTTAAGCCATAGAATTATTTGGTTTACTTTGGTACCACCAAATTCAAAACCAGGACTAACTGTATGTTTCTGAGACCCCTGGCAGGTTGCTTGAGATAATCAACATGTCCAGGATAGAATTTAAATAAAAGCCTATGTTCTCTATACAATTCATTTTTCTTTTTATTTTTCATCATAGTGTCAAAATTTCCAATATGGATGTACGTGTTCTATGGGTCTTAATTGTTCACAAATAAACATGGCTCTCAGTTGAAAATTTTCTTTCCCTTCCTCCCTTTTGTTTGTCTGAGAAGTTTCTGTTGGCACAGGACAGGAGTATACTTTGTTTGACTTGCCATTTATAGTAAGAACATTCCTGTTCATCTTTGCTGTGTCGAATCCATGTTTCTTTAGAGGGCTCAGCTTGACAGCTTCTGGTACCCCCTTCCTGTTGAATCTCAATTCATCTTTCTCTTATCACTATATTTGTTTAACTGGGAGTCATATTTAGTAATATAAAGATGCTACATACATACATCCCATTCAAAGTCAAAGATAAGTAGCTCTTTATGTGACAGGGGAAGTAGATATTCCTTTATGACTTCAAAGTAGAAAATAATGGGTAAATTAGACAATGCAACCATTTTATTAAGCAAATGTAACAGTAAAATTAGACTTGGTGTTCATAATATCCTTTCCTGCATGCTAAAAAGGAGAGGTTTGGGCATTTCCCAAGTCCTTGACATATCTCGCATTTAGGCTTTCTTTGTTAGTCATTTAGTATGTCTATTTATATAAATCTTTATTTTTACTTTGCAATCCGACAGCCAGCACCACCAAAGAGTATTTTCTTCAGGACACCAGCTGGTTCCTTTTCTCCTAAATGGGCACAGTGTTCCAGAAGGCGAGGCGTCTAGCGTGGACGTGTGCCCTCTTTCTTTGTGAGGATTGTCTAAAATTGAAAATAACTTTTTTCAAGTAGCAATTTGTCATAGCAGGGGCTATGGCTCACCAACACTTACTGAGGATTGGGAATAGGGAAAAAGTATGAGGTATTATTTTCTGAAGAGACTAGAAGATGGGAAAATGTTCAGAGATTGGCTGTACTCTTTCTGTCAAAGGGAAAAGGCAATCTTATTAAGTGGTTAAACGACTTCAGTGCTGTAATGTTTGTGTCCTGTGTATGTCCCACAACACCTTCATGTGACTTTGAAGCCAATACTTTTCAGCTTCACAAAGCTAGCTTAAGGTCATGTTGTCCCCTTTAGGAGCATACCCATGTTGACAATATTGAAGATAAACTTATTGACCAAGAAAATAATATAATTAATATGTAGCTCAAAGACAAAATGACCCTTCAGTGATGTAGGCGGAAACAATTTTATGTTATAGTTGATTCTTAAACTGCACACACCATAGTGGGGTAGGCAAAGGGGAAAGGAGTCTGCCTGAATCTTTAGACATATAATCACTTTTAGATGGGATATTGCTAGTAATTTTAGTTCATGGAGGTAAAAATCCACAACTCATGGAGATGAACATGTCTGAGAATGGATGACACATCTCTTCAAGCAAAGAACTCTTTGTTACTTGTGAATTGTGGAGAGAATTCTCATGTTTGGACTTGTAGAATTCAGATGCTACTGTTTGATCCTGGAAGTGGATATTGCTTTATGGTCTGTATATGGAAGGAGGATTTTTAATAGTTGTTTTCCCCCAGTAAACTTATTTACTTACTTCCTACAGGGGGTGGTAGTCTTAGCAGTGGGTATGGGGGTAGGAAGGGAGGTTCAAAATGAAAATTGCAGTGAAGGAAGCATATTCAGAAGAGGTTGAATGGTGTGGCTGAGATCAAGCATTCCCTGTAAAGAGGTAATGCCCTGGGGGTTTGCAAGGCTGTTTTTCTGAACCTTTTGTATCCTTCAAGAACATTAAGAGGAATATATCTAAGCTTAAAGAAACTTACTAGGGAAGGTGGGACCAGCTAGGAGGGACAGGCCACAGAAGTGGCAGAGCAGCTGAGACAGGACCCTCCCTGCCTTTATCTGCACCCAGGAGGTGAGGCTGTTCCACAACCCTCTGGGCATGGGTCTTGCCAGGAGAGAGCTGGTCTCCCAGGAGTGCCAACACAGGCTTACAGACCCACAGGAGGAACAAGCTCCAGCCAGATATAAAAGAACATCTAACACCATAGAGTACCAGATTGCAAAGGGCAAATCCAAGAATCTTACCAACAGAAACCAAGACTACTTGGCATCATCAGAACCCAGTACTCCCACCACAGCAAGTAATGGATACCATAACACACCTGAAAAGCAAGATTTAGATTTAAAATCCTATCTCATGATGCTGAGAGGAATTTAAGAAGGACATAAATAACTCCCTTAAAGAAATACAAGAGAACACAGGAAAACAGATAGAAGCTCTTAAAGAGGAAACACAAAAATCCCTTAAAGAATCACAGGAAAACACAACCAAACAGTGTAGGTGCCAGCAGCCACTGATACAAATGGGTTTTCTGGAATGGGAGTCAAGGCCCGAATAATTTGGGGTACCAGAAATGCAGGAAGGGTTTGAAAAAATTAGACTAATACATGGTGTGCTTTCAGTCCACCATCATTCATTGAAATCTCTTTGTTACAAGCAAATAGGTAGATAGGTAAAGCAAAACCCTCCCCCAAATTCGTCAGCAACTTGGCCCAATCAGCAGCTTCATCTTCAGTCTCTGGAGGCGGGACTTCCAGCATAACGGGAACTTGGAGAGAGGCATGGCTATTAGCAGGAGGTGGGCAGAGAGGCGTGGCTATCTGTGGCAAGGCAGGGTCTGAAGAATCAGCCCTCAGCTGTAGGAGGGTGACAAAACAGGTGAAGGAATTGAACAAAACCATCCAGGATCTAAAAATGGAAGTAGAAACAAATAAAAGAATCACAAAGGCAGACAACTCTGGAGATAGAAAACCTAGGAAAGAAGTCGGGAGCCATAGATGCAAGCATCACCAACAGAATACAAGAGATAGAAGTGAGAATCTGAGGGGCAGAAGATACCATAGAAAACATTGACACAATAGTCAAAGAAAACACAAAATGCAAAAACATCCTAACCCAAAACATCCAGGAAATCCAGGACACAATGAGAAGGCCAAACCTAAGGATAATAGGGATAGAAGAGAGTAAAGATTTCCAACTTAAAGGGGCAGTAAATATCTTCAACAAAATTATAGAAGAAAACTTCCCTAACCTAAAGAAAGAGATGCCCATGAATATACAAGAAACCTACAGAACTCCACATAGACTGGACCAGAAGAGAAATTCCTTCTGTCACGTAACGATCAAAACACAAAATGCACAACATAAACAAAGAATTTTAAAAGCAGTAAGGGAAAAAAGGCAAGTAACATATAAAGGCAGGCCTATCAGAATTACACCAGACTTCTCACCAGAAACTATGAAAGCTAGAAGATCCTGGGCAGATGTCATATAGACCCTAAGAGAACACAAATACCAGCCCCCGTTACTGCCAGCAAAACTCTCAATTACCATAGACAGAGAAAACAAAATATTCCAACAAAGGATAATAGATGGAAAACACCAACACAAGGAGGGAAATTATACCCTACAAAAAGCAAGAAAGTAATCTTTCAACAAAACTAAAAGAAGATAGCTACATGAACAGAATCTTAACTCTAACAACAAAAATAACAGGAAAACACAATTACTTTTCCTTAATATCTCTTAATATCAATGGACTCAATTCCCGAATAAAAAGACATAGACTCACACACTGGTTACATAAACAGGACTCAACATTTTAGGGCATTCAGGAAACCTACCTCAGTGACAAAGATAGACACAACCTCAGAATAAAAGGCTGGAAAACAATTTTTCAAGCTAATGGTCCCAAGAAACAAGCTGGAGTAACAATTCTAATATTGAATAAAATCGACTTTCAACCTAAAGTTATCAAAAAAGATAATGTTAGCATCCAGAACCTCCCTGCAGCAGATATGTGGGCGGGTCCACAAACCTGTCACCAGGGCAACGGCAACCATATTCCCAGAATCCATTGGGCTCAGCTCCCACCTTTACCTGC
>NW_022196894.1:85262106-85301439 GCF_008632895.1 Mastomys coucha
CTCTTACACATGAAACTGCCTGGGCCTGGTGTCTGTAGATGCTTCCTGCCGCGACTCAAAACCCATCAGATAAGGAGGGACAGTTCATACTCATCAAAGATAGGATCTACCCGGATGAACTCTCAATTCTGAACATTTTGCTCCAAATGCAAGGACATCCACATTCATAAAAGAAACTTTACTAAAGCTCAAAGCACATATTATACTGCACACAATAATAGTGTGGGATTTCAACACCCTACTCTCTATAATGGACAGATCATGGAAACAAACTAAACAGAGACATAGTGAAACTAACAGAAGTTATGAAACAAATAAATTTAACAGATATCTATAGAACATTTTATCCTAAAAAAAAAAGGATTTACCTTCTTCTCAGCACCTCATGGTACCTTCTCCAAAACTGACCATATAATTGGTCACAAAACTGGCCTCAACAGATACAAGAAGATTGAAATAATTCCATGCATCCAATCAGATCACCAAGGACTAAGGCTGGTCCTCAATAACATAAAAAATAGAATGCCCACATACATGTGGAAGCTGAACAACACTCTATTCAATGATAACTTGGTCAAGGAAGAAATAAAGAAAGAAATTAAAGACTTTTTAGAGTTTAATGAAAACGAAGCCACAACATACCCAATTTTATGGGACACAATGAAAGCAGTCCTAAGAGGAAAACTCATAGCTCTGAGTGCTTCCAAAAAGAAACTGGAGAGAGCACTAGCAGTTTGATAGCACATCTGAAAGCTCTAGAACAAAAAGAAGCAAATTCACCCAAGAGGGGTCGACGAGAACAGCAGGAAATAATTAAACTCAGGTTTAAATCAATCAAACAAAAAGAACTATATAAAGAATCATCCAAACCAGGAAAATCAACAAAATAGATAAAACCTTAGCCAGACTAACTAGAGGGCACAGAGACAGTATCCTAATTAACAAAATCAGAAATGAAAAGGGAGACATAACAAACAGAGGAAATAAAAAAAAAATCATCAGACCCTACTACAAAAGCCTATACTCAACAAAAATGGAAATCCTGGATGAAATGGACAATTTTCTAGATAGATACCAGGTACCAAAGTTAAATCAGGATCAGATCAACAATCTAAACAGTCCCATATCCCCTAAAGAAATAAAAACAGTCATTAATTGTCTCCCAACCAAAAAAGCCCAGGATCAGATCTGTTTAGTGCAGAGTTTTATCAGACCTTCAAAGAAGACCTAATACCAATACTCCTCAACTATTCCACAAAATAGAAACAGAAGGTACTCTATCCAATTTGTTCTATGAAGCCACATTTAGGTTCTGATACCTGAACCATGAAAAGACCTAACAAAGAAAAAGAACTTCAGACCAATTTCCCTCATGAATATCAATGCAAAAATTCTTGCAAACACATTCCAAGAACACATCAAAATGATCATCCATCATGACCAAGTAGGCTTCATCCCAGGGATGCAGGGATGATTCAATACACAGAAATCCATCAATGTAATCCATTATATAAACAAACCAAAAGAAAAAAACATATGATCATCTCATTAGATGCTGAGAAAGCAATTGACAAAAATCCAACACCCCTTTATGATAAAAGTCTTGGAAAGATCAGGAATTCAAGGCCCATACCTAAACATAGTAAAAGCAATATACAGCAAACCAGTAGCCAACATCAAACTAAATGGAGAGAAACTTGAAGCAGTTCCACTAAAATCAGGAACTAGACAAGGCTGCCCATTGTCTCCCTATGTATTCAAAATAGCACTTGAATCCTAGCCAGAGCAAATAGACAACAAAAGGAGATCAAAGGTGAAGGGGACCAGCCCAGATGGTCTCTCTTCCTCTGTGGGTAAATATACTAACTGGGTTAATTGGGTCCTGGGAAGGCAAACAGTTAACAAGGAAAGACACAGACGCCAGGTAGAAGTGATAAGAGAGAGAGAGCTTTACTGTAATTCACTCAGTATTTATAGTTAGGCTTGGGAACCAGACCCAGAGGAATTCGACACTTGCCCATATAACATAAACAGGAGAAAATCCATTAACACCAGACCAGAAGGAGATCTTGAAAGGAAGATCCAGTAAACCTTTAACATAAGCATGAGACCTGCTAAGTCTTTGATCTAAGGAGCAGCAGTCACGACTCTACACAGCAGGTGCTCAACTCCAGCTTGCAGCAGCCTGTGGGGCTGCTTTACAGAACCAAGTCACTCCCAAGCAACAAGGGGGGGGGGAAGGAGTCCACAAAAGGGATTCAAATTGGAAAGGAAGAAGTCAAATTATCACTATTTACTGATGATATGATGGTATACTTAAGTGATCCCAAAGATTCCACCAGAGAACTCTTAAACCTGATCACCAACTTCACCAAAGTAGTTGGATATAAAATTAACTCAAGCAAATCAGTGTCCTTCCTCTACACAAAAGATAAACAGGCTGAGAAAGAAATTGGGGAAACAACATCCTTCACAATAGTCACAAATAATATAAAATACCTGGTGTGTCTCTAACTAAGTAAGTGAAAATCTGTATTACTAGAACTTCAAGTTTCTGAAGAAAAAAAATAGAAGATCTCAGAAGATGGAAAGATCTCCCAAGCTCATGGATTGGCAGGATTAATATAGTAAAAATGGATATCTTGCCGAAAGCAATCTACAGATTCAATGCAATCCCCATCAAAATTCCAACCTAACTCTTCACAGACTTAGAAAGAGCAATTTGCAAATTCATCTGGAATAACAAAAAACCTGGGAGAATGAAAACTATTCTCAATAATAAAAGAACCTCTGGTGATGGTGGAATCACCATCCCAGATTGTAAACTGTACTACAGAGCAATTGTGATTAAAAACTGCATGGTATTGTTACAGTGACAGGCAGGTGGATCAATGGAATAGAATTGAAGACCCAGAAATGTATCCACACACCTGTGGTCACTTGATCATTGACAAAGGAGCTAAAACCATCCAGTGGAAAAAAGACAGCATGTTCAAAAAATGATGCTGGCTCAACTGGCGGTTAGCATGTAGAAAAATGCAAATTGATCCACTCCTATGTCCTTGTACAAAGCTCAAGTCCAAGTGGGTCAAGGACCTCCACATAAAATCAGATACACTGAAACTAATAGGAAAGAAAGTGGGGAAGAGCCTCGAGCACATGGGCACAGAGGAAAATTCCCTGAACAGAACACCAATATCTTATGCTCTAAGATCAAGACTTGACAAATTGGACTTCATAAAATTGCAAAGCGTCTGTCAAAGGCAAAGGACAGTGTCAATAGGACAAAATGGTAACCAACAGATTGGGAAAATATCATTACCAATTCTATATCCCATAGAGGGCTAATATTCAATATTTATAAAAAATTCAAGAAATTAGACTCCAGAGAACTAAATAACTCTATTAAAATATGGGCTACAGAGCTAAACAAAGAATTCTCAACTGAGAGATGTCTGAGAAGTACTTAAAGAAATGTTCAACATCCTTAGTCATCAGGGAAATGCAAATTAAAACAATCCTGAGATTCCACCTCACACCAGTCAGAATGGCTAAGATCAAAAACTCAGGTGACAGCAGATGCTGGAGAGGTTGTGGAGAAAGAGGAACACTCCTTCATTGCTGGTGGGACTGCAAGCTGGTACAACCACTCTGGAAATCAGTTTGGCAGTTCCTCCAGAAATTGGACATAGTACTACCAGAGGACCCAGCTATACCACTCCTGGGCATATACCCAGAAGATGCTTCAACATGTAATAAGGACACATGCTCCACCATGTTCATAGCAGCCTTACTTATAATAGCCAGAACCTGGAAACAACCCAGATGTCCCTCAACAGAGGAATGGATACAGAAATTGTGGTACATCTACACAATGGAGTACTATTCAGCTACTAAAAACAATGAATTTATGAAATTCTTAGGCAAATGGATGGATCTGGAGGATATCATCCTGAGTGAGGTAACCCAATCACAAAGTAACACACATGGTATGCATTCTCTGATAAGTGAATATTAGCCCAGAAGCTCAGAATACCCAAGATACAATCCACAAATCACAAGAAACACAAAAAGAAGGAAGACCAAAGTGTGGATACTTTGATTCTTCTTACAAGGGGGAACAAAATTTCCATGGAAGGAGTTGCAGAGACAACATGTGGAGCAGAGACTGATGGAAGGACAATCCAGAGACTGCCCCACCTGGGAATTCTTCCCATATACAATCACCAATCCCAGACACTATTGTGGATGCCCGCAAGCACTGGCTGACAGGAGCCTGATACAGCTGTCTCCTGAGAGGCTCTGCCAGTGCCTGACAAATACAGAAGTGGATGCTCACAGCATCCATTGGACTGAGCACAGGGTCCCCACTGAAGGAGCTAGAGAAAGGACCCAAGGAGCTGAAGGGGTTTGCAGTCCCATAGGAGGAACAACAATATGAACTAACCAGTACCCCCAGAGCTCCCTCATGGCTCCAGGTGCATATGCAGTAGAGGATGACCTAGTCATTCTTCAATGGGAGGAGAGACCCTTGGTCCTGTGAAGGTTCTATGCCCCAGTGTAGGGGAATGCCAGGCCCAGGAAGCTGAAGAGGGTGGGTTGTTGAGCAGGGGAAGGGGAGAGGGAATAGGAGGGTTTTTTTTCCAAAGGGGAAACCAGGAAAGGAGAGAACATTTGAAATGTAAATAAAGAAAATATCTAATAAAAAAATAAAAAGATAAAAAATAGAAGATTCTTACTAGGGAAGTAAGTTTCTTTAAGTAAGTAGTTTTCAGGTTAACATTGATGTAAATCCTCACCCTGTTATGGCCCACAATCAGAGTGAACAGGTATTGATTTGGAAATATACATTTTGGTATACATATGAGGTTTGTGTTCATTTATATGTAAATGTTTAGTATATGTTTAGGGAATTATGTATATTATGTTCAATTGTGTACATGCATATGCATATGTTATAGATATATGTCTATGTACATAAATGTACTGAGTATATATAAATGTGAACATATATACATAGGTGTATATATGAATGCATATATATGCATATAGATAAGTAGGGTATGTATGTGTGTGTATGATGGGTGTTCATGTGTATTTATGTGTGTTTGGAGGATATGCTATGGGTCACCTTGGGAAATTGCCTTACTTTCTGGCAGTATCAACCTAGAAGCACATGTTAGATTATCTCAGGCAGAATCAGTATCTCTTGCCAATACCTGAGAAGGAGCAACTTTACAAGTTTAACTGAGGTTTGGGGCTGGGCTGTGACCAGGTGGCATGAGTATTTACATGTGAGAGAGGGGAATTAAGATGTATAGATAATGTTTGGTCTAGAAGTAACTGTGATGACTTGAAGATGACACGCTCTCTGTGGGCTCACATCCCTGGCAGATAAGTGTATTTATGGAAATATTTGGAGACATAATATTGGTTTCATTAGTTTGCTTTTTTCCTCTTCTGATTTCATTTTTCCCACTGCTGCCTGAAATTCAACCACACCCTTGGACCCCAGCATATTGCCTAAGGGGAGAGAACTAGTAAGAGTTTCAAAAGTCTGAACCTTAGGGAAATGCAGAAGAACTGAGGCGAAGAAAATGTTATGAGAAAACACTTTCAGTTAGCCTTTGTCGCATGACAAACTTCTCCAGAATTTCCCGGCTAACACAAACATCATTTATTGTTGCCTGAACTCTGCTGATCAGAATTAGCCTAGGTGACTGTGGCTACAGGAGACTCTCACTTGGAAGGCAACTTATAGAAGGCTGCATGGCCTCTGTCTATGTCTAGGGACTGGCTGATAGTTGGGGATACAGATGATGTTCATGAATCTCCATCCTGTGTATTCTGACCTTGATTTTGTCACACTTTAGCAGTGGGCCTCCCCTTACCTGTCAATCACCTGTCTTCTCAGGCCTGTTCCAGAGTTGCCACAGAATCCCTTTTATTTGCAAAAGAAAGATACAATAGCATCCTGGATTTAAGGAGTGGAAAGTCAGCTTCTATTCTGATAGGAGGAGCCAATAAGATACCTCACAAGGAGGATACTGCTGGAAAGTGAAGGAAAATTACAGGCATCTGTCCAGTCTGCTATATGCATCATGAAAGACTGGGGTGCCTTGGAATTGAGAGCTGGATGAAACCCTTGTCTGCTAACAGGAAAAATAAATATAGGTGTTCCCTTTCCCATTTGGGCGAAAGGTGAGAAGCCAGACATTAAGTGATAATAATAGTGCCTGAAACAATGCTTTTGGGAAAGAGTTGTGAAAAGTATGCAGAATCCCACTTATGTTTGTGGAATCAGAGAGAAAGACACCCACAGGGCCCAGATGCTCTTAGAAGCACGCTGATGAAATTTGCAAAGAGACAAATGGGCCACAGTGACCATAACAGAGCTCCTCTCTCCCAGCCAGCCATGGCAAGTTATAGATAGTCTGAGCTGCTGAAGCTGAAACAGGACATGTGTGACAGGTCACAGATGCTATCTAGAAAGCCCTTGAGGGGCTGAGGAGATGCGTCGATGGGTAAACATTTGTCATGCAAGCATGGAACCTTATTTTAATTCTAAGATCACACATAAAATGCCAGGTGTGGTGGTAAGTGGTTGGAGTCTTTGTATTGTTGAGATAGAGACAGGTCAATCCCTGGGGCACACCGGCCAGCTAGCCTTGCCTAAGCTGTGAGCCTCAGGTCCCAGTTAGAGAGGTTGAACTCTGATCTCCACATGCATGTATGCATGTTCTTACATAAACTTACACACGCGCAGTCTGAACGTGCCCTGCTTCTCCACAATGTAAAGTTGTTGAGCGGATTGACTGCCAGAGACTGAGACCTTTTCTGCTCCTGTCTTCCTAATACGCCAGCACAAGGACGCCATGGCAAAGAAATATCAGTAGGTATGGGCCATTGAGAAGAAAAGACATTCTGAGATTATATTTTTGCTATCCCACCTGAGTAAAGCCTGAAAAATGGTAGCTGAGACTCAGTATACCTTCTGTAGGAGGTAAGAGGAACACACATACAAATTCCCAAGTGATTTTTTTATTAACTCTTATTATTTTCTTCAAGGTATTATGAAGGGGGAAATATATAGGAAGCGTTTTCTATGGAGCTTTGGGCAGTCGCGGTGGACAGTGCTAGAGGGCAGTTTCCATGGCATCCTTCAGGTCTGGCTACTCTCCTACAGGTCACCGTTTTGACTCCATAGAAGGCAATCTTCCTATTTTAGAAAGAGCCAATGCTCAGAATGTGGTTCCGTTGCTCTTGCCCTGGAAGGAAATCTTTGAAGCGTAGCTAGAGCTGACTGTGGCCACAGGGAAGGAGTCACGAGTGCCAAGTGGGACTGGAGAAGTCTGTGAGAGTCTCCGAAGTGCCACGCTAGAAGTTATTTGTATTCAAGATGAGCTAGGCTTCTGACACCAAGGCTGCACATTTGCAGAATGTGGGACAGCCACTGGGAATGTCAGGAGTTTCTAGTTATTTTTCATGATGAAGGTGCCAACATGTCTGTGCTTATGTTAAATCTGAAAGCACCTTTGCTGGAAATGGGAAGAGATGAAGCCATACATTGAACAAACTCTGACCTGAAAAGGTGAAAGGTTGGGGCGACTCATGGAGAAATGCAACTCCTGGAGCCTAGGGTTTTTTTTAGATTGTTGCGGTTCTGAGTCTAGTAAGGCAGGGGCTGGTGTGACAGGTTGAATGAGTGAGAAGTGTCACTGGGCTGAATGAAAGGTGATTTATCTTTAGGACAATGTAAAGCTTTTTTGTACAATAAAGGTCCCCAGTCAAACCCCAGGAGAATGGGAAGAACCAGGTCCTTGGGCAAGGGGCTGTCTGGGGAAGAATAAAGAAGCATTCGTTTAGGAATGGGCAAACTGTCCTGTGGGAAGGGTTTGTAGACACAATGGAAACCAGCCCCAAGTTCTCCTTTGGCAACTAACGTTCTCTAGCTCTCCCATCTTACTCCCTTAGCTCTATTTTCATTCTGTATAAAATGGAGGCAAATAATAGTGCAAACAAACTATGGAGTGCCAAAGTGTCTGTGTGTATGTTAATCTAAAGGCACTGGTGCTGGAAATGGCGAGAAGTAAAGCAGTAGAGCATCCGTTATTTGTCTCGGCGATCTGTCTGGAAGATGGCTCTTCTTAGAGAGCTGTTCTTGAGAGAAGGCAGGAGCAGAAGAGAGCGTGCTGAACTGGTCCACGTGGCCTGTCCTGTTACACGGATAGTGCTGGTCCGTGTGGCCTGTCCTGTTCTGTTACACGGATAGTGCTTCATGGGGGCTGGCACCAAGGGAACTAGGTATTTGCTTTAGGCTCCACATGAAAGGAGTGCCCAAAACTCAGTCTTCAAGATAGGTATTATTTTAATGTATGTTTTTAACAGGAAAAAACAGTACAAGAAGCAGCAAGGTGAGCCAATTGCCTAAGTTTTAAGTAAAGTTGGGATCATGAAAAGGACCCCGCTGAGCTGTGTTGGAGCCTGAGGCAGAAAAAAAAGCCAGGAGTGCCGACTTCTCTTTATTGAAAAGTTTGTTATTTTATTCACTAGGACCTTTTGTATGATAGTGATTTTTAAAAAGTACACACATCACTGAGCTTGGGCATCTGTTTAAATAGTAAACCCTCATTTGGTTTCCTTTTTTTTTTTTTTTTATCAAATCATCCTCAAATCCACCTTGGCAAGTCCTGCTGTAAGCTACATTTTTATATCTGAAAATGTGTAGAGAGTATATGTATTTGTTTTATGTGGACACTATAACCAATTATAACAAATTTAAGGGTTAAAAAACAGCTCATAATTATCCTGTCTACAGGATAATTATGAGAAATGCAGGGACGGGAGATGGAGTAGAGACTGAGGGAATGACCAACCAATAACCAACGCAACTTGAGGCCCATCTCATGGGCAAGCACTAACTCCTGACACTTAATGATACTGTGTTATGCTTGCAGACATGGGTCTTGTATGTCTGTCCTCTGAGAGGCTCCACCTGGCAGCTGACTCAGACAGATGCAGACACCCACAGCCAAACAGCGGATGGAGCTTGGGGACTCTTATGGAAGAATAAGAGGAAGGTCTGTGATCCTGGAGGGGATAGGAACTCTACAGGAAGACCAACAGAGTCAACTAACCTGGACCCTTGGGGCTCCCAGGGGCTGAACCATCAAACAAAGAATATACACAGGCTGGACCTAGACCTCCTGCACCTATGTAGCAGATGAGAAGCGTGGCCTTCATGTGGGTCCCAAACAACTGGAGCAGGGACTCTCCCAAAAGCTGTTGCCTGTACGTGGGATATGTTCTTCTAGCTGAGGTGCTTTGTCTGGCTTCCATGGTAGAGGAAGCACCTAGCCTCGCTGAGACTTGATGTGTCAGGGTGGGAGCATACCTGGGGAGCATCCGCACAGACGAGAAGGGAAGGGGGAAGGACGGAAGGGTTGCCAGAGGGAATGATTGGGGGGGGGGGGTAGTGAGAAGGATGTAAAATGAATAAGTAAAAAAAAAATTAAAATGTATATGACAATAAGCTAGGACAAAAAATGCTTGATTGTGCATAAACTTAAAACAAATGGCCTCTGCAAAGGAAACAGGGTAGGGTTTCAGTTGAAGTCCGTCTTGTGATTATTTTCTAGTGGTGGCGCACGCCTTTAATCCCAGCACTTGGGACGCAGAGGCAGGCGGATTTCTGAGTTCGAGGCCAGCCTGGTCTACAGAGTGAGTTCTAAGACAGCCGGGGCTATACAGAGAAACCTTGTCTTGAAAAACCAAAAGAAAAAATGCTCATATTTACTCGTACAGTTATGGAAGTCATATTCGCAAGTCAGTTTCCCTGAGTTGGGATCCAGGAGCTATCAGGATGCTGCTCACTCTGGAACTGTTGAGAGATTTCCCATTTCCTGCTCTTTCAGAATCTACAACTGTGTCCGCCCATTCTTTGGCTTTGGACTCCTTTCATGTCAACACCTTTGTGGTCACACTGTCTTCTCTGGTCCTCATTGCTCCCTTTAGATTTCTTCAAAAATGAGAGTGGTTTTATTTAGGGGTCACCAGTGAGTCTGGAATAATCTTCCCAACCTAACATATGCCCCTTGTGTCAGTAAACTCTCCTTAGCCATGCACAGTACAGGCTGTGGCTACTGTGGCTGAACGGACTTGAGGACTGTTGATCAGCTTCCATCAGCTGGGCAGGACAGGTTGGTTACATTGATGTTGACCAGCTTCTGGCCCTGTTGCCAGAGACTACTGATGTCTCTGTAGGAGCAGCAGGTAGGAGAGGAGGAGATGACAGCAAGAAACATAAATTTCTACTTTCTTTATGGGCCTGCCTAGTATGGGATTAGGGACAAAATAGGAAAGACGGTTGGTAATTGGTATTATTTTATTTTATTATTAGATATTTTATTTATTGATATTTCAAATGATATCTCCTCTCCTGGTTACTTCTCCAAAAAAATATCAAAACAAAAACAAAAACAAAAACAAACCCTGTTTCCTCCGCCCTCCCCCTGCTCACCAACTGGCCCTCTCCTGCTTCCTGGCCCTGGCATTCCCCTACACTGGGGCATAGAACCTTCACAGGACTAGGGCCTCTCCTTCCATTGATGACTGACTAGGACATCCTCTGCTATACATGTGGTGATGGAGCCATGAGTCCCACCATGTGTGCTCTTTGTTTGATGGTTTAGTCCCTGGGAACTCTGAGGATACTAGTTAGTTCATATTATTGTTCATCCTAAGGGGCTGCAAACCCTTCAGCACCTTGGGCCTTCAGCACCTTGGGTCCTTTCTCTAGCTCCTTCACTGGGGACCCTATGCTCAGTCCAATGGATGGTTGTGAGTCTCTACTTCTGTATTAGTCAGGTATTGTCAAAGCCTCTCAGGAGACAGCTATATCAGGCTCCTGTCAAACAACACTTGCTGACATCCACAATAGTGTCTGGGTTTGATGATTGAATACGGAAAGGATTCCCAGATGTAACAGTCTTTGGATTGTCCTTTTAGTCTCTGCTCCATAGTTTATAACTCCTTAGATGGGTACTTTGTTCCCCCTTCTAAGAAGGAACAAAGCATCCACACTTTGATCTTTCTTCTCCTTGAATTTCTTGTGGTTTGTGGGTTGTGTTTTTGGTATTCTGAGCTTCTGGGCTAATATCCAGAGAGTGATAATATCACTTATCAGAGAGTGTATACCATGTGTGTTCTTTTGTGATTGGGTTGCCTCACTCAGGATTACATTCTCCAGATCCATCCATTTTCCTAGGAATTTTACAAATTCATTGTTTTTAGTAAGTGAATAGTACTCCATTGTGTAGATGTACCACATTTTCTGCATCCATTCCTCTGTTGAGGGACATTTGTTTTTTTTCCAGCTTCTGACTATTATAAATAAGGCTGCTGTGAACATAGTGGAGCATGTGTCCTTATTACATGTTAGAGCATCTTCTAGGTATATGCCCAGGAGTGGTATAGCTGGGTCCTCTGGTAGTACTATGTCCAATTTCCCGAGGAACCGCCAAACTGATTTCCAGCATGGTTGTACCAGCTTGTAGTCCCACCAGCAATGAAGGAGTACTCCTCTTTCTTCACAACCTCCCCAGCATCTGCTGTCACCTGAGTTTTTGATCTTAGCCATTCTGACTGGTATGAGGTTGAATCTCAGTGTTGTTTTAATTTGTGTTTCCCTGATGACTAAGGATGTTGAACATTTCTTTAGGTGCTTCTCAGTCATTTGGTATTCCTCAAATACTTTCTTTGTTTAGCTCTATACCTCATTTTTTAATAGGGTTATTTGATTCTCTGGAGTCTAACTTCTTGAGTTCTTTGTATATATTGGATATTAGTCCTCTATCAAATCTAGGATTGGTAAAGATCTTTTCCCAATTTGTTGGTTGCTGTTTTGTCCTATTAACAGTGTCCTTTGCTTTACAGAAGCTTTGTAATTTTATGAGTTCCCATTTGTCAATTCTTGATCTTAGAGCATAAGCTATTGATGCTCTGTTCAGGAAATTTTCCTCTGTTCCCATGTATTCGAGGCTCTTCCCCACTTTCTTTTCTATTAGTTTCAGTGTATCTGGTTTGATGTGGAGGTCCCTGATCCACTTGGACTTGAGCTTTGTACAAGGAGATAGGAGTAGATCGATTTGCATTCTTCTACATGCTAACCACCAGTTGAGCCAGCACCATTTGTTGAAAATGCTGTCTTTTTTCCATGGGCTGGTTTTAGCTCCTTTGTCAAAGATGAAGTGACCATAGGTACGTGAGTTCATTTCTGGGTCTTCAATTCTATTCCATTGATCTGCCTCCCTGGCACTGTACCAATACCATGCAGTTTTTTTTTTTTTTTTTTTTTTTTTTTTTTTTTTTTTTTTTTTTTTTTTTTTTTTTTTTATCACAATTGCTCCGTAGTATAGCTTAAGGTCTGGGATAGTGATTCCACCAGAGGTTCTTTTATTGTTGAGAATAGTTTTCCTATCCTAGGTATTTTTGTTATTCCAGATGAATTTGCAAATTACTCTTTCCAAGTCTGTGAAGAATTGAGTTGGAATTTTGGTGGAGATTGCATTGAATCTGTAGATTGCTTTTGGCAAGATAGCCACTTTTACTATATTAATCCTGCCAATCCATGAGCATGGGAGATCTTTCCATCTTCTGAGATCTTCAGTTTCCTTCTTCAGAGACTTGAAGTTCTTGTCATACAGACCTTTTACTTGCTTAGTTAGAGTCACAACAAGGTATTTTATATTATTTGTGACTATTGTGAAGGGAGTTGTTTCCCTAATTTCTTTCTCAGCCTGCTAATCCTTTGTGTAGAGGAAGGCCATTCACTTGCTTGAGTTAATTTTATATCTAGCTACTTTGCTGAAGTTGTTTATCATGTTTAGGAGCTGTCTGGTAGAATTTTTGGGGTCACTTAAGTATACTATCATATCATCAGCAAATAGTGATAATTTGACTTCTTCCTTTCCAATTCATGTCCCTTTCACTTCCTTTTGTTGTCTAATTGCTCTGGCTAGGACTTTGAGTAAAATATTGAATAGGTAGGGAGAGAGTGGGCAGCCTTGTCTAGTCCCTGATTTTAGTGGGATTGCTTCAAATTTCTCTCCATTTAGTTTGATGTTAGCTACTGGTTTGTTGTATATTGCTTTAACTATGTTTAAGTATGGGCCTTGAATTCCTGATCTTTCCAAGACTTTTATCATGAAGGGATGTTGGATTTTGTCAAGTGCTTTCTCAGCATGTAATGAGATGATCATATGGTTTTCTTCTTTGAGTTTGTTTATATAGTGAATTATGTTGATGGATTTCTGAATATTGAATCATCCCCACATCCCTGGGATGAAGCCTACTTGACTATGATGGATGATCATTTTGATGTGTTCTTGGATTCAGTTTGCAATTATTTGAATGGAGGAAATGGAGGGTGGATTTGCACAAAACACAGTTTATGTGTGTATGACATTCTCATTCAAACAAAATCCATGCTGAGATATATATATATATATGTATATGTATATGAGATATATATATATGTGTGTGTATATATATGTATATAGATAAATACACATAAGTATATATGTATATATATATATACTGTTCTAATTTTTTTATTATTTTTATTCTTTTTCTCCCTTTTGCAGAATTTTGCTGCTTAGGGCAAGGTTCAGTCTGCAGAGGGAGCGATGGCCTTTCAGGCTCTGCAGGTCATGGCAAGCTTTGTTTCAATGCGTATCTGCTCTGCTGTTGTAGTAAACAGTTATGAATAATACATGAAGAAATGAAATGTATCTATACCCTAATAAAACTTCATGGACACAGGGCTCTTCATTTTTATATATTTTGTACATGTAATGAAATATTTTTGATATTTCCAATCATTTGTAAGTGCTAACATGCAGAGTGTATCACGCATTTTTAGCATCTCAGAAATGTATAGACAAGTGGGCTATGTCTTCTGCTCTCTTACCAGAATGCTAAGGTCACATTTTATAGCTTATTCCAGGACGGCATCTTGAGGGCAAAATGAGGTAATATGGCCCAATGTTACTCAATTTAGATGCCTGTTTTGTAAATATAGTACCCCTAAATTCATCTAATCTATCCTAACATCTATAAGAGATGTAAGAGATTGTAAGAGAAATTGCTGGGATTAGATATTAACATAGCATGGTGGCTAGTAGTCTATTAATACCTTCCAGAAGCTTTTATTGTAGTTACAAGGAATGTTAAGTCAGACACAGGGGTGGACAATGAATGGTAATTAAGAGGCTGATGAGTTTATCCCTCAACGTTTATCCCTCTGCCTTGCAGCCTTTGGTTAGACTCTGACGCATCAGTCCTGATCTTGAACCCCTCCCCCATTATCCTTATCCTTTTCTTTTCTTATACTTCCATTATGTGTGTATTTCTTCCTCTTTGTTTTCCCTCAATGGAATATAAATTCCTCATTCCTTATTGGTTCCCTAGCACCTTCTCATACTGCTGCATGGATGTGTTCATACATAAAAAGTTCTCTAAAGTTATACATTGAAATTAAACATACTTAATAAAACAGAAATTTAGTATGAATCTATTGTGCTTTTACATGTCATATACTTTTGATCTAGTTAATAAATAGCAGCAGCCAGAATGGCCACATTGTAAAATACTGCTTTTGGGAAATAGGTATTTCCTCTCTCATCCATCATGTTGGCTCTGGACTCTGCTAATCAGAAAGTAAAACAAAACATCACGGCCTGGAGACAAAACAGAGTATTAGTGAAACACTGTCAGTGACCGGGTGATGGTGGGTCCCCAGGCAAACAGGTTTACACAGGTAAACCGATCACATCTTTGCTTTCTGAATGCAAAGTGCAACTCCCAAAGAGACTCCTCTAGCCAACCATTAGACTGAGCCAGGGGACTCAAATGGAAGAGCTAGGGGAATTACTGAAGGAGCTGAAGGGGATTGCAACCCTATAAGAACATTACCAACTAACTGGACCACCCAGAGCTCCCAGGGACTAATCCATCAACCAAAGAGTACACATGGAGGGAGCCAGGACTCCAGATACATACATAGTAGAGGATGGCATTATATAACATCAATGGGAGGGGAGGGAGGCTTGATGCTCCAGCACAGGGAGATGTTAGAAGAGTGAGGCAGGAGTGGGTGAATGGATAGAGGAGCACTCTGATAGAGTCAAAGGGGAGGGAGGAGAGAGGATGGGATGGGAAGGTTGGTGGAGGGGTAACTGGGAAGGGGGAATATCATCTGAAATGCAAACAAATAAATGATTAATAAAAAGACACAATCCCGGTTCACTGAAGAGGAAATGAGATCTCAGGATATTTAAAATGACCTTCTTATTGTATAAAGAATATTCTTTTTCTGGATTGCTGATCTCTAATATCAACAAAAGAAAGAATATTTTCAGAAGCATGGAAGGATTTAGGACTTTCTAGCACCCTTCCACAGAATCTCTATCTGATACATTGTCATGGGGGAAGTTAATAGAATGGAAGAGCGGTTGCTATAGCTTTGAGAGACCCAGATGTCATCAGCATTTGGTTTGGATGATTGTGGCAGTGGGATGTGTACACAAAATACTGTGTGGATGTTAGGCCAAAGATGTCAATGAACAATTGAGCAACTTGGCTTCTGTGTCAAGGGGATGCTCTCCTGCCGTGCAAGCAGTAGCGCATGAAGGCTTGGAAATTAAAAGCCCTAACCACACGTCCACAACCATTCAAGCTACTTTATTTTTCAAGTGAAGTGAAACTCAAACACAAATAGCCAAGAGGGTGAAATTTAAATTAAACTTCAGAATCGTTTTGTGTTGGAATCAGCTATAGTGTTTCTAAGCCTGCTGATAATGCTGCCTGTCTTGGGAGCCTAGAAAAATAACCCTATATAAGAATCTCCCTTGACACTATAGTCTCAGTTTATATGCTGTGCACACATTGGAAATACAAGCTTGTGATGTAACCTTCTAGAAGGAGTTTCTAAGCTGGGACAGCCACATATGACCTTCTTCTCTATGGTGCTATAGTACACAACAGGATCTCAGGCAATGGCAATTTGGGCTTTCTTATTAGGTTGCTGTCCTTAGAAATGCCACATTAAACAACAATGACAGGAGCAGCAGCAGCAACAATGGCGGGGTGGGGTTGGGGCTTGGGGGGTGGGAAACTGACTATGAGAAACTTGCTTGTAATTCTAGCTCTAGTGAGGTTCAGACAGGCAGGTCCCAGGTATAGCTGGTCGACAAGCCTAGCCTACCTGACAAGGGAGTTCCAGGCCAATGAAAGAACTTTTCTCAAACAAGAGCAAACAAAGGAATATATGGACAGAACAAAATGGGATGGCATTCTAATGATGGATAGACATCCTGTTCTGCTTTATGTGTTGGATAAGCATCCTTAGGCTGTAGACTGTCTTTTCTTCCACTTAAGTCTGTCAGGAGATGTTCTTGAAAGGGAAGGGTGTTTCTTGGAACAACATAGATTAAAATCTTTCACAATTTCAGATTCTTTGAGTTATAGATCATCCTCAGAAATCTGACTTCTGAGGGAGATTGGAGTCTACTTTGGTACTGTGCAAGAGTCTTGCTACATGGATAATTATAATTTCTTATTGACGCCAAGTAGCTTTCTTTCTGGTTTTGGAGTCAGTCCAACCAAAATGATATAATACCTAACAGTTTAAACTTAAGGTAAGAAACTAAAAGTAAAATACTGCAAAAAACACATGCAAAAATTAACTCTTTCTGGGAAGAAGTAGCAATGCCAACAATGTTTAAAGGTACAAAGTAAGATGCTCAGGTGTCTTGTGCCCTTTAGTCTATGTAGAAATAGACTTTTGTTTAAAAATGTCTATCAGGTTTGTTACATGGATGTATTTTTTTTTCTTTAAGAAGGTTTAAGAAAGATATTCTTACAGAGTTATTTAAGGGTGCTTGAAATAAGAAAAAGGAAGAAAGTGGAATTTTATCATCTTATTTTAACTGTTGCTATTCCTTCATGCAGTCTAGGTATAGGGACTGCTCAAGCCCTTTTGAAAGAACACATTCACCAAATGTCTCACCCACAGAAGTTCCAAGTCACTCAAATTCTGCTCAGGCCAAGAGAAATTTCCATTTCTCACTAAACTTTGAGTTTTTGCCTTGAAAGAAAAATTTTCTGTGTTTATTTAATTTGACAAGAAATTGTTTTCTCCTTAAACAGAAACAATGTGAGGAAAGATTCTTATTCCCAGTCAGGAGAGGCAGGAAGAACTTTTTAGATATGGCTCATCATCTATGATGACTTTAAACTTTTCTATAAATATATAAGTGTCCCTCCTCCATTGTGAGATGGTTGCCCTACTCTAAGTATAAGCAGAATTTATATTTGATTAATGGATAGGCAGGACCAGTTTTCCGTTGAATGACTTCCAAGCCTTGGTCGGACAGCACTGTGTGGCTGTAAGGTTTCTCCTGTGGCAGTCAGTAAGGAAGTCTTTGCTGTAGTGTTGGAAGTGTGTCTACTCATAAATAATGTGCCTAGACATTGGGTCTAAGCTGTTAAAAAATCTGTCTTCCAAAAGAACAACTTGGATTATCTTTAGCTCTAGGCAGGGAGGGGACCTTTGAATTCTTGAAATACATTGTCTGCTAAGTATGTCTTCATTTACTGGAAACCCTGAGCTCTGTCAGATAGTTAATGTATCAATATGATTTTTAGTAAAGACATAGAACTGTGATACCAGCTGACCTCTGGAGGGACTGAGGAGCTGAGGTGAGCTGTATGGGTGATCTACCATGTTTATGTGACTGACAATAGAAATGCTGGATTTCAGGGTTTGGCTGAGTATCCTTTGTTGAAAACATTTGCTGTATATTTCAAAATGTCGTTGCTAGAAGAATTAATCACTAATCACAAAAGTGAGGTCACACCACTAGGAGAGGTCAAGTAGAAACATTTACTTGGTACTTCCCTGGCTCTTTTCTGAATACATTTTCCATTGCTCACTTAAACATTTATTCTTTGCTGCATATGCAATGACTGTGGTTGTCAGACCTTATTCCACTTCCGTGAGAATTGAATCTCAAGATGAGTTTGGGCATCAATAAACAAAACCAGAAAGGAGAGGAAAAGGGCTAGAGAAAGAAGGAGAGGGGGTAGTATCCAACCTCCTGTCTTTGACAACTTGTAGTGTTCCTGCTTTTGTTTGACTCCTACTTATTACCAGTTCTAGATGTATGGATGAAGAAACCTCCAAGATGAGCTCAGTCTCAGCTACTGTTCAGAATCAAGATTCTGAGTGGCTGCTACCTAGCTAATTCCAGCCATTCCCAGCTTTGTGAGCAAGATAAATGATTGTCATTTGGGCCACCGCTTAGGCATAATTTGTCAATCTGCAATAGATATCCAGAACAGGTTAAGGGACCAGGAATGGAGAGGTATAATCTCATCTCTGAATGGATGACTGTGGAGCGCCGCTGCCGCACCCTAAAGATGGCGCTGGCCGGCCTTGCCACCTTGGAAGCAAACAGGTCCTTATTTGGTGAGGAGGTTGAGCCCATCAGCGGTATGTTCTCTGTTACAACTCTGTAGCCTATGACTGTGCAGAGTGTGGTGTGGGCTCATGGGGCAGCTCGGCTAAGGGTATATAGTCACACTCCGGGGCCAGGACGGGGGTGGGGGGGGAACACCCTTGCATTCACTGTAACTTGCAACTCCTGAGTAAACTGCTGCTGGAAGGAACTGGTGTGCTTGTCTTTCTTCCTGCTGGTCAGGGTGATCGGCGGGGTACAGATGACTCCAGAAAGCTCAATAGTCTTTGAGGTCATGTTTAGTAATGACACAAAGGACAATGAGAAAAAGTTGTTGGATGCTGGAAGAAAGGAGACACTTGCTATGCAGTGAAGTCTGAAAACACATTTGTCTTGAGAACATACTGACCTCACAGATTTGAATAATTAGATTTCTAGGTAGGGTATTGAAACTGTCAACTTTTGGCTGAGTATAAGATAAAGATAAAGAGAAATGAGTCACAAGTGTACATGTTCAATTTTCACTCAAAAATTAGAGATCTAGCAAAAGGGTCAGAACTTTCATATTTGAAAATAAAACTGTCTCTGTCCTCCACCAGAGGGCAAAAGATTCTAAAATTAAGATACAGACACAGACTAGAGATTATTTGCAGAATGAGTCTTTGAATTCTTTTTAAAGTTGTATAACAACAAATCCTTTCTGCTAATGAAAGACTTTTAAAGATCTTAAGCTGCCCCTATTAGACCTTTTCTATTAAAAAAAAAAAGAACTTGAAGAATCTTATTGTTTCACAATGGTCTCATAGATGACCTAGGATGGAGAAGTGCTAATCTGAGGGAAGATATATGTTTAGTGACTTTCCCCTAACAGTATGAATGCCAATAAGATCATAAGAAACACAAAAAATTTCAGAGAGTTTTACTAATAGGAATATTGTCAGTTTGGAGAAAAATGGAGAGAGAGAGAGATAGTGTAAAGTATCAGTACATGTTTTCTTTTATTCCTTTGTAGCTATCACAGGGCATGAGATCAAACCCAGAACCCAGGATTACAGTAGGGAAGTACCCTGCTACTGACACATATTCTCAGCTCTTTAAATAGTCTCAAATGAAAAGAAAGTTTGCCTTTTTAACAGACCAAGGCAATTTCTCATCTGGAAAAACCAGTGGATTTTTATAGAAAAGGAAAGAGCAATTAACATGAAGAACCAAGAGTAAGGAGCAGGGAAGGTTTGGCAGAATACAGCAAGCCTACATTCAAGCCTCGAGATTGACAATGGTACACATCTGGATGTTAGAACTGCTGTGCTACTGCCTGCTGTGTACAGTACAGTTTCATCTTCTGACTATATCTGTTGGGACCTCTGTCCTATCTATGGACCAGTGTTATATATTGAGAATGGGGTAAAGAATTTGAGAATTATTTTCTTCACTTCATATATGTTGTTATTGGGAGAAATAGTAGTCAGTATAATGTCCCAAGGACACTTACTTATCCCTCAATAATCTTACTTAAATGAGCATGTGGACTCTGGGATCCTGAACCTTATGACTGGATGCAAAGGGTATGGGTGAGGATTTTCAAAGTGCTGCAGAGGACTGAGAAGATGAGTGAAGTTTGAACAGGCAGGGTGTACCCTAAGTTTCCTTAGTTGAGTTTTTAAAGATAGAGATGAAGATAGATGAATGAGAAGTACTGATTATATTTTGTGTGTGTGTGTGTGGGGGGAATTCTCTAACCTAGGCTAACCTTTAACATCCTATGTAGCTGAAGATAGCCTTGAACTTCTGATCTGCTTCCACCTCTGAGGCCAGGGTAACAGGCATTTTATGTCATTCTGCCTTACTGTAGTATTGGGAGTCTAACCTTGGGGCTTTTGAATTCAGGCCAACACTCTGGACCAACTGAGGTATATCCACAGACCACAAGAAGATAATTTTCAAATTGACAAATAAAAACTTATATATAGTGTGTAACATGATTTAAAGTTTGAATACACTGGACTAGGATAGCTTAATTGACCTAATTAGCATATGAATTTCTTTACCCAGAGATTGAGCTTTGTGGTGGGAACAAGGAAAACCCATGTTCTCAGTCCTTTTCCAAATACATTGCTGTTGACCATAGTTGCCATGTTTGTAGATCCCTTAGACTTATGCTCTCATCTGAAATGGGATTTTGTCTTTGATGAATGGACATCTTGTCAACCTGGTACTCTGCTTCCTTTGTCTTCTCCCTCACTACTCATTTCTACTCTATGAGACTGGACACCACTAGTACACAGATGTCATCTAACTTAAGTTTTCTTTCCTGGTGGTCAGTCTAAGAGTGAGTATTTGTAGACAGCTGAGACATCTAGTGGTAGAGGCAGAGTCTAAACCTCTGATAGTCATGCCCTGCCCTCAACCCCTCAACTCCTCCTACACCAGCTCTCATGCTTCATCTGTAGAAGCTTATGAGTTTGCCTCAAAACACTATGGAACAGACTGAGACCAACATTGGCTAGTTAGTACTTGGGGTAAGTTTGCTTGTATTTGTTGGGGTTTTGGAGACATGGACACATGATGTTTGAATCTGCTGATGTCAGAAAGTCAGAGGCTTGTGTGGAACAAGGCATGGGGAAAAGATGTCAAAATCACCCACTGTTAGGTGGCTCCTGCTGCAGCCTAGGTTTCTTAGGAAAGTTACTATAATATGTAGTTATTTGAGAGCGTTGCTGGGATCAGCTATTCCAGGAAGAAAAAAAGCTGAGAAGGTATAGGGACGTTGTAAGGTCCCTACAAACATGGTGTGTTATTTGAACTCACTGAAAAAGATGTCTCTGGGAATGTGGTTGCCCTCCACATTCAGACCTAAGTATGTTTGTCTCAAAATCCTTGAAGGTCCCTTGTATGGTCTCGGGATGGACCCCCAACTCCAATTCTGAGATAGAGAAGGAGAACAGCTAATCACCCTAAGAGCAAAAACATGTCCTTGAGGAGAACCAGTGTAGTCACCAGTGGGTACATATGAACCAGGTCTCTGGAAGAGAGGAAAGGAGCCTGGGTAGATAGAGGAGTTGGACGGCAAGAGGAATAACAGGACCAAAAGTTCTGATCAGAGTCCAACATGTATATTAAATCTGAGAATTCAGTAGTTAGGGGAAACTCCAGTAAACCAGGATCTCGTGGCCAAATTAGCATCTTGATGTTCCATCCAGGAGGCAGGTACAACAGCTCAGCAGGGCGTAGCTCCTAGCAGGAACTTCAACCAAGGCAGAAAAGTGGCAAACAAAAGAGCTTTGTTTATCTCAGGAAGCCTCACCCTGGGTGGAGTGGCTGCTTTGTGAAAAGGTGAGGTCCAATTCAGCCAGCTTTTGGCTGACTGAATTAACAAAACTGAAGGCAAGCCATTTCTTGTAGTTGGCACTATATTCATTCTGTGATACAGAGGTGCCTGCCCTTGCAAAGGGGAGGAAGTTCATCCATGGGAAAGAGCTCCAGCTGATGCCTCAACTTCCCAATTTAGTTTCTGATGGATGTTGTGAGTTATGAGTACTCAATTTGCTGATGTCATTTCTACTATTGTGGTTTTTGTTTGTTTGTTTGTTTGTTTGTTTTTAACTTAAAAGCCTCACTTGAGGGGACACTCTGCTTTGCCTGAAACTTCTTCTCTTGAGAATTTCAATTGGTTGCTTCAATGGGACTTCCTTAGACAAGTTACACTGTATACTTTGAGTACATGATTTGATTTGATCTCTCTCTCTCTCTCCCTCTCCCTCTATCCCCCTCTCTCTCTCTCTTTCTCTCCTCTTTAACTTTGGCTTACAATATACTTAATAAACTCACTCAAATAAAAAAAACCCCACATGATTCTTTGGATGATACAGAACACAACTGGCTGTAGCACAAGCAGAACATGCATGTAATAAAGCCTCTATTTGGTAACTGAAATAGGAAAACCCAGCCTACACTGGGTAGTATTACCTCTAGGCAGCTGGCCTTGGGCTGTATAAGAACCATTGCCGAATATGGATGAGTCTGGAAGCAAGCTAGTCATACTTCTTCATTGTTTTTGCATTGGTTTCATTTCTTGGCTTTCCTTGATGATAATCTGTAACCTGTATGAAGAAATAAAACCTTTTCACTCTAAGTTGCTTTTGGTTGGTGTTTGTCACAGCAACAGAGAGCAAGCTAGAATGATAGCAGCCGCTGTGTCCCATTCTGAACACTTTTACTATCCTTTTCTGAAATGTTCCTCTGGATTTGTCTGTCAAGGGATGGTCAGCTACATTGAACAGTTCTTGAAGAATAGCTTGAACTCCAGGAGGAACAATTCATATTATCTGTAAGAGGCTTAGAATTGCTTTGGCATGTAAGTACCTGTGTTTGTCAGTGATGAGGAGAGGTTTGTTATTGGAGAGACAAATGCACAGGGAAACATTTCATAGGCTGACAATTTCCTCAACCCCTCTTTCCTCTTTCTATAAAATATAAAGCTTCCCATAAAAATTAGGAGTCTAATCAGAATGGTACACTCCACTCAACAGGGACAGGTTTAATTGGGAAATCCGCTTAATCAGGACATCTCCCAGGGAACTGATTTAAGCCAGATGATACATAATGGCTATGATTGCAGCTTTAAAGGGGGTGGTAATTCTCTTTAATTGAGCACTTTTGGGTAATTTAATGCTAGGTGTATACAAGTGTGTATGCATGTGTGGCCTGTATGGTTTGACTTGTTTTTTTTTTTTCTTTAGTGTATATACACTGACCCCCTTGGACCAGTTCATATTTCCAAGATAAAGGTATTTAAGTCCTTGGCAAAGACCCACTTGTTCTTTTCAGCCATCTGGGATTTGGCTGTACCAACCCATTTCCCAGTATAGTCTGGACTGCTTAGCATTGTTTTAGAGAAATGTTTTCAAGTGGCAGGAAAGATCTCATTTCTGATATTTGATTCTTAGCTTTTCTTGACTTCTCCTAGGACCTGATGTGAATGAAAGATTATAGGTTGACTTAATTTCTGGGAGGTAGGCAGCATTTGAGAAGGACCGATTACAGTGCAATGACAGATATGTCATGTTTTTGAAATATCCATTTGTCAGAGAAAGACATTCACATAAGGAAACAGATAACGGATGTCAACATTGACCATAGTTGTCTCTATTTTCTCCTGAGCTTTTAGGATGTACAATTTTATGCTTTTATGGGCATACAATTGAGTATAGCTCTCACTTCATATTACACTGTACTGTTGATCAAGGCATTCCAGTTTCCAAATTATTTCTGTACTTCTCCAGTTATAAGTTTATTTCCTTTCATCCCATAGCCACTGGCATCTTTTTTCTGCCATCACAATTAATGTGTTTAATATATGCTTGATAAGCATTTATTATCAACCCTATATGTGTAGTACTGGATGCACCAATGAACACTCCATGTGAGTGCTATGAAATGAAGCCAGGTCCTTTGCAAGAATACTGCCAGAAAAGCTCTGTTTGCTGATATCTTGTAAAATCCATAGATGCTGCTTTATATATGGCTTAAAATGTAAGCAATGAGCCATCCATGAAGTTAGGCTTGGGATCAATTTCAATTCATATGTATTTCAAGTGCTTTAGTAGAGGACACAAGAAACATGAAGCCTAGCTCAGAATGTTCTGAAATATCCACTAAGATGAAATGTTATGGAGCCCATTCTGCCCTTTGACCCAATACCTATTAGAACACCATTTCTCTCTATAACTCTGTTTTTGTCTTTCCCTTTATCTTTCCTTGTTTTTTCACCCTCCCATCCTGTGCTTTTTTGAGACAGGATCTCACTATGTAGCATAAGCTGGCTTGGAGTGTCCTGCAGAGTCTGCATCTCTCAAGATCAGATTGCAATTCTCTGGGTTTGAATGTGTCCTACCTTGTTTTCTTTAGAAGAACTATGTAGTGGTGGTCTAGTTTTAATTTAATTGTCAAGAGCTTTCTCTATTTCTCCATAGCCCACCTCTTCAGGTGTAATCTATGTACCTCCTCATCCCTGTCTACTAGAAAGAGGTGGCTTCTTTTCCTAAACCACTTCCCCAGAATTTCTAGACCTTAGTCATCTAGGTGGCTATGTTCAATGGGAAGCCAACTTGAATAGTGTTCTACAGTACGTCCCTTCCCTGCTCACAAAGGTGACAGCAGAGGATGCATTCCTGTATCTGCAGCCACAGGTCCCAGTTAGTATTTTCTTTCCTATGATCTAATCCCCTCTTTGTTTTGGTGACATTTTATTTCCTGCTGCTCCTTTTAGAGGATGGATGACAATAGCAGCACTTTTGGCTTTCACTGGATCTTTTTTTTTTTTTTTTTTTTTTTTTTATTTCTGGAACACTCTTTTCAGTAAATTCTTTTTAATTTCTTGGTTGTGACACCTATTTCATGTTAAGACCCTGGCTGATAAACTTGGTACATGGTCCAGCTAGGTCCTACATATTGGCATCTTTTCAAGCTTTGGAAACATGATAAGCTTAAGGCAGTACTTTCCTACTTCTTGGAGTCTGGTTACAGATTTTCTGGCTTTGGCTCATCTCAGACATGAGTATTACAATTTAAAGAGGACAGCAGACAATTTGAAGAATCCTTAAGAGAGCTCATTGATGGGAGTTCTGCTTTATAATTCTACGGTTGTGTAGATCCTTTGGCCATGAATGCTTCAGTCAAATTGAACCACACGTAAGAATCTTACAGGTGTCATGTATTTTTCTAGGATTTGTTCAGAAACCAGGTGAGGATTCTCTAGTGGAGTTTCATTCTCCATACCTTAACTTCAGACTTAAAACTTCTTAATAAAAAAGAAAGCCATGAACCGGGCAGTGGTGGCACACGCCTTTAATCCCAGCACTTGGGAGGCAGAGGCAGGCGGATTTCTGAGTTCGAGGCCAGCCTGGTCTACAGACTGAGTTCTAGGATAGCCAGGGCTACACAGAGAAACCATGTCTCGAAAAATCAAAAAAAAAAAAAAAAAAAAAAAAAAAAAAAAAAAAAAAAAAAAAAAAAAAAAAGCCATGAATTTGAAGGAGAATGTGAAGGTGTATATGGAAGGGTTTGAAGAAAGGGAAAGAAGAAATATTGTAATTATATTATAACAAATAATTAGTTATATTATATTATATTATAACTAATAATTATTTGGTGGTTTTGGGAACCACCAAAGTGAGCTCATCTGGTACTCTTGGACTTTTTAAAAATGACCACTTGTAAAGTTGACAATGAGAGGCTGGAGAATCTTAGAATTTAAAATGAGGGCATTTAATACAAATGTATGGTGTATAACCTTTACCTAAAGGACATGGAGGGCCGCTGTAGCCAGCCAGAAATATAAAATAGCCTGTTCCAGGAACTGAGAGCCTCAAGGCTCTGGTTCCCGATACCTGCTCCTCCTGGCTGATCCATTATGAGGGCGGAACTAAGAATGAAGGTCTACTGGTTTATGAGACTCTCCACCCTGTTGGCCAGTAGATGAAGATTGCATTCCTAGAATGAATGTGTTCCCCTCCCTAACTGAATACTTTGGGTTGGGTCCCTCTGAAAGTTTCCACTGTTTATGTTGTTTCCTGGGTAACCCTCTCTCCCTGCCCCCAACTTGTGGGTTAAATACCCCACACTTCTTGTGTCAGGCTCGAAGTCTGGCCAGCATGGTCACGAGATCGACCCCAGTGTCGAACTCTGGCCAGCATGGTCACGAGATCGACCCCAGCGTCAAACTCTGGCCAGCAAGGTCATGAGATAGACCCGGTACCGGTATCCCCAATAAACCTCATGTGATTGCAGCAAGTTCGGTCTCTCGTGAGTCATTGGGTGGTCGCATCATCCCGAGACTTGAGTAAGGATCTCCCCAGTTCCGGGGGTCTTTCAACACCAAATCATACCCTTAGTGCCATGCACACTCGTCTACTCCAGTCACATCCAAACTATCGGGGGTAAAATCCTGATTAAGGATAAGAGGCAATAAGGATCCAAAAGGAGTTCTGTGCCTCCTGGATATTCAGACAGTTGCTGGTATCTCCTAACTCAGACGTGTTCCAGATCAGTCTTTCCAATCGTCAACACGCCCTCATAATTAGGCATAAAGGTACCCCAAGAAATGATTCGTAAATGGCTAAGATTGGACATTGTTTCCTGGCCAACACAATGTTACCAACCTATCCTAGTTTAATACCAAGCTGTCCATAACTTGGAATTTCTCTCAAGGAATCTCCCTTGCCAGAGCTGGCAACAGAGGTCAAGCACATTCCTTAAGGCAGTTAGAAATGTTTTACATACTAGAGAGTAATGAAGGGCTTCCACTCAAGGACATTAGCTAGAAGTGTTAGGTCGGAACTCCCCACTACTTGCCTCCAGAAGAACCATAGACTTAGCATAGGAATATCAAAATACCTCAACAGGGAGGGATCCACTCCTCTTCCTCCTGCTTCACACTTAGCTACCAGACCCTGCTGACCTTGGTGTGGAGGTCACTTGCCTACGTGACCTCAGTCTTGGGTCCCCTGCTGTAACTCCCACCTGCCTACGTGACTCTTGTCATCTGCCCTGCTTGCTGTATGGTATTTAAGCCTGAATTTCACCTTATACAAATACATTCAGATTCAACAAACCCTTGTGTCGGCTCTGTTTGTCATTCTTCACCCTATGCCTTGTTGACCTGACTAGGACCCCGTTTCTCCCGTGGGTTGAGGGAGGCCCAGATTGGCCAGCCTGCGGCACCTTAGGAGTATAGTTTTTATGCTATTTTGATGGTAAGTCAATGCCATACATTTTCATAAAAACCTTTCCAATGTTGTAGTTACAGTAAAACAAGACAGGATATATTAATTTATCATTGACTCAGAAAAACTATCTCATTTTCATGAGTCATGGCTGCATAAAAAAGTTTTTGCAGCAAAAGCACTTGAAATGAAGATTTTAGGGCATAGCTCAATAGTGGCAAAAAAGACTTTGTCTTAGAGTCATATTTTGTCTTTGCAACAAGCATAAGTTATAATATACTACTATGATTTCCTTTGATGCTGTGATTAGTGGCAATAAATTGTACTTTGAGGGATGTAAGAAAGAACAATATCACAAAGATGATGGAGGAGCACCCTCCTGATGAACTCCAGCTGTTTCTGTCAATGAAGCCATCCACTGTCACTATCATAGCTCATGATCCCCATGTAGAACAGTTAAAAGTCCCATGTCATTCCTTTATGTAGTTTTCTACCTCCTTGCTTAAGGTAGGCATGGGATCATCTCAGCTAGTTCCCCCAAGGAGTACCCTACATATGAGTGACGTATCAGTTCAATCTTTCCCTGAGGCTTTGCATTCTCTCAGGAGATTTGTTTGGGATCTCCATCATATGATTTATGGTAGGAATGAAGAGTGTGTTTTCCACTCATCCACAGAGAAAAGGAACCAGCTTCCAACAGACTCATCATCTACCGTCTTCGGCATTGTGTCTGAGGCAGATCCCTGCGTCCATAGGTTGATAGGTGGAAAGAACGTCACCTGCAGTGATGAGAGATCTGAATAGTGAACTGCTTTTTTGTGCTAGGATTTGAAAAGTTGATTGATGCTTCCTTGTTCTCTATTTTTGAGTGTAGTGCTAATTCAGTTGTAAAGGAAACAATCACAGTTGATATTTTTTAAAAATGTCTTTGGGTATAACATAGAATAATAAACTTGGCTGGGTGTTTGGTAGATCTAATAGCTAACCCTTGTGTCTTAAAAAAAGACAGTGTCTAAATCATCCCAGACAAATTGAAGCCCACAAAATCCTTTTAAAAGATAGTGTTAGTATTTATTGGTAATTGATGTTAAAGTTTTGTCACCATTATCAAGAATGCTTTTATGGGGTTAACTGACATCCTTCAGATTACAACTATTTCCCTTCTTCAATGGTGAGGAAAGTCACCTTTGAATCTAATATATTCCATTATCCTTATAACTATGGAGATTGCTGCTTTTCATCTGACCTCATGACCCTATTCTACCTGCTGTCCAGCCTAGTGCTCACCCTTTATCTCTCCTCTCTTTATCCTTCCCTTTTTACCACAATTCATTGATTTTTAATTTTATAATTTTAATAATTTTATTAGATTATTTTTAAGTTTAGGAATAAATGCATCTTGTAGGTATATAGTTGTATTAATATACTAACATGTTTTATAGTATTATGGTCAAAGTTAAACTTGTATCTTTTTTAACATCAGCATTCATATTTATAAGGTAAATGTCAATTCTCTAAACAAGGAGTCTCTGTAGACATAGAATCTTGTGACCTTCTTGGAACTTAGAAAATCTATTGTCTAATTGGGGAAGAAAATTAGACAAGATTTAGAAAACACAAAGAAGGTAGAGAGAGAAGAGAGAGAGAAAATATGGTGAATGTGTGTTCTGTCCAAGACAGTTTCAAAATAAAATTTTGTATTTGGGAGGATAAGTCACTAACCTTGGTTGGATTTATTTTCATATTTACCAGGAATCAACTTCACAATATTGGACTTCATCAATGGGAGTAGTTCAAGAGAGTCTGACTTAAGTATGGAAGGAAATGTTTACACATGTTACCACCATGAGACAAATAACTATGAGGTTACACCATTTAAAAGGAGACAGATGAATGACCAAGGAAAGTTACCTAACCACTGGCTCTTGACTTTGTTACTGAACTTGAGACAAGTTCTTGCTATGTAGCCTAGGCTGACCACCAACTTTCAATCTTCCTGGCTCAGTTTTCCAATTATAGGCAGGTATCATCACACATGGTAACCCTGGGTCTTTAAAACTCAGGTCCAGATGTGCTAAGTTGGAATAGGAGGGAGGCAAGTGGAGAAATTGAGAGAAAAGGAGGGAGGGAGGGAGAAAGAGAGAGAGGGAGAGAGGGGGAGTAGGGTTTCTCGTAAATAAGAAGGTATGCACATGAGCTAGATATAGTTGCAGATGTTGGCTAGTTCTGGTTTGATGAAATTAACCTGGTTCATGGCCTCTGATGGCGTTATTTTTAGGAGGAAGTCAGAAAGAAATCATCCAGGAAATCTGTGTGATGAGATCATTAAACATTTCAGTGAAAGATACCCTTGCAATTAATTTCATTTGCACCATGCATGCTTATGAACTGCTGTATTTGTTGGGATGTTGTGAAAAGGTCAAAACTAATTATATATTTGTTATGATGAGCTGAGAATTCTAGCTGTCATCTGTTATTTTGGTTCCCTAGAGACAATATCGACTCTATTCCATCTCTGCATTGGAATTTTTAGTGTGATTTGTTAAAGCTTTAATGAAAATGTTTCTTTCATTGCTGCAATTTGGTTTATTATGCTTAATGTCACAAAATTACTTTTAAATCTTGGGATGACTATAAAAATTGGTCTAATTTTAGTTTGTTGCTCTAGGTATGGAATTTATCATAAAGATATGGAAAATTTTCTTTCTTCAGAAATACTCTATTCTAGAAAGTATGAAAGTATGGAAGACATGATTAACACATTCAATATTCTCTCTGGTGTTGAGTGCTTGCATATCTTTCTTTCGTGTATGTTTTCTCTTCCAGAAATTATTCTATGTATCCATGCTCTTACTGAGGATTTTATCTTTGTATGTTTATCGTGCACAGATGGAGATACAAACTTAGGCAAAATTCAACGGCTTCCACAATTATGCTCTATAAAAATTAAGTATCTCACTAAAACTTCACCTTGGAATTGTGATATGTGATTTTGACTTTCTGAAGAAGTACACCATGTGACACACTGAAGAGATTCACTCTCTTTCAAATAGATACACTGTTTGAAAGTGAATGAACAACTTATGTGAAGTGTCTGAAAGTTAAAAGATATTCAGAGCTACACACTGGGGAGGATTTTTACCCAGCAGGAAGTTTACAATCTTGTTTGTCACACAAGATAGCCACAAAGGGTGTGGGGCCTGAGATCATGCCATTTGTATGTTTAAAGTATGCCAGAAATGTCTTGCCTTAGAATTGAAAATGTTTAAAATGTAAGTTGAGAACACTAATGGAAGTAGTTTGCAGACCACTTGATGGAAAGTGGGTATAATTAAATACGAGGGCTTAGAAATGACCTTTTATTATTTAAATTTCTTGGCAATCCATAACTACACAGAAATGCTTCCAGATAACAGCAATAGCCATCTATCCATCCATCCATCCATCCATCCATCCATCCATCCATCCATCCATCCGTCTGTCTGTCCGTCCGTCTGTCTGTCCATCCAGCCACCCATCCATCCACATCCATCTATCTATCTATCTATCTATCTATCTATCTATCTATCTATCCACCTATCATCTGTTTATATATAGCTATCTATTATCTATCATATATCTCTACCATCTGTTTATCATCTATCAATATCTATATCTATCTATCCATCTATCTAATATCTAACTTTCATATCTATATCTATCTGTTATCTATCATCTAATATCTATCATATATCTATATCTATCTATTATCTATCTATCTATTCTATGAAGAGATAGTGGGAAAGGGCTAATTTCTCCATGAATAGTTCTTTAAAAATTGAAAATAAATTTGAACTTAGGTAAAAAGCTAAGACTGGCATTTTGAACGTCTAGAATTTAGAGTCTGGAAGATTTAAGGAAGAATCATGATTTTTCTCAATAAACACTCTGGGCTCCTTGGCTACTTTTCTTATATTAATGGTTTATTTGTCTGTGATGGAGACTATAACTTGATGTTCTATCTTCATGTGTTGAGGCTGAGCAGGCACATGAGATTGTGTATACTCGGGACAAACTTGAAGGTTGTGGATGACACTTGGTTTCTAGGAGTTAGGTGTGAATGGGACATGGTTGTGGTGATGTGGCAACAGAACTGCATTGTCATTATTATCAATTTATAGATGACATGGGTTAATGAGAGTGACAAGCTATCTCACTTCCCTGAACATGTTTGTAATTATAAACAATAATGTTTTCTTATGATTACCTTGAATATTATATGCTCGGTGTTGTGAATGAGCAACAAACCATCCAGATGTGGTATAGAGTCATTAAATGAGTGGTAATTATATATTTCATATTATATGATGATATGCCTTTGATATATTACTGAAAGCAGTACCCAGAAGAGAATAGGGGAGCAGGAGGTATTCTCTCTCTCTCTCTCTCTTTCTCTCTCTATCTATCTCTCTCTCTCTCTCTCTCTCTCCCCCTCCCTCTGTCTTTTTCTCTCTCATGCATGCATTATGGTATTATGTATAGTTTTCTTTTAATGTTCAGATGAAATGTCAAGATTACTTTGATGTGCCAGGTGGTGGTGGCCTTTAATCCCAACACTTAGGAGGATTTCTGAGTTCAAGGCCAGCCTGGTCTACAGAGTGAGGTCCAGGACAGCCAGAGCTATAAAGAGAAACCATGGCTCAAAAAAAAAAAAAAAAAAGATTACTTTGATGTTGGTTCTTGACAACCCTGGCTCAAACTGAACTGTAGGCATTCCTTGTTTGTTGGGATCATGGTAGGGCCAAAGGCTCTTTTGGGTCCTGTAGATATAACAAGGAGTGCTCAGCTGTGTTCCCTGCCAGAGTCATACTTGGAAAGGCCAGCAATGGACTCGTGCCAGGGCTGTGAGGGGCTTGAGCTGGGTCCTCAAACTTTATGGTTTTCCTGTAAAGTTGCAGTTACATGTTCCAGACACTGAGATGTGAGATGCGTTGTGTATTGGAGCAATGTGCACCTTGCGGAAGAGGACCTAGAGGCACACCTGATTCTCATTACTGACTTGTTTCCTACTTCCTCATCGAGGGATTTGTTAGGAGCTGAGATACTAAAAGGTTCACTTGTTTGGATCATCAGCCCTCACAGCTGATCTGACCCCAGCTTTTGACTACTTTCCTCATTTCTGATCCTCCCCTTCAGAGTCCCAGTATAAACATAGGAAGAACTGCTGGTCCAGGTCACCTGTCCTCCTATTTGATCAACAGTATAGGTTTGAACTGAATTACTTCACCACTGTAGTTGACACAAAGAGGACATTGGAGGATCAGTGAGAAATATATCTTATGGTTTATTATCTGAGGACTGTTGTAATGGAAAAGATGTTCTTAGCTGTGTAATTTATATAACTGTTTAGGAAAAATTAGACTGGACACTTGGCCATTGAAAGTGATGGGTGATAAGAAGGGCTGGAGAAAAAAAATAAAATGATTGATTGCAAATAAACTCTTATTGTAGTGAAGAGACATCATGGCCAAGACAACTTATAAAAGGGCGTTTAATAGAGGACTTGCTTACAGTTCCAGAGGGTGAGTCCATGACCGTCATGGCAGACAGCATGGCAGTAGGCAGGAAGACATGGCACTGAAGCATATAAACTGTGGAGCTTACAGCAACAACTTGGAGAGAGAGAAGGAGGGAGAGACTGGGCCTGGCATGGCATTTTTGAAACCTCAAAGCCAACTCCCAAAGACATACCTCCTCCAAAAAGGCCATACCTCTTAACTCTTCCTAAGTAACTCACCAACTGGGGATCAATCATTCCGATACATGCGCCTGTGTAGACCATTCTCACCCAATCCACCACACAACACATCAGATAATATCTGTTCATACATCTTTTTTCAGTTTTCTGCTAATTGAGGAGACTCTTGAGAGATGAATACATTTCTCTTAATGGACATTGGGAAGTTAAAGCTTAATAGCAAGGTCCTCTGACACACCTGTGAACTGGCAGAAGGATCCTCATCTCTCAAGCCAGCATCCAAGTTTCTGGAATTCTAGAAGTTCTCTTTTCAGGGTGGTTTAGTCATTTACCCGAGGCTTATGGGACTTTGTATTACTACTTATATGTGTAGGATATCCACCTTCCTTCTGGTGAATTTACTCTTTCTATTTTCCCTTTCTTTCACAGAGAATTTTAAAAACCACAGCGTGAGTACTTTTCTTATACAGCAACAAACCTGAGGATTAAATCTATGTTTGAAGCCCACGCCTGTCTATTAATTCTCTCTTAATCTCTGTAGGAAGCCCCTTTCCCCAGAGTCACCAGCAGGTTTGTGGAAAGTCTTGCTGCACAGCATGAATACTCCTTTGTTTGGAGATGATGGACCATTTAATATCTGTCTTCCTTTCATTGCTCTAGGCTAGAAGAATAAACTATTAATGAATTCAAGAAAGAACACTGTAACTTTTGCCTTTTTAAGTTGATGTTCCAACTAGGTTTCAGTCATTTTGGGGTGAATCTGATGCAGTATATGTTTTGAAACTCGTGGACTTGATGTGCCTCTAAAGAAAGACCTGCATGGCAGCTACCAGGTAGACCTTTCCCTGAATGGACATTGTTACTCGATTCAGTATTTATCACTTGAAGCAATTACAGAATTCCCTTGATAAAGAGACCATCTTTATCCATTTTAGTTAAGACAAAGAGTTAAGTTAGAGGCAAATCTGCTAAGGTAGAAAATAAAAAGTCTGGTCAGGTCAACTTTACGTTTATTTAATTCTCTTTAAGTAGCCCGCCTTACTTCCTTCCCTTTTCCTTTTGAGTGAGAAGTCAGAGCCCCAGATGAGTGTTCAACTCACAGGGGAAGGAAGTTGTCTCTTTTCCATTTTTCCTGCATTGAGGGCCAGGTGAGATGTGAATGGAAAATCAATTTTAACTGTGAACATCACCGTTCCTGTAACCCCGGCCTTTCTCTCCCGTCCTGAATCTCTCACCTGAGTAATCTAATTCTTTTAGCATCAAGGAAATTGCTGAAGGAAAAAAAATGTTAGACCTAGTTTTTAATTAACTTTGCCATTGATTTGTACATAACTCTGTATGAGTCACTGCTCTTTAGTGACTCGGATGAAAATCTTGAAGATTAATGCTTGTTCTTAGGAATTTTTCTGGACCGGGTTCCAAATTCTTTGTAGTTTCTTCTAGCTTCTGAATTCATTAGCTTACTCCATTCTTCACTGGGAAGCACACAGACTCACACAGAGCCAGGCATGCGGATGGAATTTTATGGATGAAAATATTAGGTGTTTGTGTACTGCACTTATACTTGTTTAAAAAAATTCCTCTTTGGCAAATTTACCTATGTCAATATACTACTAACAGAATTTCATGTAGAAAACTTTATATTACTTGAAAAAAATCAATTATGAAGTTGAGAGGAAAGGCTGTGACTTAGCTTCAACTGAAGGATAATTTCTCAGATCAGATTGCAGCATGTTTGTGGGGATTGTTGTGATTGTAAATTACTGTAGGAGGACCCAGCCCACCGTGGGTCGCACCATTCCCTGGACAGATGGTCTGGGCAGTATAAGAAAGCTGGTTAATCAGGAGACAACAAGCAAGCCTGGAAACAGTATCTCTCTATGGTTTCTTCTCCCAGATCTTACTTGAGGTCCTTCCCTGACTTCGCTCGGTGATGGATCTGAAAGTGAAACCCAAGTAAACTTGTGCCTTGAGTTGCTTTTGGTCATAGAGTTTTCACACAGCAACAAAAACAGAAGACCAATGGTTAGACATTTGAGTATCTCTATAGCAAGACTGGCATTCAATATGTTTTAAATATTAGAATTTTAGAATTTTACACATTTCTATCTTCACAAATTAGTGTAATAAGATATGAAAACAAATATTTTCAAAAATGAGAAAAACAATTGAAAATGTAAAAACACAATAATTCGATGCAGTTTTTAGTGGAGTGAGTAAGCTACATGTTCCTGTCCAAAATATCATTCTAAACTACCTTTAGGTAGATATGGTCAATATGATTCAGTAAACAATAATTTGCACTTCATTCAGATTTCCTCAAGTTACAAGTAATTTGCCTGACATTTTGCTGGGGAAGAAGGACTGATCATATTTCTATCATAACTTTTTTTTCTTTTATTGTATTATGATGAGAAAAGTTACATGATTTCATTTGTCTAAATTTGTTAACATTTAAAAACATATTTTAAGTAAATAGAATTAAATCACATTATTGTTTCCCTTTTGTACTCCAACTCCTCCCAGAGACCTCCCTCTTCGATACCTACAATATCTTTTTTGTCATATTCCTTAAAATTTATAAAATATTATAACAATAAAAATGAGTATTATAAAAGTTGTTTGATATAAAACAACAATCAATTTGACAGTTTTATGTAGATGCTCATCTACAGCAATAGTGAAAATACATACGTTTTTCTCAGTATAAATTTGAAATAACTCCAAACATATTAACTGTATATTTCAAAATAATACATCACTACTAGTATTTCCTTAGATGAACATGAATATATAAAGTCTTTTTGTTTGTTTGTTTTGTATTTAGTAGAGTTTAAAATCTTGGCTCTTACTGTGGTACAAGCCCAAAATAAGAACAATTTTTAGACATTGGATTTAGTTGTAGTAAGGCTGCACTTCAATGACCCTCAAGTCACCGAAGGATTTTACCTCCATCGTAGCTAAGCTGAGAGTTAACAGTTCTGCTGTGCCATGGAATGAATTGTAGGCATGATTTTTGGATACAGACTTCCTACTATGGTCAAAACTATTTGACATGAGTGAGTGACTTTATTCTCAGCCCACAGAGAACAGGTTACATTCATTTAAGAAATGGTGTGTGTATTAAGATAGTCTATCCATAAAGTCATTCACCAACTCTTTCAATGAACAATGGTTCTGCTTGGAGGGTGGCACAGACATTAGGTGAGGGTAAGAATTTGGTTCATTGGCTGTGATAATTTGGAAAAGCCTTCATCTCAGAAAAAGAGTAACTTGTAAAGTCCTCTTCTTCAAACTTGATACAAGAGCTACAAATGTCAAGCAAAGCATTCAGTCTCACTCTTTGTTGTTCTCTTTCCTACAAGCCACCTCCCAAGTTAATCTATGTCTCCCTTGGGTATATAAATACTTTGGAAATATATAAGCTGTTCTGAAAACCATAGTATAGTGTAAAAACATGAAATAAACAATACTAATAGAGAGGCTGAGATAGGAGAAGCAAGATTTCAAGACCTTTATGTTGTACACAGGAAGACACTGTCACAAACAAGCTGAAAGTATATATAGATTGTACAATATTGGACCTATTTCTCCAATTACCAAATTAGAGAGAGACCATTGGATGACAATCAACAAATTTCTAATTCCTCATATTTTTGGATTTCATCAATTAGGATATGTTGGTAATATTAATTTTCATATTAAGATATTAAGAAAAGGTAATTGTCACTTCCTGTTGTTTTTGTTGTAAGAGGTGGAATTAGATTTGTGTGGGTTTGTTGAAAGATTACCTTCTTGCTTATTCTAGGGTGTAGTTTTGCTCCTTATGTTTATGTTTTCCATCTATTATCCTTTGTAGAGCTGGATTTGTGGAAAGATATTGTGTAAATTTTGTTTTGTCATGGAATATCTTGTTTTCTCCATCTATGGTAATTGAGAGTTTTGCTGGGTATAGTAGCTTGGGCTGGCATTTGTGTTCTTGTAGGGTCTGTATGACATCTGCCCAGGATCTTCTAGCTTTCATAGTCTCTGGTGAGAAGTCTACTGTAATTCTGATAGGCCTGCCTTTACATTTTACTTTTCTTTTTCCTTTACTGCTTTTAAAATTCTTTCTTTGTTTAGTGCATTTTGTGTTTTTATTATTATGTGACAGGAGGAATTTCTATTCTGGTCCAGTCTATTTGGAGTTCTGTAGGCTTCTTGTATGTTCATGGGCATCTCTTTCTTTAGGTTAGGGAAGTTTTCTTCTATAATTTTGTTAACGATATTTACTGGCCCATTACATTGAGAGTCTTCACTCTCTTCTATACCTATTATCCTTAGGTTTGCTCTTCTCATTGTGTCCTGGATTTCCTGGATGTTTTGGGTTAGGAGCTTTTTGCTTTTTGCATTTTCTTTGACTGTTGTGTCAATGTTTTCTATGGTATCTTCTGCCCCTGAGATTCTCTCTTCTATCTCTTGAAGTCTGTTGGTGATGTTTGCATCTATGACTCCTGATTTCTTTCTTAGGTTTTGTATCTCCAGGGTTGTCTCTCTTTCTGATTTCTTTATTGTTTCTATTTCCATTTTTAGATTCTGGATGGCTTTGCTCATTTCCTTCACCTGTTTGAGTGTGTTTTCCTGTAGTTCTTTAAGGGATTTTTGTGTTTCTTCTTTAAGAGCTTCTAGCTCTTTACCTGTGTTCTCTTGTATTTCTTTGAGGGTGCTATTTATGTCTTTCTTAAGGTCTTGTATCATCACCATGATAAGTGATTTTATATCTGAATCTTGCGTTTCCGGTGTGATGGTGTGTCTAGGACTTGCTATGGTGGGAGAATTGGATTCTGATGATGCCAAGTAACCTTGGTTTGTGTTGTTTATTTTCTTAAGCTTCCCTCCCCCCCCACCGACCCCCCCATCTAGTTATCTCTAGTGCTACCTGCCCTTGCTAAATCTGACTGGAGTCAGTCCTTCCTGTGATCCTGGTTGTATCAGAACTCCTTAGAGTCAGGCTGTCTCTGGGATCCTGTGATTCTGGGATCCTGTGACCCTGGGCTTGTTAAATCACCTGGGAGTGCAGCAGCTTCCTCTGGGTGTCGTGGGAGTGCCTACAGAGCTTGTGCCCAAGGCCCACTCAGGACACCAGCCCAGAGAGACCAGAAGGAACCTGAGCCACTCTGCTGGTGGAGTTCCTGTGTGCCTGGTCCCACAAGTCCCAGTTACTCCAGGTGTTGGGACAGATATTGGGTCCTCTTCACTTCTGATCCTGAGAATGTCAGAGCGCCTGGGAGTGGAGCTTCCTCTGGGTGTTGTGGGACTGGCTGCAGACCTTAGCCCAAGGTCCGCTCAGGACTCCAGCCCAGAGAGACCGGAAGGAACCTGAGCCACTCTTCTATCATAACTTTTTAATGATATATTTTTATTTACAATTTTTTTTCAGTTACAAGAAAGAGTTTTTAAGAGCCTGCAACATTTAATGGGAAAACCATTGTTTTCGGTTAATTTTATTTTAAACTGGTTTATTTTTATTTTATTTTATATGTATTTATTTTATTGTATTGTATTTTATATATATATGTGCTTTGCTTGGAATTATATCTTTCTGCAGCTGTCAGATCCTCTGGAGCTAGAGTTACAGGCATTTGTGAGCTGCCATGTGGTTACTAAGAATTGAACCTGAGACTTTGGAAGAGCAGCCAGTACTCTTAACCTCTGAGCCATCTCTCCAATTTCTCTTTAGTTTTATTTTAATATATCGTTTTCCCCATTTTATTAAAAGTAGATTCTTTTTTCATACAATGTATCTTCTGATTAAAGTTTTCCCTTCCTCTACTCCTGCCAACTCAACTTCACCTCCCTTTTAGAGCATCCTTTTTGGTCCATTTCTTATATTTATTGTCAATAAAAAATATCTGATTAATTTGAATTCTGAATGTTGGTTACTGTTGAGCAAAATAGCCCTTCAGTATTTTTATTGCCATTTTCAGGGTCTTTTCTTGGTGTAGGTGCTAGTCACCCATGGAGTACAGGATGGCCTCAAACTTTCTATGTAGCAGAGGCTTGCCTTGGGTTCCTGGTCCCTCTATCTCCACTTCTCAATCAGCAGGATTATAGGCATGTCTTGCTTGATATTTTGTTGCTGTTTTCATGTATGAAAATGTGTTTGTATTTAGAATCTGATGGAACTGCTTTAAAGTTTCCTGAATTTAGGAAATAATCCTATAAAATGAGACTTAAGTAAATGAATAATTGAGTTAATTTCTTCTTTTGTTTTCCAGCAAGACAAATGACAGCAGTTTCTTACTTGGTAGGTGACATCTCCAATTTTGCCATTTTGCCCGTTTCCACTCGTCCTTCATGACTCTTTTTTTTTTTT
>NW_022196894.1:85301542-85305203 GCF_008632895.1 Mastomys coucha
AAATCCGCCTGCCTCTGCCTCCCAAGTGCTGGGATTAAAGGCGTGCGCCACCACCGCCCGGCTCCCTTCATGACTCTTGCTGAATTGCTAACTGAATCGACCCAAGGTGACCTCCATGGTCCTGTACTTTCTCTGCTCTGATCTCATTCAGACTTAACCAGTCCTTTTTCCTTCTGTTTCCCCTCAGCTAGAGTGATGGCTTCTCTTGGGCTCATCACACCTTGCTTTTTATGTTTTAAATGTATCAAACTCCTTTCCCACCTAACATAATGTCCTGGGTTGTTTGTTTGTTTGTTTGTTTGTTTTTTAAATGTGCCTTTGAACACGGTGCCTGGGACCCTTAGGGCTTCCATCTTCCCGCATACTGTATCATTTGATCACTTGTCTGTGTCATTCTACAGATGCAGAGCTTTGCCCTGCAGGCAGCTCCCTTTGCATGCCTATCCAGCTTCTGACATCAACATTCTGATCCTGCTTCCTGAAATAGACATTTTCCTCTCATTTGTAAGAGGACAGAGAACACATATTTTTCTCACTTGATCTCAGTAAGATGCCTTAGAATGTGGTGAACATTTACTTTTTAAATATATTTCCCCTTAAAAAAATCACTCTTTTATAATATACTTGCTACTGGTCAAATATTATTTAAGCTGTGCATACAATTAGGTTTTTAGAACACAAAGATGAATGGCTTTTCTTTCTATATTAAGCAGCTATCCTCTATAAACTGAAAACAACTATTTTTAAAATCAGTCCTAAATGACTACACTAACAGATTCCTCAGCACACCAAATTCTATAGCTAGTGATACTTAACACTCAGCACTGGAAAGGAAAGGAGGAACAAACTGAGGCTTAAACTTGCTATGAAAAACAAAATCCACTTGTTTATTATTATTTAGAAAGCACACAGCAATTTATTGGAGGAAAAGAAAAAATTCAAAATAAGTGTGCATACAAATTCATCTGAAAAGAATCAGTTTCACTTCTCAAGTAATATCTACGTGAGCTTTAAAAATTGTGCATTTCTTCTGCCTTTATCCATGATTGGAGTTATGGATAAAGATATGTGGAGAAACCTGTCGTCCAAGTATATGTAGTAGGCGTGGCCTTTTTCTTCTTACAGGTGTGTCCTTGGATCACGCCACAGTCTCTTTTTTCTGAGTTCGTCTCTGATGACAAGTAAGGATACTTGTGAAAGAAGATTTGCCCTTAGTTCTTGACTTTTTCTTTAACTTTTTCTGATTCTTGAGTGAGATGCCCAGCTCCTCCATGATGGCATTGAAAGAGAGACACTAGAGAGCACAAAATAAGAGAGTGTCAGTGTCCTGGGACCCCTGACCGACCTGCATTGACTTGTATCTCTTGCCTACTGCTTGATGAACATAAGTTACTGTTTTAAGGCAGGTCCACAACTAATGGCCATGTCCCATCACCTCCTCCTCCACCCACTGGCCACCTGTATTTTATATTTAAGGCAACTGAGGCAGTAAGTTAGCTCAGTAAAATATACTTTATTGACAAACACACCAGTATAGAATTTCCCAGTTCAGAAAAAAAAAACAAAAAACAAAAAACAAAAACAAAAAACCAAACCAAACCAAACCCAACAAAACTCAAGGCTCTCAAAATAGACAACTTACCTTTGCTGAGACAGCAAAATAGAGTTAAATTAAGGCATTTCCCCCACTGAGATGATCCAAACATTGATAGGGTTATCAAGGCATACGACACTTCAGTAATGCTATAGAAAATGAACAAACCTTCTCTACACCAAGGCTTTCTTTTTTGCTCCCATGAAACCTTACTTTGTTCCTAAAATAAAATCTAAGTCTTGATGACTTTCCTTTCTGATAAAAAAAAGAAAAAAAACACAATTTTAAATTGTATATTTTCTCCAAAAAAAACCCAAAAAACAAAAAACCAAAAAAAACAAACCACCAGAGATTCTGGCAGCAGCAATGATGCAGCTGGGGTTGAGATGGAAAATAATGGTGCTACATGAAAGAAGATGGAGGAATGGTGGAACAATGTTAAACAGATGTGGAAAAAATATAGATACATATCTCCATTAACATATGCTATGTGTATCTGCATGCATGCACATCCAATACAACATAATTTGCTGTTATTTCTTCTATCCAAGATAATTCTTTGGACACATTTCTGCCTACAGGGATCTACAGCTTTACTTTTTGATGAAGTTACTTTGAAAATGTTCTCCAGTGAGATAAGACTGTAGGATCCACTTATATAAAGTATCTGAAATTTTCCAACTTATGGAAGCATAAAATAGAATGGCCACAGCATGGCCAGGGGCTGGGGCCAGGAGATGGGACACTGCTATTCACGGGATTTAGAGGGTCTCTTTAGAGAATGAGTCACTTCCAAGATCTGCTGTAAAGCCTTTATTGCACTGGACAATACTGTATTGTGCAGTTCAGCTTTGCTAAATGTATATAGTTCTCGAGTTTTGGGCTACTGTCTTAAAAACCACAATTCTAGAATGATATAAAACCTTTTGAACAGACGGTGTGTGTGCAGGTGTTGCTCCCATGTGATTAGCTGCACACAGACATTGCTGATGGCCAGCTGACTGCACATAGCTGGGTGTGTCCTTCCTCACAGGAAGACATTGACTTCCTAGGTTTGGAAAAGTCTAAGTGTTGGTGCTTCAACTTGTTCTTTAAGAAAATGTAGTCTGAAACGTTCTTGATGTATCCAGATAAAAAGCAGTTGCAGCTTCTATTTGGTTCAAAAGTCCAATAAACAAATTTAGGCTTTAGATACAAACCCTTTTGAAAAAACTCTAGTGATTGATGAGAGACTTTCATCTTTGAAGCATGTATTCATGGGATTTAATTTTCACTTCCTTTTGCTATGGCACTAAAAACAGAAAATCCAGACAACACTTGCTAGTTCGCTGTCAGTTTAGGTATGCAACAGCCACTGGAGTTCCCTGTATCTGGTACTTCAAAAACACTGCCACAGTTGTATCACAAATGAAATACAGTTATTTGTAGCATTATGTTATGTCAAATTTATATACTTCAGCCAAGGTCAGATGAATGTCTATAGTGTCATTTTGATAGATTGTGTTGTATTACGGTTTCGATTTGAAATGTAAACATAAGGATTATATATTTATTTATTTATTTTGCCCCTGGGCATTTCAGATTTCAGGGTGATCATTTAAGTGGAGAGACAAGATGAAGGAAAGTAAGAGCACCAAGATCTTATAAATATTATTACATACAAACTTTGTTCCACTCATTAGGTAGATGTGTGGAAATTATCATTGGGAAGACTAAGAGAATACAAAAAGGAAGTACCATATCACTCCATTTATATGGACTGATAGCCTCAACTTATTTCAGTGGAAATCATATATATTTAGATTTTTTAAAAGTCACTATAAGAGTTTTATGAACTTTTTCTCTATAAAAAAATCTTACAAAATTATTGTCTTGCTTTTGTTTTAACTCCTATGGATTTAAATTTAACTATTCATACCATTTTCAATTCAAACAGTAAAATGAACTAAAAATATAGCTTCACACAGTGAAGAAACTGTTGGTTGGATGTTCCCTTCTCTATTTTGGATAGAGAGATGGTATTTGATTTTTATCTATTTCCAATTTCAATTTATCTAATGTACTGGC
>NW_022196894.1:85305921-85323118 GCF_008632895.1 Mastomys coucha
TCACTTCCTTCCTTCCTTCCTTCCTTCCTTCCTTCCTTCCTTCCTTTTGGCACTGGGCATTTCTGATGTCAGGATAATCATTAAAAGGAGGGACATGATGTATTAGATAAACAGTATTTGTGACTTCTACATGATTCAAAGGTTCAGTACGCAAATTTGGGTTTGGAATCTTTAGGAATCCCATCCTATTCATTGAGCCATGAACACATTGATATTTAAAGTGATGGTTTAAATTTCTAGATGCTACTGGGGCTTGGCTCCTGCAAGTGACCGATGTTGACTTAACAGCCTCCCCATGACTGCAGGGTAAGGTAGGAACCACCATTGACACTTTTCATTGTTTCTGGAGCAACAACTAAATCCTCAGGAAGTCACATAGGTTGCGAGAACACAGCTTGTGGCTTATATTTTGGGTAACTGCATTAGGACATGTGGGATTCTGGTTTGCTTCTGGCTATAATAAAGTGCATTTGGAAAGAGGAAAAAAAATTTCTAGATGCTACTTTTGACAGAAAGTACTAAGCATTCAATTAACTACCTTTCCTTAGTGACAGTGTGATTGCAGACAGAGACTCCTAGCAGTTGTTTGTCCTCCCCTGCTCTTTGGAGTAGAGATGCTGCTGTACTTCTGACTGTAGGCTTGTTTATTGCTGGTCAATGGTGCTCGCATTTCTAACATATCTACACGGCAACGACTTACAGTTTGGAATTGGCCATTCACATCAGAATGCTGGAGTTGAAACTTAGTAGCTTACTTACACTGGGAAGATATCTTCTTTTTAAACTCAATTTCTTTGTTTAGAAAATGGCACTATAGCAGAGCCTTTTTCCTGGAGTTATCATGAAAATTCAGTGAGCAGGTGTGTGTGGTGTGTGTGTGTGTGTGTGTGTGTGTGTGTGTGACAGAGAGAAAGAGAGAGAGAGAGAGAGAGAGAAAGAGAGAAAGAGAGAAAGAGAGAATAATGTAATGCCAGCCACATTGTAAATAGGTTTGTTACCATACCATTCTATCACTGCAGTAAAGATACTTCAACTATGGCAGTCACTAACTATTTCATGTTTTAGAGAGGAGACAATGAAAATGTGGATGCTTCTTTGAGTCAAGCTGTTGTCTGCCCTTCTATGCAACAATTCCTTTCCATTGTTTAGAGCGCGTTTCAGTTAAACTAGATCCTGTGCATATTTAAACCAGAAAGTTACAATACTCATGATCACCATCCTTTTCTAGCTCATAACATATCTCAGTGCTTATGTGTGAAAAAACAGTGTGAAAACTGTATTGGAGGAAGAATTAGTGCTTAGACATTGGACAGGAGTGAATGCCAAGTACAGCCGCTTGCCATTTAAGACCACACTATGACAGATTTCAATGGTGGGAAGGCTGTAGGAAAACTCACTCGTAAATGAACTTGTTGTGTGTACTGTTCTTTTCAGTGTTCAAAGACAAAGTGAGATGTGTGTGTGTGTGTGTGTGTGTGTGTGTGTGTGTGTAAAATTTCTCTATTAGAGGAAAGGGAACTGAGCAACACATTATTCTAGCTGAGACCCAAATAGACAATTCATCTTGAGCTGAAGGGAGAACGGCATGCTTGGGGATTTTGCTTTCCCAAGTACATTTCTTTTCCTTGCTTCACCTGATCTGAGCCCTTCTCTCATATGCCCCATCCTGCCTTCTGGTTTCTCTTTCCCTTTTAGTTACTGACTTCATGGTGCCTTCTTTAGCTTAGCCCCGGTTGTTTGATTTCATGCTGCTAATGTGAGTTTGAATGAAAGTTCTGCAATCTTTCCCTATACCTTTAATTGTCTTACTATGGATGTTGTCCTGGGAGGGATGAATGTTAGTGCTCTGGCTGTACATCATTGTGTAGTACTAGCATGAACTCTAGGTTCAATACACAGTACTGTATGACATAAATATTTTTTTAAAAAAGCAATTATGTTCTTTGGCTTCTTAAATAAACTATAGTAGAAAAATCTAAAACAAAAAATGTTCCAGAAGAGATTTTTCCCCTCAAAGTGTCAAGAAAAGTTCTGTATTAGAATGTTACATGAATTTACAGTATTTTAGGACCTAGGTTTTCTCTGATAGACTTCATACTGGTAATCAATTGACACAGATTGTTAATGTCAGCTTGACTTTTTATAAACTTAGCACCTACACATTTACATATTTTATTTTATTTGTGCATTTAGAAAAATATTTAGGAAAACTCTTTTGATGCTCCCAATTTTGTGATTTCTCCCCAACAGCTTCTGAAAGGAGCTATAGCCAGTAGTATAAGAAGCCCAGCCAGTAACACAGTAACTCTTTATGCTGAGATAGTTTTTTCTATTAATTCTTATATATGGAGTGCTCTGCAACACTGACATTCTTGATAAATTTTCATGGTAAACATGAAATGAAAGATGTTAGTGATGTTATTTTAGAAATTTAAAATCATTCACTGTATTTGTAGGCTTTTAAAAGCAAACTATGATTTCAATTTTTTTGGAAATACCATTTTCAGTAAAATTTGAGATATAAGAAAAGTACATTCCCAGGAAACGAGGGGGTTATTGTTCATAGTAGTAGCTTTGTCATGGTGTGGTTACATCAGTGCCTTGCTCCATAGAGTCTAAGTCTCAATGAATTTTCTTTTAAAATAAGAAATTCCAAACATTCACAATCTTAGCATTGGCTTTTATCTTGCAGTCTATTGGTCAGCAAACCTAGAATGTTCAATATTGTGTGGGCTTAAAGACAGAGAAACCTATAAAAGAACCGGACTAGAACAAACCTGAGTATACATGTCCTACACAAGGCTTTCAGAAGAATGGTCACCTACTTGTACCAAGGCTTTATTCTGTCACAGGACTACTGATCTGAGACTGAGAACAAAGTTGATCCTCTTTTCCCCCAAAACATAATAAAGGAAGGCATATGAGGGCCATTCTTGTAGTAGTTATGCATGGTCTTGTAGTAGTAGCTACATAAGCTTCTTGTGTTTCATAATAATTTGGATACCATTTGCCTTGACATTATTTTTCTGAGTTCATTCAGAACCTGTGGATTATCTTTCAATCATCTGTCCGTGCATCAAAAGGCTGAATGTTGATCATATTCTTAGTTTCCAGAACAGAGGTAATATATTAGCTATACCTGAGAACTAGTGAGGAAACTGATGCTCATCCATACTGAAAATCCTGGGGTAGAGGAGATGTAGGTCCTGAGAAGTCATTTCACAGCTTGGCTACCAGCCTTTATCCTATCTCTGAACCTAGGTATCTTCTTTGTCCAGATCATTTCTTTGATGCTGCTTTGAACTGGCCCCTCATAGGTAATTAATGTAAAGCTCTGGCCTTTTCTTTTCCTGGCATGTATACATAACCAGCATGTCTTTCCTGTTCCTATAACATCACAATTTGTCACCTCTAAGTCCTCTCTTTTCACCTTTTTTATACTCTTCTCCTTTTTTAGGAACTGGAACCAGGATCATTGCCCTCTCAGATCGGAGATGGAAAGTTCTCCATCTGCAGGAATGCATTCCCGAACATTTTCAGTTTTTCTGTCCAGGCTATCAAACTGTAAAAAAGGAACTTGAGAGTATGCAGGACTGCCTGACAACCTGAGAGGCACAATGACCTTCTTTCTGGTTTATCTTTATTTAAAGGTTGACATGGGTAATATATTTTTCTATCATAATAAATACATTGTAGGATAGCATACTGAATCCAAATAGAATTTGAAGTTTTTTCTTTTCTTTTTTTAGATTTATTTATTTATTAGATGTAAGTGCACTGTAGCTGTCTTCAGACATTCCAGAAGAGGTCATCAGATCTCATTACGGATGGTTGTGAGCCACCATGTGGTTGTGGGATTTGAATTCAGGACCTTTGGAAGAGCAGTCAATTCTCTTAACACCTGAGCCATTGCTCCAGTCCAGAATTTGAAGTTTTAAAGAAATTACTCATATCGGTTAGCCCACCAGGGTTATGAACTCAGGTAAATGAGTACATGTAAATTCACTCTGCCTTAGCACTATGGATGATTTTGTGGGAGCCTTTCAGACTTGAGGTTAGTGCTGAAGCAATTCAGCGTTTTGATATTAATTCATGCGTTCTTTACTCATATTTCATTCATGTGTTCTTTACTCATATTTCTGAATTTTGACCATTTCCCTCCCACTTTTAAAGCTGTAACGAGAACTTTTGTAAGAATTGTCCTAGAGGTAGGAATGCTAAATCTCCAGAGAGAAGATTTGGATCTTTACATTCTTAACTACATTTTGTGCAACTGTTAGAAGATCCTGTAGGCTTTGAATGATTGTTACAATAGTCGTGTTTTTGTGAAAAAGGGAGACCAAAACAAATTATCTGAATGGCACATTTGACCTTAGAGACCCAGCCTTGAGCTTTAATGATGCAGCACACAGGTAGAACAAGGAATGGTTCATGAAGGTACCATTGTATATCTGCTTCAAGGAGTACAGTTCAGCCACGGGACAAGAGGAGTGACTGCGAAGCAGCCCCCCTACTTTTCCCTCTCCACCATGCTTGAGTCAAATGTCCACAGGCTCTGAAGGACACATTAGGGCACATGGAATTTTTCTTGCTCCAGAAAAGAGACAAGAGCTGCTGATGAGCAGAGAGCGAAGGATGCACAATAACCTACTTCAGCCCTGTCACTGGAGGTAAAGACATTTTCTGCAGAGGGATGGGTGTCATACAGACTTTGCAAAGGTCAGCAACTCTCCTCGCAGAGATCTGCACTTTCATTCTAGCATAAGCCACTCACTTTCTTGTCTGTGGAGTTACTGTCCGATGCCAGGATAGCTCGTTCCTCAATGCTTTTGATTCTCTCTGGCTTTCAGCACTGCCTGATATGATCTCATAGGGAATCTTTCATGAGGGCCTGTTCTATTTTTATTGTTTTTTTTCAAAGCTTTTCATAAATGAGGTAGGGCCATGAAAATACATTTCCAAAAGCCTTTTCCTCCTCCATGGAATGGCTAGCTCTACCGTTGGCCCAGGGGTAGGGTTTTAATTGCTTGGAATGCTTCTTCATGGTATCTTCCATTTGGAAGCACCAACTTGTATCCACTGTGGTGGACATGCATTTTCTTGAGCTTTAAAATAACATGTTAAAAAGGTTTTTTTTTCTTATTAGATATTTTCTTTATTTACATGTAAATTTCTCCATTCCCAGTTTCCCCTTCAAAAAACAAAGAAACAAACAAAAACAACAAGAACAAACCCCTGTTGCCTCCCCCCTCCCCATGCCTGCCACCCCACCCTCTCCCACTTATTAGCCCTGGCATTCCCCTACACTGGGGCACAGAACTTTCACAGGGCCGAGCTCTTCTCCTCCTATTGATGATCAAATTGCAATCCTCTACTATACACATGCTGCCAGACAATAAGACCCCTCCATGTGCAGTCCTTGGTTGGTGGTTGAGAGCCTGGGAGCTCTGAGGGTACTAGTTAATTCATAGTTGTTCATCCTAAGGGGCTGCAAACCCCTCAGCTCCATTGGTCCTTTCTCTAACTCCTTCACTGGGTTTTCTCTAACTCTTCACTTCCTGGCTCTTTGGCTTTCACTGGTGTGACATCTACTACTCCGTGGACATTGCTGTATCTCAGCTAATTCATCTGAGACACCCGTGGTTCTAATGGTCTCTTAATGTGCTATGGGTCTTTTCATCTAACCTCTAACAGTCTGTTATGATTCTGTAAACTCTCCAATAGGCCTTTATTTTTCCCCCGAAGGAGGGCATGGGTTTTTTGGATATTGTCTCTGTTGTGACTTTGAGAAAATCTTTTTGAAGCTCCCCCATAGGCTCATTAGCTATATCCTGGTGTTCTGCCATTCTAGAGACAGTCAGACACGCTAGCTATATCCTGGTGTTCTGCCGTTCTAGAGACAGTCAGACACGCTAGCTATATACTGGTGTTCTGCCATTCTAGAGACAGTCAGACACGCTAGCTATATACTGGTGTTCTGCCATTCTAGAGACAGTCAGACGGAAGATTTCTCTACAAATCCTACTACTTCCTAGACTCTCCTTAGTGAAGACAATAAAGGTATTTCTTTTCACCATTCCCTAAGGCCTCTCTGAGATTTCCATTTTTCTGCCCTGTCTTGAGTTGGGAGTAGACTCTGGAATGGTCTTTAGAGATTCCAGTAGCTTCTAAGCATTTGTAGTTTCCCCTGACTAATTTTTTCTTCCAGTGGTGAAAAATTGAGGAAGGGGAGCAAAATAAGATAGGAAAACAATATTGTCTCTATTCCTTCAACATCTAAATTTGAATTGCTGCTACTTATAAACTACTTGAATTAAGACAGTTGATTTATTCTATATCTGGATTCTGAAGTTAAGAGTCATGCATCCCCCAGAGCCCTGCTGGGTTATGAATTTGAACTCAACTCGGTTCTCAAATGCTGAAAGGTTGACTGCTCTCTAGCTTGATAAAGCAAATATGGGGAAGGCAAGGTGATGGAAAATAAATGTAGGCTATCCCTTTTGTCTCTTTCCCAGCATTCTTGGGTTCTACTTTCAAACTTGGGTCCTACCACATAGCATGTCCTAGCTGTTTCTCCTTTACCAGTTTGTATGCAGTCAGTCAATGGTGTGCTTCCGAAAACTGTCTATGTACATGCCTCCTTGTTGCTCTCTGTCTGTCTGTCTGTCCATGTCTCTCTCTCTCTCTCTCTCTCTCTCTCTCTCTCTCTCTCTCTGTGTGTGTGTGTGTGTGTGTGTGTGTGTGTGTGTTGATTTAATATATAGGTTCACCACTTCTGCAGTATTACTGTTTGGGACAATTTGCATATATTTGATTATGTGAGCATCCCCTCACTCTTGATGCTGTGTTGTCTGACTGGATCCTTTTCTCTGTCCAAAGGCCTTTCACTGAAGTACTGGCAGGGCAATGTAATCCTTCTTGTCATCCTAAAAGTGTAATGTGTTCAACAGACATATAGAGTCATCTTAAAACACACAAAAAGGATTTTATTTCCATTCTACTTTTGATATGATATTTCCTTTCCATTTTTCTAGGATATTTAAAAATGACTTTTGGTGAGATGGTAGCCTCAAATTTTATCTGCCTAAAGTTGAGGGAACTTTGCTTTGAGAAAAGCAAATTCATTTGGTCAGAGTCACATGGCCATTAAGCAGCACTATGGGGAACTGAACTGTTTTAATTCTCAAGACTTTTAATTCTATTGGGTCACACAGGATATTTAGATTTGGGTTTATAAGATGGCATTATTTATATATGGAAGAAGGGATTCATAGATGAATACTAAATGTCTCCTCATTTCTGTGATAATAGTGTTTGTATTTCTATGAAAAGGCAGTTTTTCCACCAATATGAAAACAACAGGCTCCTGCTTCATTTGTTAATGAAGCTCCAATGCTTCATTCATTGTTTGGTTAATGAGACCAAAGAGGAAACAATGGAGCTGCAGATACTTGGTGTAAGTGCATGGAAAGGTATCAGACTCTGGCAGACTCCTTGTGGACAGTAGTTTCTTAGTTTCTTAGTGGTTGTAAACCACTCGGAGATCAGATTGTGGAAGCCTTCTGTTTAGAAGCTAATTATTTTACATTCAGCTATTTTAAATTTGAAAATGTCATTCAATTGGAAAATTGGGAAGAAAGGCAATTTCAGCTAAGTTTATTAAACTGTATAATTGTTGCAGAAACTATGGTAATGCCACTCAATCTCTCAGCTTTTCATTAGTAGTTGTGCTGGGTACACATTGTGAGGACCATGGCCATTGTTAGGTAGTTTAGGCATCAGTTGGATTCAGCCTTATGTCAATGAAGTTCAAGTTTGGCAAGGTGTGAAAGCATGTAGCTGTACAACTGCAGGCTTGGCTTGCTCTTCCCAGCATGCTCTAACACTTGTAAATAGAAATCCTTTGACAGTTTAAGAAGGAACCTTCTTGCCCATATTGCCAGTCTCCATGGAAGGAATTTTGAAAGCCGAAATGATTTTAATTCTTCTGCATCTGAACAACCCACAGATGGTGAAGCCTAGTGAGAGTTCCTGCAGGTGAGCTCCAATGTCGGCAGCAAGCAGGAGGCCTTTACTCTCTGCAGAGGATCAATTTCTGTTGCCTTTTGTACCAACGAGGTGTACAGAAAGCAGTCCAGGAAAAATGCGTTCTTTCCCTTTGCTTTGCCACATTCAGGCTTACTAGTAAACGGACCTTGTAGTAAAAACACCACATGCTTGGAAATTAATTGGAATTCACTGTGGTATTGCATTATGGCTCATAAAAAATATTACATAAAGCTTGTCAAATACAGTGAAGATTTTTGAAAATGATTTTTTGAATACGTTTATAATCATATGAATTTAGCCAATTTTCATATTGTTTATGTAGTTTTGCTGAAAAAAAAATGTTAAAATTCAATTTGTAATTTTAATCTAAAACAGCAAAGTTATAACATGAAGCTTTATTATTTTTCTTCTTTGAATTAGGTAACTGACAGGCTTATGAAGAAACAAATTAATATAACATTATTATTATTGATACCTTTGTTCAATCTTTTAATACCTTTCTGCCTCTCTGCTTGACTTTAAGCAGTATTTTAAAAATATAACTCATAACCTGCTACTGTGTTATAAAAATTGATGCTTACTGTCTAACTTAACAAAACTGCTATGTTCAAGGTAGTTGTTTTTATAAAAGCCTATGTTTGCCAAGTGCTTTAAAGTAAAGCAGCTGTACTCAGGGTTCTTTCGAAATAAATTTATGTAAGAAAAAACTATCAAATAATCTTTAGCATTCAAGGTAGTTCAAGACTCATGTGCATGACATGATTTTGTAGAGAATTAATACATCCAAGGTAACTTTAATGGAAACTAATGTATACAATGAATTTTAAATATTCATTTTCAGGCTTGATGAAACACGCCAATTCCTGGCTGTGTCCACCAAGTGAGCATATGGAGCTTGAGTGTAAGAACTGCAAATCACTCCTCTAGATGATTGGAATTTACACTAAATTCTCTGAACTAATGATGCAAATATGGTCTGATGGTTTTTGTTCTAAATTTCACTTGAAATGCAATGGACCCTGTAGAGGTCAATGTGGTCTCAGCAGTTATTGCTATGGCATCAAGAACTGGTTGTTAGAAGTTTGGACAAAAGAAGTAAAAGAAAATCTACAAAGGCCCAAGGGAACATCAAACTACTTACTTAATCATTTTGAGTAAGGATAGATATGTTTTACCAATTCATGTTGAGATTATCAATATCATGAAGTTTCTGTCTGAAAGATACACAATTTTTTCTTGGAGTCTCTACATAAATGGTCCATTGTATATCAGATGTCAAATATGCCTCTCTGTCTGTCTGTTTGTCTGTCTGTCTGTCTGTCTATCTATCCATCTATCTAATCTATCATCTATCTACCATCTATCTATCCATCTACTATCTATCTATCTATCTATCTATCTATCTATCTACCTGTCATCTGTCACTTAGAATTAGTAGCTCCATTTTTGGTTTGAGTCAGTTCATATAAAGCAATGATTAATTGAGATCCAACTTCATATTTAAAGTACTGGTTAGATTATTGAGTCATGACTCTACTTGACTACTAGAAACTACTGAATGTCTCAAATGACTGCAATTGCCTTGACCTAACTTCACACTAGAGTTTACTGTCTGGAGAGACTGCCCAAAGCTACTTGTATAAATCCTCAGATCTTTCTGCTGCAAGCCCTTTCCTTGAGTGTAGTGACTTTGCCATTCATTTTTAACACGTGCTCAGGGAAAATTGGACAGTGTTTGAATATTTATATTTATGATACTATTTTCTAAATCTGGGTTGGTTTATCACTTTCTGACTGCTCATGTGACCAGAGAGAAATATTTAATTTTTCTATAGGGTGCCGTATTTGTTGATGAGTATTTATTATCAAGACTAAAATAGTTTTATGTTCTATGAGATGATGTGATTTCATTTAGTTCTCATGTATCATATGGGGACACAGGTCTTGCCAGTTGCTTTATAGAAAAGACACTATGACCTAAGGGCTTGAGAGATACTGAATAGGTTGGAAATTCTCCATCCTTGACACCATATTGAATATACTAAACTACAAAATGGTAAGGGAATGTTGAGTTTGATTCCCTCTGAGTTATTTAGCCATAAAACTTCATTAAGTGCTTGCCAGTGGCACTTATTTTGAAAAATACTTCTTCAAAGCAACCTTGTGTTCTAGAAGGTGATCTAGTGTTAGACATTAGAAAACTGAAGCTGGAAAACATTTAGCAACTGAAATGCAGTGATTCCACACAGTGATGCCACACGTGGCTATGCTTGAAATTGAGTTTGGTTAGCTTATAAAATTCTCTTTTAGCTGTATTGTCATGACTCAAGGTTCTGGATTCTAATATCCATTATTTCTGATAATAAAGCTGAATTAAGCTCACTGAAAGGATCAAATATGTTGTATGTGTAAACATTTTGAAAACTATAAAATACCATGTAAATGTCAGAATTAGATAGCATACAGTCTAAAATTCCAAAATGCCATTCATTTATTTATCTAAAAAATTTTGAGACAAGTGTCTTGTAGCCCAGGCTTATCTTAAATTCAATATGTAGTTGATCCTGATTTTCTAATCCTCCTGCTTTTGCCTCTTGAGTGTTGGGATTATAGTCTTGTGTCACCATAGATGGTTTTATGCATAGCTGGGGCTAGGAAACACCGTACAAGCCTCAAGTGAGCAAGGGTAGCATTCTCCAAATAAGCTATATCCCAAGCCCTCCTAATGTTAACGTTGGAAGGAAATTGCTTCTTTACTCATCTCTGAATCAAACTTAAGAATGGTCTATGCAGGAAGGTGAATTTTGCTAGTTATTGCCAGTTTGAGTTTTCTGTATCATCAGTTACTCAGAAAATTTTATAGCCACTTTGGTGTATTAAACAGATTTTGGGACATAAACTTAAGCACCTTGTGGATTCTGTCTGCTGAATCAATAAGTCATGAAACTAAGGCTAGTGTAGCCTTTATCCTGCCCAGTGATCTGATTCTATTGATCCTGAAAATGTGAATTCTGATTAGAGACACACAGCAGCCTTTCCCCACTTTAATGACAGTAAATAAATAGTAATATAATTTTTAGGTATTTTCATAAGAGCTAATTTATTTAAAGAACAAGGCTGAAAAGCAATCAGTGTAGGAGTCAAATGTTCTGATCATGCTTTACTGAGGAAATATAAAGTTGATTGGAAGGAGCTGTGACTAAGATCCTAGAACCCATTTGAAGCTAAGCAAGAAGGTCATGCAGCATGATTTCCAGATGCCAAAAACCTCCTTCTCTCTGGAGTGTATTCTAGGGGATGACTTGATAAGTCAAGAGGAAGTCTGACAGAGAGCAAAGACCAACTGATCCCATATTGAAAGGAAAGAGAGGCAGCTCAATTCCCCTCCTCTTTGCCAAGGGGAAATGAACTCAGTACAAACAGCAGACACTCTCTGTCACACCAAATCAAGCATGCCATTGGCTTTCTGTGTCACCATACTGAGGTGGTGTGGGGATTATTCACTTTGAATGCAGGTAGAAAATAAATCTGCAGAGATCTGTGGCTAATATGTATGGAAATTGTCTCTGGTATTTATTTTCTCCACCTTGCCCGTCTCCATGTCACACTTAGAATTTATTAATAATGATGATGAATCCGGGGAAATGAGTGTGAACTTGGCAAGGCTCAGAAATGATGGCTTCAAGAAGAACTCGTCTCTCTTAGGCGAGTGGGAAGAAAGTGCAGTAGCTTTATGTCATCATTGCACAGGGTGAGTGCGGGTGAGCAGCAAATGGAAGATGTCATGAATTGGTTTGTAGTTTTGGACTCTGCTTGGCTCTTCCAGGAAATAGTACATGGCTTGAAACTAATCAGGTTCTCAGTGGCTCTACACCTACACACGACTGCTATCTGCTCTTTGAAAGTCTGATGTTGCCGAGTTTCTGTCCAGAAATCATTTTTAACTGTGCTCCACATCTCAAGAGAGGCTCAGGTTAGGTCATCCCCCTTTGAATTCAAGTTCAACCATTACTCTTTCAGTGATGGTTTCTGAATCTTTAAGAGCCAAGATTCCTTTGAGGTTTTGGGTAAATAATGCATTTAAAATCTTGGGGCCAATTTATTAAAAATTAACAATATTATAGAGTTATCAGCATATTTGTTGAAAAGACCTGGGTATAAAAATTTTGAAACATGTAGGTCTAAAGAACACATGAGACAGGGAGAGGGAAAGAAGAGAGGAAAGTTCATAAAGAAAAATAGAATGTACTGAACTAGCAATTTCCCTTGCGTTGCCCATATGTGTCTAAATTTTTGCTTATGAAGAAAATGTCATTTATTTTTAATGCATAAAGAAAGCACAAGATGACAGTTTTGGAAAGGATAGTTTTCTATATATACATTCATCCAGGACTCTATATTCCCCTTATAAAACCCTGCATCAGTATATATTACACATATGTTCCAGCCGCCTGATCTGAAAGCCTGGAGTAGTGTCTGTACATTTTGCTAATATAAGGAAAAGGGTGGACTGGCTATTTCAATTTAATAGATGCAGGCACAAACAATACCCATTACAAACAATTCTACTGGAAACACTTAAAAAATTCAGTTACACAGTATGGACTGAGGACTGTGTCCGAATCCCCTTTTCCTCTCGTAATAATTTGCCACACTCTACATCTGTAGATAAAGTAGTCCCGGAAGTGGAGTTGGTCGGATGGGTTTGTTTACACTGCAGTCCATAAAAGAAACAAAAAGCCTTGCATGCAAAAGAAATGGAAAAAATAAAGAAAGTGAATAAATAAAAAGCAAGAATGAATGTTTAAATGAAACTTAAATCAAATGAAGCTAGCAGTTATGAAGCAGCACATCAAAAGCATAATATATACAAGCTTTTATTTTTCAAATAAGTAGCATAAAACAAGACACATCAAGAGCGAATTGAGAGTTAAAGCAGGCCAGTCCATTCTACCTACTAATTAAAGACAGCCATCTTACAATTGTAACTCTGGGGCGGGCTTCCATAGAGAAGCAAGATTAGAATGAATCATCTTAGGGTTGGGTACTCAATATAGTCTGCACATAAAGAAAGTGACTCTAATATCTGGTTATTAATCAAAGCCAGCCACACAATTTGCAGGACTCTGTGCAAAATGAACACATGGAGCCTTATGTTGAAAATTATTAAGAGTTTCATGATATTGGTAATAGAGGTAATTGCGCTTAGCTTTGAGATTCTATTTTAAATTAGACTAGTGGGTTAATATACTACAATGACCTGGAGCTCTGTATATTGTTTATTTTAGAAGGGAATTATCTTAAATCTCAGTCAATTGTTGGTTTTCCCCCAAAGCATCTGAGTTCCAGGAGTGAACACCTAGGTAAAATGGCTTCATCATCCTAGATGCAATTTTAAAAAAATTAAGTCTCAAATACACTTTATTTTCATGTTGTGTTGTTTATCATATTCATAGCAAAAGTTACATAAATTATCTTTCCATATATTATATCTCAATGTAAGTAAATGACCAGTTTAAAAATACTGCTTTGTATTTTTTATAGAGATTGTTTTGCAAGAGGACCTGAGCTTAGAATGTACACTGAAGGGCTGGTGACAGTTCTTTTGTGCCTTCTGTCATTTTTTGATTATGCGTCTCTTGCTCTTTCTATAGTTTCTATCTTAAAAGAGCAAATAACTGTTGAAGAAATCAACTGCGTTTGGAATTTCTGCACTGTCATTCCAAGTAGTGCTAATTGGATTTGGTATCCAAGACTCTTCCTTCTTCTCATTAATAAATGATAGAGCTGCAGAGCCTGCAGCACCTGGCAGGGATTCAATGCTCTTTGCTCTAACTCAGAAATGGCTCTTCTGGGCATCTAATTCAATAGACTGTTACAAACAGGGAAAGTATCCTTAACATTCTCAAACTTAAGACAGCAAATTCAAAGTTAAAACTACCCTGTCTTAGAAAGAGATAACTCACCTGCTCAATGTCATTGTTCTTCCGTGATTTGTATAAAAATTCTCCAATGGCTACAAACACAGAAAGAACGAGTCCCGCGGCCAGAACAATGAAGATGCCCCCAATATTTTCCACTCCCAGAGCACTGGCTTCTTTACTGTCTTCTTCAGGGCAGCCATTTCCTCTCCACCATTTCTCTTTCATCATATGAAGCTTCCCTTCTTCTTGTAGTTGAAGAATGGCAATTGTAATTTTATCCCGGTAAGGGGAGCCTGTAAGTTGGGGGTGATTTGGATATTGATCACCAGAGAGATAAGAAGCTATCAAGACATTTCCCTATCTTAGTGATAAGTACTGCAGAGTTGTTGTGAAGCTCTGCTAAACAAATCTAGTAGCCAAAGCGAGGAACACCCACTCTTCTATCTTGAAGGCTCTAATTAATAAGAAAAGGGGGAGGTGCCATGCAGAGGTTCCTCATTCTAAATAAACATTAAGAAGGAGTTCTATGACATTTCTGTTTTGGCTGAGTTCTTCACCAATGTTTTCACATGTCAAGGGATTTATTTTCTAGATTCTATTTTTTTTTTCTGGCCTCTTGGTGATCTCTTATCTTGACTGAGTTTGGCCATTCTTTCTTCTGGTTCCCTATCTCCATTAGAGTTCAACTACATCACTTCTCTGGCCAAGGGGAGCTAAAGTGATGGATGATATTTCTACTCTTGTGTCATAAATCTCCCCAACATGCTCTGCTTGCTGTCTTTTCCTAAATACACAGTAATAAGGAAACACTTTCAAGGCAGTCGTGATAGGGATGCCACAGAGAAAAGGCATTTGGATGCTAGGGTCACTGATGGGGATGCCACAGAGAAAAGGCGTTTGGATGCTAGGGTCACTGATGGGGATGCCACAGGGAAAAGGCGTTGGTCACTGCATGAAGCCCATCCTCTCTTTTAACCGAGACTGAGTCATGGCAAGCAAGGAATTTTTCTGTGCAAGATATTAAAAGATTTCAGATGTTTACAGTGGCTCATCCATAGTGATTCCTGTACCAATTAAGGTAAAGTATGTTTTGGATAATTCTGAGTGGCTGTAATGTTCTGTTAGCAAGAACTTGGTCATGTTTATGGTCTGTCTTCCGGTAATACCATGGCTATTATGAAGGTTTGGAAAGCGCCAATGAGTATATATGGACACAGTTTCTTAGTTCTGAATTCATATGTTAATCAACAGAAAAGAGATAAAACAAGATTCCTTTACTCAGGAGGACAGCATTTTTTTTAAATAGAATTTCTTGTCCTCAGTAGCAGGAAGCTCCCTTTGCACACAAAATCTAAAGCCATTCCTGCTGGAGGCAAATTGAAAAGTCAGGTCTCAAAAAAGGCAAAATGTTAGGAATAAAAAGTCAGGACCATTTGTTAAAATGGCTTAAAGGAAATTAAAATCTGAAGGTATGATGAAGAGCCCAGCACCAGTCAGCTCTTCTTATTCCTTATATCTCAGTACTGTTCGATGAAAGCACTCGCAGCTCCCTTCCCACCCTCACAGATGACTTATGTCCCATGTCATAGCTTAAATGCAATAAGCTCAAGTCTGATCTTCTGTCATCTTTCATTTATTTCTTCCTAAGACTTAAAAAATTGTGAACACACAAAATCTACCTTAGAAAGGAGTGTGAAATGCATCAGGAGGGAGATTATAGCTCGCCAATACTGAGTACAGAGTTTTGGGTGAGAAAATGGATTTTGAAAACAAAAGATATCAGCTCTTTGCTTAAACTTTCCCAGAACAATGGGTAGAGGCAAAATTAGCAGCATTAATATCCCTAGAGTGTGCAAGCAAATGAGAGAACCTGAAGTACATTGCTTTAAGGTACATGGAAATGCTCTGATGAGCATGAGAGCAGTACTCCCAGTCATGGCTGCACAGTAGTCATAGTGATATACACAGTGGGCCCTCAATAAATGCTTGCTGCCACTCTCCTCCTGCCTTCAGGCTGCACAAAACCTAACACATTACAGACAGATGGAGATCCAATCTCTGCTTAATGCTGGTCTCTAAGGAAGGTAATTTCCAGCCTTCCAGTAACCTGTTTAAATCTTAACTGCTCCCATTCTCATGAAGCTTTATTTTAAACCCCTTGGGAGGCACACTTCTAGAGCGTCTGTCCTGAGAGTCTCTAAGCAGCAGTTTTCAATTTTAGCTTGTGACTGGGCCAACTTTGCCAATCTTCTATTATGGGAGAGACTTCAGAGTCTCTGGGGACTCAGGGCAAGACCAGACATGGTGGAGATCTTTTCACATCTGAATATCTTTTAGCTTCAGCCTTTGTTACTGGTTAAGTGTTCTGACATCAGAAGTGACTTCTTGCAAATCATATGAAAAAAAAAAAGTTTGTCTGTGCACATGGATCTTTCTGAATAGCAACTGATCTTTCTTAAAGAATCAATTCATCATAAAAGAAGCATTTCTGAAACGTTTCCAGCAGCTGTATTCCCCATGGATGAGTTTGCTCTGAAGCCCACCATCTGTTCCAATTATTCCCTCATTGTTTTTGCTTTAAAGGCATGACAGGTTTATCACCGCTATGAAAAACTCCTGGAGTGTATTTCTACAGGAAGGAGGAGAAGGAGAGGGAAGGGGAGATGGAGGCTCTTTAACATCAGCATTTGTTATAGGTAAAGTCGGAGAAAGAGAGACGGAATGAATCTGTGCATGTCTCTCCATGTTATGGGTATCATGATACATGAATGTAGACAGACTCATCACAGAGGCAGCCTCATTCACAGGAGGGCAGAAAGCAAGCCCTAATATGCTGTATTCATTCAGCAGAGCTGCAGAAAGGACCAGCTCCCATGATTCCTGCCTCACACCACCTCCACACTGTCAGAAACTCTGAGTTAAGGACCAAACCTTAAGCAGGGCCTTACACTTGGTCAGCAAGCACTGTCACTAGCTGAATTCCCAGCCCCTAAATATTCCACTCTTTGAAAGGAATACAAATTAACATTCTTATGTGCTCATGCAGCTGCTCTCAGAGTGATACACATTCCTGTTTTCTATCATTTCTACCACACAGGAAACTTGGTGACATAGAGGGATGGTAAAGCGATCAAATGGGGTTGTATGGTAGAAGATAGAATGAAATAGTTTCTAGTTTAAAGATGGCTGAATTAAGAAAATCTAGCTGCTACTCAAGAAGATAC
>NW_022196894.1:85323227-85364393 GCF_008632895.1 Mastomys coucha
GAAATAGTTTCTAGTTTAAAGATGGCTGAATTAAGAAAATCTAGCTGCTACTCAAGAAGATACTGTAAATCTTGTTAATCCTGAGGTCCCAGTTCTGTAAAGATTAAGGCAAAAACTATTCATGGTGGTTTTTCTGATGTATACTTCATTTACTAAACCAGCTGTGAGGAAAAATGAAGAACATTTGCTCAACTTCTCCCATGTATGTTATCTAAAATGAGATGGGCCAAGCTGGGTTGGGGAGATAGGAAATTGTTTTAAGGCCCCCAAAGTCTATTTTGTCTATTTAGTTATTGTCCTATGACCTTGATGAGCCCCGTGAAAAACATATTGAATAAATGATATAAGAGATTCTCACTTGGAGAAGAACAACCAGGAATACTGCTGTTTCTATCAGGAAGAGTGAGCAGAATCATTTGGCCACCCAGTTCTAGCTCTCTGCCTGCGCTTTTCTCCGTGGCCCTAACTGGCTTTCTTTGAGTCTCATATCACTGGTATGCTCTCATTGGTTCATCTCTGTGTCTTTGGAATACATTCTTTTCCTCCTTGTTTCCATGTCACATGACTTTTGAGATTCTTGAAAGTGTGTCCCTAATTGCTTATTTCTTATAACTATTCAAGGGCTGTTTTGTCTATTGGTCTCACTGTCAGTTTGTATCTAGGATGTGATATTTATTCTGTCTACATGCTTCTGTGTACCGCCATTAGTACATGTTACATGACTAATTTCTTCAAAGAGTTTAAATCAAATTGGTCTAAAAATTAATAAACATATGTAAGCTTAAAGTTTATTTAAATACATTAGACTTAAATAGAAGAAGTTAGTCATTTTAAGTTGACAAGAATTTTCAGACATCTCCAAGACTGAAAATACACTGGCCTATATTACTACTATTATACATTAAAAATAATGTTTACTATTCTTTTTCATTGCTTTATGGACTTTAACTAAAATATCATTACTGACTTACTAGTTATAACATTTAAGACAATTGACTTAGAGATACTTTATATTCTATTCAAAATACTGAAAATTTTATCACTACTTAGAAACTCTGACTAAAGTCAGAACTTTAGTGTTATAACAGCAACACTTTAAGCAAATATTCATTATTGAAGCTTGGTGAAGTTCATGTAGTGGGTGTTCAACAATGCTTGGATGTTCAATCCAATAAAGGTTATCCTAACTAGGTTTTTGTTGATGTGATAAACACTATGACCAAAAGCAACTTGGGAAGGAAAAGGTTTATTTTAGCTTATAGCTGCGAGTCCATCACTGAAGGAAGTTAGGGTAGGAACTCAAGGTTCCTACCTGGAAGCAGGAAAAGAAACAGAGATCATAGATGGACACTGCTCACTGGCTTGTTCCCCATGATTTGTCTTCTTGTGCCACTCAGGACCATAAACCTAGGGAACCTAGGGGTGTGGCACAACCCACAGTGGCCTAGGTTCCCCAACACTAATAATTTATCAATGATATGCATTCAGTCTTACCTATAGGCCAATCTGATGAAGGCATTTTATTAATTGAGGTTTCATTTTCAAAGATGACTCTACCTGTGTCACATTGACAAAAATACTAGCCATCACAAGGATAAGTAGGATAGAAGAAGAGACAGTATTTTGTTGTAACACCTCTAAAAAGGTCCTACCCTCTGGTAAGTCTTCTATTTTCTTGACCAGAGAGGTCATGGAGACCTCCACATATTTAAGTCTTGCCACTTTCTATTCTTTGAATAGGAAGGTCTGCACAAGAAAATCTCTAGTGCTTCCTACTGGAGTAACATGGGCAGCCAGATCTTGTCCTGTCCTGGAACATGATTCTGCTAGTGGAGGAGAATTAAAGGACCCTAGTCCCATGTCTCTAACAGTGCCTGACATGGAAGCTTGGCAGAGCATAATGAAAATAGGTTAATTGGTTACCACCTACATGGTCTAAACATCCAATGGGAAAATATAACCAAAGAGTAAAATCATCATCTTGTAAGCCCGTTTAGTAGTACTACAAGAACTCATTCTCACTGGGTTCTGCCAGGTGACCTGGTATTTCTAATAATGCACAAAATTAGTCATTCAGGTAACCAGCTTTACTCAATTAAAGAGGATTCCTAGAACATTACTAGGCAATTATACACCAACTGGCCACCTTTAAATCTATCTTTTATCTTGATTTTCTCTTGCCTAAAATCCCCAAATAACTGTTTCCATAATACAATTGGCTTTTGTCTTTCTGTTACTTAACCAAAACACATAAAACTATTTGTTGTTGTTGTTGTTATTGTTGTTGTGTGGTGCTAGCCTATTGCTCAGGTTTTGTTTTTGTTTCATTTTGTTCATGGGTTAGCTTAATTGTTAACTTGACATAACATACACTCACCTAGGAAGAGATGCACAATGAGGGATTGCTTATACTGGGTTGACCTGTGGGTGTGTCTGTCGGGAGGATTGTCTTAAGGAAGTTAAAGCTAAGGGAAGACCCAGACCAGTGTGGGCAGCACCATCCCTTTAATTGTATTAAGAGTAGAGAACTAAGCTGAACACAAGCAAGCAAGTAAACACATCTGCTCTCATTTCTCTCTGTTATTGAATGTGGGTATGACAAGGCGCTTCCAGCTATGGCTCCAGTTATTATCCTGGGACAACGGACTGTAGATGGGATTGGAATTGGAGTAAGTCTCTCTGTCTAAACAGCAGTTTGTTGGTGTGTTTTAATATCACAGCAACAGAAATGAAATAGGAACACTGCCCAAAGACTATTCATAAAACTCACTATTCAAATAGCTAAATTAGCCCACAGTTTTAAAAATAATATTAGGGTATTTGTTTTCCCTTGCAACCGTTGTGCCTCAAAACTGCTGAGCCCTAGATTCAGTGATTATTGCTAAGATGGAACCCATATTATGTGTGCTGAAGGTAGAGGCTGTTGTCAAATAACAAATGCAGACAAGTTCAACAAAGTCTAAGTATTATCCAATTGACTGTTTTTCATGAGCAAGTATCCCAAGGAGGGTTTGATTGTGGGATTTTAAAACCAGTGGCTGGTCTCGGCTAACTTGGTTGTGACCCTTCCTGGAACCACTTGCAACTATATGCTTCCTTCTTTCATTTATTTCCCTGAATTTTAACCTGCTAAGTGTGTACCTTCTCACATTGAGCAGTTCCACATTCTGATGATGCTTTACAGGATTTTAAACCCCTGCTGGCCAAAGATCTGCTTCCAATAAACTCTTTGGACCAGGCAACAAAGACCTTCTACCCAGACCACTGTTTTATTGGAGTGGAAGGAGAATGTGGAGTGAAAGCCATTAGTGATAGCTAGTGAAAATGCAGAGAACAAATGACTCAAATGACCAAACTATGTGCCTAGCCCTAACTGATACATCTACAAACACAGTACAACTGCTGCATGCAAGTTTCAGGGAACCTTGTGGAAGAGTGGAAGTAAAAACTGTTAAGAACCAGAGGACCAGAGGACCAGAGGACCAGGATTTTTGCTATAAGCCTGTGCCAACTAACCACAATGGAAAATCTGCACCTTTGAAATGTCAAAATGGCTGCCTGGACAAGACTGGAACAAGTCCAGTAGCAGTGTGATATTTTAGTGTAGACTGGGGAGATCTCATGGATTTCCCTCTAGATGAAGAGCTACAGCAGTTAGCAACTGTTCAGAGAGGGAGAATTAGCTTTCCTCAGGGATGGGCTCCCATTTGCAATCCAGTAATGACCAGCCCTAGAAGCATACATGCAAGCAATACTAAATGTTTGCAACAGGCTATATTTATATGTCTACTCATTTATATGTATATACTTACTATATTACTTAATTAGTAGTAATATGGTAAAATATTGTTGAGCATGGGTTGAATACAGTTTTTAAAAGAAAGTTAATTAGTTGTCAGATTATTAATATTAGGAGATGTTTTTGGTTGAGAAAATGAAGCATCTGGCCACACTTGTTCTTAAAGTTCTCTGGATCTACTGCTGACTGATGGGAAAGGCCTCCGTCAGAGAAGTCACAGTCTCTAACTGCTACGCACACTTGTGTACTCCAGTCACATCCAAAATATTGGGGGTAAAATCCTGATTAAGGAAAAGAGGCAGTAAGAATCCAAAAGGAATTCTGTGCCTCTTGGATTTCAGACAGTCACTGATATCTCCTAACTCAGACATGTTCTAGATTAGCCTTTCCAATCATCAACAGGGCCTCATATTTAGGCATAAAGGTACCCCAAGAAATGATTCGTTAATGGTTAATATTGGGCATTATTTCCTGGTCAACACAATGTTTCTAACAAATCCTGGTTTATTACCAAGCTTCCCATAACTTGTAATTTCTCTCTAGAAGACTGCCTTGCTAGAGCTAGCAAGGGCCAGACACATTCCTTAGGATAATAATAGTTTACAATAGCTAGAATTGTTTTACATACTAGAGAGTGATGAAGGGTTTCCCTCACTTAAGGACATTAGCTAGGAGTGTCAGGTCAGACCCTCCTACTCATTGTCTTCAGCAGAATCAGAGAATTAGCCTAGGAATACCAAAATGCCTCAACAGGGAGGGCTCCACTCCTCTTCATACTTGACGACCAAATCCCACTGTCCTTGATGTGCGGTCACTTGTCTATGTGACCTCAGTCCAGCGCCTCTTGTTGTAACCCACCTGCCTACATGACTCTTGTAATTTGCCCTGCTTGCTGTATGGTATTTAAGCCTGAATCTCACCTTGCACAAATACATTCAGATCTAACACACCCTTGTGTCGGCTCTGTTTGTCATTTCTTCGCCTACGTCTTGTCAACCTGACTAGGACCCCCGTTTCTCCTGCGGGTTGAGAGAGGCCCAGATCAGCCGGCCTGTGGCATCTAACTATCTGCAGTATAGCACTCTCTGGCACCACTCAAGCAAAGCAACCAGCTTGACTCATCATCTGTCTTCGCTTCTAAGCAGTGAAGTTTATGATCACTGCCTGATATTGACGGTCACACTGCATAATCCCTGTCAAACATGGCAACAAAATACAGACAAGTAAATCAAGCCTACCTAGGGCTTTTATCTGTCTGGCTTGGCTGCCACTATAATCCTTTGTTACTGGATTAGCCCTCAGATCTAGTTAGCCTTATTTCTCTCCGTGGGATTACCAAAACTTCACTTGGGAGGAACAGGCTGTCTTTATGACAGAACATCATAAGTATAGTTTTCTATATAGTGAGGCAATAGGAAGAAGTGTTCTAAGGAGAAAGATCAGTAATTGTCCCCTGAAGATGGACCCATTTTCTGTTTATTTCTGTTACTATCATAGAAGAGGATAGTATATAGGTATGTACTTCCAGGCAGTAGGGGCTTGAGGAGGCACATTGCTATTGAACTGAACAAGTAGAAATATCTGGATCTTTTAGGTAGATATTCTCTGACTTTAGTTTATTGTCTGAGAAAAGTTTAAATTTTAATTTTTGCCTCTTTCTTTAGACAGATATGGTATTGTTTTCTCATTTACTAAGATGGAGAAATAGACCTCTACATGCAGAACTAGTTTTCATCTATACATAGAATTAATTTCCTTATATTCTAGTATAACTTAAGTTATAAAAACTAGATGCATAAGATATTCAAGAAAATAAAGAATGAAAATTAATTAGGAAAATAGTTCTTCAAAGTATTGCTGGTGAGAATAAAATCTACATAAATCTTAAACAGTTACATTGTGGTAAGATACAAAACAAATAGTAGTTGAAAGCGGATTAGATTAAGTATCTGAGATTCCTCCATTTAAACGATTCCTATCTTTTAAAATGGACATTTCCTTGTTAGTTGGCTATACATTACACTTCTCAACATGTTGAATACTTGTAATCAACACTGCCCAACTTAGCTTTGGCTCATGCCTTGCCCCTCTTACCGATAGGCGTCCCCACTCCATAGCCTTTGGAGTCTATGAGGCCCCCGATCTGAGTGAGGTTGCAATTCCTCTGTGTCACATACTCAATGCTGGTGGACTCCATCAGCAGGGCGTAGTCAGTGGTGAGCACCCTTTGGATCCCCTCATCACTGTTTTTAACCAGGGCGCTCTGCTGTCTACTGCTCATGAAAGCCCACATTTTCTCATACGTGGAGATTTTTGATTTCTGCAGAGAGAACAGAAGGACACCCACCAGCAGAAGAGTGCTGAAAAAAAAAATCACCTAAGGCTGTTCACCATCCTTGTGGGTCAAATAATAAAGGGGAAATTCTCTGTATGTGGGGATCTGGAGGGATGACGTTGGGACTTCAGTCTTACAGGTAGCCGAGAAGAGATTATTCTATAGTGAAGACAACCTGGACATGCTTAGATCGATATAGAAGAAAAGGAGATGTTGGCAGACGGAAATTGTGGCTTAAAGTTTTCTTCTCGACTTTTGGTTAGGAAAAAAAAGACCATGAGCTTCAGTAATAGTGCTTGTCTAATGAACAGTTGACATTGGGAACAGTACTTCATAGTCCCCTAGGCCAAGCTGAGGCTCTCTCCCTCAGACCTCTAGTCACTGGACAGCAGTCACTTTATTCTTTCTGGGTATGGAACTTCCAGTGGCCAGCCAGCACTATTGTGCTAGGGATAGCCTGGCATATGCCACTTGCATCTTCTGCTTATTTGTGGAAGAAGTGCATCCATGGCTAAATTTGCTACAAAATGAAGCATGTAAATGCTCTTTTCTAGTTGGTATTCAAACCCGAAGTCTCTCCCTACTTTTATGTATATAATTTCTCATTGCAATCATTTTTTTTTAGATAACAAGGGCTGCATATTTCATTTGAAAGTGTTCTATGATTTTAATGTCTTTTATTCTGCTTTTTGGTAGAGTCAATAAAAGACTATCTATATGATACATTATATATGCAGCTATACATAGACACGATTACCTCATTATCTTCTTTTCTTTGTTAAAACATACTGCCTGCATTTCCATATTGCTTAGATATGAATTTCCATTCTTTTGAATATCTATGATTAGGCATTTTACATTTTTACTCTGTAATTTCCATAATATTTCAAGTTTTCCCCCTGAATTTGTCTTCATTTGCATCAGTACACCCTCCCATCTATTTCATAGATCAATGTCATCATGGGAATTACTGATGTTTTCAAGCTAAAACTGGTTTTGATACATGTAGACTCCTTGGCAAGGCCAAGGAATATCATCCTAGGGGTACAGAGAAGCTTAAACCAGGATTCAAGTCTGCAGACACAGAATGAATACCTCGTGAATCAGCTCTAGTGGATGTTCATGCTCAAATGTTCCCAACATACTTGACTCCTAAGTCTGTCTAAGACCTGTGTTGACAGAACAGGCCTTATGAGTTGGGGAGGTGGGAGACAGATGGCTTTAGTTTGGATTATTAGGCACTTAAAAAGCCCCCATGAGAAAGGTCTTATGAGATAGATAACAATTCAATACACATACCTTGTAGAAGGTGATGATTTATAGGATCCATTCTATCATGATGAAGCTCCTGAGACTAACTCCACAGCAGATCCCCAGGGGTCTGCAAATCGGAGCTAATGTTTCCACAATAAAGGTCTGTCCTGGGTACCAGGGCTGATGCTTCATTTGTTGTATGGTTTCAGTCTTAAAGAGTCTGATACTACTAAATTTTTAATGAAGAGAAGAGCTACTTATACAAAAGTGGGTAGGTCACTCTGTCTTTTCTGTAGCAAATGTATGGCTGGGAAAATTATTCTGTTAGCAGGAAACTACCTTAAGGCGAAATAATTTTCTTTGAAGCATGAAAATTTAAAGTAATCAGAGACTTTAGAGATAGATTCACTTGAACTATCACTTTTAAAGATGAGAAACTTTTGGTACAGACTGAAGACTTTAGAAAAAGACAGTGAAAGTTAACATCAGAACAAATTCTAGACCCCAGGAACCCCAAGATTTTGTTCAATGTTCCTTCCAGTGATCCAGAATGACTTGGGTGAAGTATATGTCTCTATTGCCAAAGCTTTTAGCATTTATTGAAGTACCATCATTTTCCATAGAGTTTTGGCTAATTAATTTTATGTTGTTACAGCATAGACATCAGCTTCCAAATAAAAATTTCACAGACTATTTTTTTATTATTTGAAATTTATTAATCTGAATTTTATTCTAAGTGGGATTTTGCTTTGTAGAAGTAAAAGACATAAAATAATGGCCATGGAAGGAAAAGCTATCCAGAAACTGCCCCACCTAGGGATCCATTCCATCTCCAGTCACCAAACCCTTACACTACTGATGATACTAAGAAGAACTTGCTGACAGGAGCCTGACATAGCTGTCTTCTGAGAGGCTCTGCCAGAGTCTTACCAATACAGATGTGGATATATCCAGCCAAACATTGGACTGAGCAATGGGATCTCAATGGAGGAGTTAGAGAAAGGACTGAAGGAGCTGAAGGGGTTTGCATCCCCATAGGAAGAGCAACAATATCAATCAACCTGACCCCGCCTTCCAAAGCTCATAGGGACTAACCACCAACCAAAGAATACACATGGAGGGACCTATGGTTACAGCTGCATATATAGCAGAGGATGGCCTTAATTGGCATTGATGGGAGGAGAGGCCTTTGGTCCTGTGGAGGCTCAATGCCCCAGTGTAGGGGAATGCTAGGGCGGTGAGGTAGGAGTGGTTGGTTGGGTGGGAGGAGTACCCTCATAGAAGCAGGGGGAGAGGGAAGAGGAGGTTTGTGGAGGGGAAACTTTGGTAACATTTGAAATGTAAGTAAATAAAATGATCAATAAAAAATAATAGTAAACAAATAAATCGAAAAAATGGCCATTTTATCCATAGTAAATGGACAGCATAAAGAGACCTACAAGTCATAGTCACTGAGAGACAGTGGATTTTCCATCACAAGATACCTACCAAGAGAAATTTTTGCTGGGAAGTTTCACTTGAGGATTTTCCAAGCCCATTGCTAGATCAGGCCCTTTATAGAAAAGGTCTTAGGAGAAGTGACATACAGAGGTCACAGTTGGTAACTAGATGAGCCATTAAATCAAAGGTATCTTACTTGCTTATTCCCTAGTTGTATCCACTGTAAATGCTGTACTCAGTAAAGTTAATTATTTTGTCAGGCCCTAAAATAGCATTTTCAGAGTAAATTTGGCATATGCTTTCTAATAGATAATTTTATTAGTTTTTAAGATGAGAATCTTAGCATTTCTTCAAATTATGAGTATGCTTTACCAAAATGATTGTAAATGCTAAAAGATGAAACTGAGTGTTTAGATCATCTCTAGCCTGAGTCAGCCTCCTAAATCATTCTAGATAATGCAGGGTATTAAACCATGGGGGCAGTGATTGCCTCTCACTTCTCTGAGTATGTCAACAGCCAATTAGAATACTTGGATCCTTAGAGGACACAGGCTGGTTTAACCTGATTATTTATCTGTCTTCATGCCAATAAACACCGTTGACAAATCATAAGCATTTCTAATCTGTTAGAGAACAGAGTCACTGTAAAAAAGCTGATGATTACTTCTTTCCACCTTATGATGCATGCAGGCTGAGTACTTGCTGGGCGGTGACTTACAGTGTGTATGTAGGCAGTTACAAACAGCTGAGAATAGTGATAACAATGGGTACAGACTGTGTTTATATTGTGATATGCCTTGCTCTAAGCACGGTGCATGCACTCATTCCTTTAATGAGAAAGGTACCATTAAGATTTCAGCTTTACAGATGCAGAGATAGAATACCACACTGGAGTGTGATACAGCTAGGGTCTCATTCCAGTACTCTTGTTCCAGAGTCTAGGTTCTTCATCAAAGCCACATGACCTAACTCGTCTTCCAAGGAAATCACTCAAGTGTTTGTAGGCAGCTCTCTGTTGTAGGAGAGATGCTATAGATCTTGCACTTAGCCTATCACACATGGAGAGTACTTAATGACTTTCAGCAGATTCTACTCATTTAGACAAAAATTCAATGTTTCAAGATATGTAGTTATGGAACCTGGAAGACATTGTGGGTATAGTTTGTACTTTGTCTTGTCCTTCCTAACATTCATTTTCTCTGTAGTTCTGTTTTCAGCTACTGGATTTTTGTGACAGGATGTGAGGATGGACAGAGCTCAGTAGTATAGTATGATTCTAAGAGTGATAGAGCCTCTGTATTATAGAAACATCTTTCCAATGTTTCATTTCTATTGAGATAAGTATTGCTTATCACAGCATTTCTCCCAACAAAGTTATAGTGCATCTACAGGGAGAATATATGATCCCATTATTCAGTAGAATCAATATGTGTAAAATCCTGCTTCAGGCCACAGTATTTGAAGGTCTTATGTATAGATCCATGTTTATACATTTTTCACTTATTTTCATAAGCCTAAACACATTCATATTAGGAATATGTTATTGAGATTTTCTCTTTGGCATTGTGTCAAAAGTGACCTTATAAATGTGCTATGTGCCATACAGAACACATCAATGATCAAAATAATTCTATATTAAGTCTTACCAGTGGAAGATTGAGAAATCCTAATCTTTAAAAAAAATACCTCTAGAAGTTAACAAAAGATTTTGACAATTCAGAATTCAAGCTTAAGAAGCCAATATACAGAGGAGAATCTGTGGTTGAAAGACCACTATTTCATTTAAAATAATGAAATTTCATGAAATGGTAATTTCCCATACCATGGCAAAACATGATTTAATTTAACTACCATCATTTGAAGCAAGACCATTAGGAAACATCATCTGTGGTGTTTTGGGGGGTTCTGCCTCTCCAGATACAATCATTGCGTCAGAACCTTCTCTTACCTTGAATCAATAGAAAGATATGACATTTGAAGATTCTCTGAAATTTTACAATTTCATTGGTTCCCTTCAGGGAATTCTTCTAGGGAGACTTAAATATCTTTGTTCAAATCTGTCTCATGTTTTTCTCCTGTCTCCAGTTAAAGGTTGCTAAATTACAAGCTAAGGTTAAGTTAAATTGAGCTTATAGATATTTCCTTCCAAGCGAATACATTTTTATCTTCTGACTCTAATAGTAAAGGATCCCACGTTTTCAAACAAGAATATTTTATGGGAAGAATTCCTCCTACGTAGGAAAGTTTGAGGACGCTCTCTCCTCTTTTGTTTCCTGCTGGCTTTGTCTGAACTCTTGTCTCCCTGTGATGGCTTCAGTTCCACAGGGCCTGGGCTCAGTGATTTCCTTGAAATAGCTTTAGCTTTGCCGATGGCACTAACCACTCGCTGGAAAGAGATTATAGAGGTTACCATTCCTAATTCCCACAGCTGGTTCAAAGTCCCTAGACCGTGAGAGCCAGAAATGACAAGTCTGTGATGATTTTTTTTTAAAGCCATTTTATCCACGTCATTTCAGGCAGAATGTAGATCTAATCTCTGTAATCCCCTGGCTTCAGTCCGGGAGGACAGTGATTTTTCACAAGGCAAGATTCTGCTGAGAAGTTCTTCTTACATGACTATTTCATAGCCAATTTGACCCACAGGAATTCTTATGTTCATCTCACTTCCTGTCTGTGCAATGTGAGCTGTACTGTCTTTAACAGGTTGCACCTGGCATGTACGACCATTGTACTTCAGATTTCCAAGCTTCGCAGAAGGGTTTAAACCTTCCCTCCTCCTACCTTTTACCCTGACATTTTGGAGACACTGGAAAAAATCCTGAGCTGAGTTAAATTGACCCGCCTTGCCGAATTCTAAGGATCAGCCTCTCCTGGCTGCTGCTCATCAGCCATATGGGAAATGTCTGTAAATGCAGTCAATGTGTTCAGGAAAGGCTTCCAAGCCTGGGGCTTTCTGTCTGGCAAGACTACTGGATGTTTTTCAGATTTTGGGTCCTGGTACTGGCTTGGGATTTAACTGAAGGCACACGATCTAGAGATTACTGAGCAACGAGGCTGATCAAAGGCCAGAACAGGGTAAAAATTTAAGTCTACAGAGAGTGAAACTGTGAGAAATTGATGATAATGGTGATAGCTTTTAAATTGCTTACCATTTGATAAGGAATTGGGTAAGCATATTCCCTCCATTAAGTCCCGTAACCCTGAAAATCATCTCATGATTTAGATATTAGCCTCATTTTACAGGCAGAGAAGTTAGGTATGGAGAATTGGAGCAACTTGTGAAGGCTTACATAATTAGTGAGTCAAGATTTGAATCCAGGCTACATGGATGGCTCCAGATGCTGCACATCAGTGTTTCCCTGGAGACTTTAATATATAACCTAGCAATTTGATAATTTGATAGGAGTAGGTTTCCTGAGATGACCTATGGTTTTCCTTAGGTATGAAACATGCATTAAAACCAGTACCCTCCTGGGATGGTGGGTTACAGAAGGCATCTGTAAGTAATTCTTTCAGGCCTCACCTGTCTCCTTATATCTCTGTATAAAGAGTATTTATTTTGGGAGGTGACATACTACATTGTGATTGTGACACTAAAGTTAGGTCCCTTCCTTTATTTAATAAAGCAGTTAATAGAGTTGCAACAAGGAGAATGAACAGCTGTGTGCATACGCATCATTTCTAGTTTCTATGAGAGATTAGAGAAGTAATGTCCTTTCTAGAAGGAAAGGTGTAATCAGATGTCCTTCTGCTAGAAAGTGCAGAAAAAGGCCGGGTGGGTGGAGGAAAGTTACAGCCATGTTGCATCGACAGACGTTAGCCTGTGACTGTCTGCTCCTTGACTCTGCCTCTTGTGATGTTGATGTCAGAAGAGTGGCAAGAGCCTTACCTGTTCAGAGTCTTGAAGTTAGTAAACGGGACAAGCCATCTATCAGCAGAACAGAGGGAAAGCTGTCATCGTTTTAACACTGTGTTGCTAGCCAGCCTCATTTCATGCCAGGTACTAACAAAAAAGTTGGTTGAAATTTCTGCTGAGTCTGTTGAATTACTGAATTATGAATTTTCTGGTGGATAAACTTGTCTATAAATAAAGTCATGGTAAGGAGAACACAGTAGTCCCCTGATACCTAATTTCCTAAACAAATTCCACAGTACCAGGATGGCTGCTGAAGTCCTTGGCCTTGCCCTAACCATGGTTTGCTAATTGTCCTTGTGGTGAATGTTACACTTTGATCAAAGAGACTATTATACGATCCATGGTGATTAAAACTTTAAGATTCAGAGTGCCCATGAACTGAAAATATAGTGTATAATAAATATCATTAGTTCTCTGACCTTGACCAAACAAGTACAGTTATTTATTTTCCTTATGATTAGTGTCCCTAGAATTTCAGGATGTCTGTTTAAAGTTCTGGAACTTTGTGAAACATGAGCTATGTTTCAATCTCTGTCTGTCTGTCTGTCTGTCATTTACATAGTCTTTGAAGACCAATTTGTTTCCTCATATAAATGACTCAATGAAAAAAAGTGTAGAAGGCTTCCCAATCTAAGATACAGGTCTTTGTGACCTAGTTTTTCCTTAAATGTCAGCAAGGGGGTTTACAAGATCATTCTGAAGTTAGAATACTTATTGCTTATCCAGAGAACCTAAATTCAGTTCCCAGCATCCATATTGGGAAACTCACAACTTCCTTTAAGTCTAGCTCTGGAGGATCTTATGCCCTTTGTTTGCTTCTGTGGGCACTTATACTCATATATATGCATGTATACACACACACACACACACACACACACACACACACACACACACACACACACGCCCTAAATACATACATCTTTAAAAAGTCAGCTAATCCATACTTAACCAGAATTCAGATAACAGAATAGAGAAACTCACTTGGGCTATTTTAGAAACATAAATTTTGTTGATTTAAAAAAAATGAGAATTGAATACAGGTACATGCTGTTTGTAAGAATGTCAACGTCTAGAAGAAAATGCCAATGAGTTTTGATTTAAATGTTTGCAAGCAATTTTCAGCTACACATTGGAGACAACACTTTAGTAGAAACATCCCTAGAGAGTGGTACTTGGCAGTAACATTGTGTGGACAGCTTTCCTTATTAAATTCTGGTAAACTGCTATTGTAGATGTAGAAGCATACTTGGCTAGTGAGATGACTCAGAGGGTAAAAGTACTTACAACCAATTCTGATAATCTTAGTTTCATCCCTGGAATCCACATGGTGAAAGCAGAGAACTAAGTCCTGAAAGTTGTCCTCTGAGCTACACACTCTTCATAACATGCATACATGTACTCTCTCAATTAATTAAATAAATAAATAGACAAATCAATGTAAAATACTTAAAAACCAAACCAAACCAAACTACCTTGCTAGAGCCTGGAGAGTAAGTGTGAGGAATCAGCACATTTTGTTTGGTTGTGGATTTTGCTAATAGCCATGGCCCCCAGAACTGCCAGTTCTTTAGCTCTGGAATGGTTTGAACCCACCTTGGAAATGAAGGGACAGGTTCCTGCAAGGGTGCTGAGGGCTGTTCTGGGAAAATTCACTGTAGTGTGATGGGATGTGAAATGTCTTTTTCATGACTGAGTAGCCTTTCTGTTTCAGGTTCAGCCACCAGCTGGAATGTGCTAGGTTAGACAAATCCTACCACTCAGGATTGCTTCTCCATTTCGCTTAAGCCAGTGGCTCTCAGCCTTCCTAATGCAGTGACCCTTTAATACAGTTCCTCCTGTTGTGATGATCCACAACCATAAAATTATTTTTACTTGCTACTGTTATGCATTGTAATGTAAATATCGAACATGCAGGATATTTGATATGCATTCCCTGTGAATGGGTTGTTTGACCCTTGCATTCCCCAAAGGCGGCTCAACAGCCTGGGAAGTACTGGCTTAAGGAGGTAAAAGCAGTAGTACCTTCAGAGCTCCCAGGGACTAAGCCACCAACCAAAGAGGATACATGGTGGGACTCAGGGCTCCAGCCGCATATGCAGCAGAGGATGGCCTAGTAGGTCATCAATGGGAGGAGAGGCCCATGGTCCTGTGAAGGCCCTATGTCCCAGTGTAGGGGAATGCCAGGGCCAGGAATCGAAAGAGGGTGGGTTGGTGAGGAGAGGGAGGGGGAGGGAATAGGGGTTTTTTTTTGGGAGGGAAAACCAGGAAATGGGAGAACATTTGAAATGTAAATAAAATAATTTTAAAAAAAAAGAAAAAAAAAGAGGTAAAGACAGGGAGCAATGGAAGCCTCGAGGCCCAGTAAGGGTTACATTGATGGGACTGAGTCCTTGTACTTGGATTATTGCCACTGAGTCACTGAACTCTAGCCAAAACTGTCCCAACAGCTAAAAGGCTGGGACATTTCATTTTCTTGTAGACAGCCTAGATTATGAACTCTTGAAGCTACATCCTCTGAAGCTTTCTGGCATCTTGCTTCCCTCAAGGGGAAAACAAAATCAGATTCAGTATTTGTTTTCTTTTTCCAAATAAATTCCTTCTTGATAAACAGGGTTCCTGGGCCACAGGCTGACACATAAAGTGGGGGGGGGGACTGGATAAACAGGGACTCTTCTGTAGAGTCTGTGTTTCTAGCCACCTGTCCTCTCCCTGCATGCATGTGTGCATGTTTGTGTTTGCATGTGCTTGTGTGCATGTGCATGTGTGTCTGTGCTTGGGTACATGTATGTGTGCAGGTATATATGTATGTGTGCCTTTGCTTGTGTGCGTATGTGTGCTTGTGTGCATGTGCATGCTTGTGTGCATGCTTGTGTGCATGTGTGCATGAGGATGAGTGTGCACTAGAATTCTCTGAAGTTGACCTAGCTTTGCTCAAGTTGGGTCAGGTCTACTGTTCACGAGTGGTTCTCCTCCACTGTTGGTAGTATGCATCTGAAGGTACTTGGGATCTCCTTTGCTCATTTATTGTTATCAGTTTTCTTCCTGGGGGACAGCCATTCTGACTGGGTGGCATGGGAAATCAGAGTAGCCTATTTCCCTATACTTCCAGATTCTTTGATAATGCCGAGCAACACATCACTTTAGATAGTTCTTCAGAAACACATATTTTCCTTTGATACCTTTTCCTCTGTCTCCTTTGCCTGGCCAGTGACTTCCCTTGTCTATGACAGGAACTATAATGGAAGTTTACTTTGGTAAATTCTTAACAGGACTGATTTTAGGAAAATACCAAACTTTAGAAACTTGGGAAACCTTGTATTTATATATAATCATTATTCTTAAACTATCTTTCTCCAAGGGAAACACAATCTCTGGGATGGATATACTTACTAAATTAGTGACTTTGTCCTTAATATGAAAATATTGTTTAAAAAAGTTTTTCTTAACATAAAAGAAAAGTATATACTGCCTTTTCACATTAGTCTGTTGCTTAATAAATCTCTAGGTATGCTTACCTAACATCAGTTTCTCTTCTTATTGCAACCATTGCTAACATTCTTCACTTAGGTAATGAATGGAGACTACTACACAGTGAAGCACCCCCTTTGACCTTCTTCTCCTGGTAATTTTTGTTCCTAAGTTAGTAAACTTCGCAAGTCCATGCAGACCGGGCTGACACTTTCATTTCTAGGAATCCGAGTGTGACATTTGCAAAGGTGATTTTAGGTTTTCCTCTGGTTACAAATGCTGTTTCATAACCATTTCATAAGACCATTTCCCTATACCACTAATCTTTATTTTCTGTAGTTTTAAAAGACAATTATCAGGAAAAGTATGAGCTCATGTCCTGAAATGAAACCCATGTGTCCTTGGTTCTCTTACCATGTCCCTGCTTCTTTCCCATGTCCCTGACCTCCCTTCTAGCTCTTCACTCCCAGACTCTTTCTGTTTTCATGTCCCTTGTGCCCCAATGTCCTCCTCTGCTTCTATGATACCTCCCTCCATTCTCCTGGTCTCATATCTACTTTCACAGACAGACTTTTATACACACACAAGCATAATGAGCTGTGGACAAACATGGCAGACAATATTCTACTTTCATCTGCCAGAATCTATTTCCTTCCTTCCTATCTCTATCCATGGTTACATGAATATCATGATTTCATTTTTCTTTACAGTTAAATGTTGATGGATATCTAAGCTGGTTCATTTCCTTGTTACTGTGAATACAGCTATCATGAGTGCCGAGTTTGCAAGCATGTGTGTAGTAGAACATAGAGACCTTTGAGTATATGCCCAGGAGTGGTACAGTGGGAGATATGGTAGTTCTATGTTTAATTTTTTTGAGACCCCTATGTACTAATTCCTATAATGGCTATACTATGCTATACTCTCAACAGGAGTGAATAAGGTTCCCCATTCCCCCACATCCTTGTCAACATTTATTGTCATCTCTTTTCTTTCTTTGTGGCAGCCATTTGACTGTAGTGAGATGGGATACTGTAGTAGTTTAAACTTGTGTTTATATGTTCATCAGTGTTTTTTACCTGAAGGCTTCAGCCCCTTTGCTGGAAAGGACTAGGCATGTGACTATGCAAAGTGTTCAGATCCTGGAACTCTTTTCTTCATTCATAAAGCGAAGTGCCACACCCTATGACTGCTAAACCTATTGGGTCTATTAGAAATCATTTTATGGGACTTATAATAATTGATATTTGATAATAAAAGTTCCAAGGCTTACTCCATAAGCAAGGCAAAAATCAGTTTCATTATTGTTAGTCACTGATTAAAAAGACCTGGACAGTGAAATGGATGTGGCCATAAAACCCAACCCAGTTTAACACCATTCTCCTTTGGTGCTCATAAAGCATTTATAGCATCTGGATAGCTTCAGACACAGCCAGCTCACTTTTAATGCTACAACTTAGTTCCAAGAACAACATATGTTTATGTTATTTTTTTGTTTGTTTTTTGGCACATGCTTCTATCTTATAAGTACTAAACAGAAAATATGTTATTTAAATCTTTATTTTTTGGAAACATGATTAGATTTTATTCAGGAAGAATAACTATTTAAATTCAAAGGCCAGACAGGAGGCAGTAGTGTGGGCTGTGTAAGACACTGCAGAGACTGATGACCTGAGTTCAATCTCTGAGACCCACAAAATTGAGCAAACCAACTCCCACAAATATCTTGACTGCCAGACATGTGCCATGCTGTGTGGATACAGCCAGAGGGAATGCTAATCTGTAGATCTGAGTGTACTAAACTGGCAGTCAGGCTGAGTGTTGTGGTCCATGTCTTTAATTCTAATATTTGTGAGGTAATGGCAGGAGGATCATGACTTCAAGGAATGGGTTCAGCTACATGCTGAGTTTGAGGCCACCCTGAGCTACATGAAACCCTGTTTCAGAAAACAAAAATGAACAAGTAAATAGGCAAACAAAAAAATAAGGATCAAAGAAGGGACAGAAGAAGCTCTTTGTGGTGAGAATATAGTTCCTTATAATTCGATTAAAGCATTAGAAACTCATGCCATTAGAAACATTGCTTAGTATCTTTTTCCAGTGGAAGTGGCGTTTATTTTTCCCACTATCATCTTGGCATGAGACAGACACTGAGAAGTCTTTGCAAAGTTCTTACCTTGAAGAAGGTCATGGTTGAGCCATCTCTGACTGCTCCATATTCTATCTTGGTTTGTTTGGCCAGATCGTCTGCGGAATCAATGGGGGATTCCATCCTTTCTACTGTCAAGAAGGCAGCCAGGTTGGCAGTGTAGGATGAAATGATGATCAGGGTGAAAAACCACCATATTCCTCCAACTATTCTGGTTGATAGAGCCTTGGGCATCAGCTCCGATCCTGTGACAGCATCATCAGAGTGAGGGTGTTAACCTGAGTTAGCAAGCAGAAGGACACTTACACTGGTCCTTATGCTAAGGGGAAGAGACTCTTCAAAGACTATCTTGAATGAAGATGAAATTAATGTGTTTTCTAGAAGTGGAACAAAATCAAAGTGATCTCTTCTTTAACTCTTTAATTATTACCTCTGCTTATACCACAAGTAGTGAAGGTTGATGGGTGAAAGATGGCTCAAAGTTTAGCCCCAAGATAGACTGTCTAAAATGTATTTAGTTGCTTAAATGTGAAGAGTTTATTCTGAGAATTCTGACCTTATTACTGCCTGATGCATTATTTAGAGGGAAATAAGATATTCTAGGTATTTATATAACAATGAAATGCTTTAAAATGGCAACTTATTTTTATTTAAGGTTAAACAGTGTGAGAAAGTTACAAAAGGTTACAGATCATTTCAGTTATAACATGCAAATTAAAAAATGATTGGGAATTATCAGATAATATGAAATGAAGCTCATAACAAGCTCCTTCATGAATCCTGTTTTGCTTTATGTTACTTTTAACAAGAATATATATTTGTCTTTTTAAAAATCTAGTTTATAGTCTTGTTTGGCTGAAATAGAGTATGTTCTTCAAAAGACATTTTTGATTCTTAAATAAAGAACTGGTTCAAAAACTGGCTGTTTTCCCAGGTGGTGAGATGTTGTGCCTGGTTGGAGTCCTCATGTAACTACCATTCAGGTCAATGTTGCTTTTAAAAGGAAAACATGGAGATATTTAATATGTATTGAAAAAGAAAAGTGTTCTTTCCCCCAAAGAGGCTCTATTGGTCAACAAAACTTTCTGAAAGGAGTCTAGGTCAACTTTGAACTGTGAATGTCTACATCTCAAACAGTGAAGTTAGAAGGGACCAGAAGTAGAAATGACTTCATTTCAGTTGAATTGATCATTTTAGTCAGTCTGTTTGCCTGAAACCAGCTCTTGGTGATATGCTTAGTATTACTTCCATGATCCTGAAATCATACAGAGTTTATACGTCCAGGAAAAGGAGGAGAAGATAGCCCCATTGAGTTTCAGAGATCTGAAAGGTTAGAGTACAGCAGATCAGACATAGGGTTTTGAGGATTCTTTCTTTACACTAACTGGGTGTTTTAAAATTGTATAGGTACTGATGGTGTGAAATGGGAAGAAAAATTAGAATTTGCTAGTCTACAAATGAGTAAGTTTATTCTCAGGTTTAATCTACAAGCAGACACACACATTGTTCACGAAATCAAAACCAACTCAAAGCTGGGGATAAGGAGATGTAGGCTGTCAGAGTATCTGGGATTTGAATACAGAAATATTCTTTTAATATTCTTAGTGTCTCCGTGCTTGGCTCCCTTTGACAAGATAAATGGTTTCACCATCGTTTTTACTCCCTTCTTTTGTTTGTTTGAATTTTGGTGTGTAACATTACAACAAATTTGTAACCATTTCCATTATACTGCCTCCAAGGATTTAGCAGGATAATCTGTTGCTGTTGTTTTTAATCTTGTGGTTTAATAGGATTTATATGCCTATGGGTGTGTGTGCTGAAAGCCCAAGGTTGCCTCGCATCTTTGTGCTTAATTGATCTAGTAGCCTTATGGCCATCTGATATTATTTTAGGTTTTTAGTTAGCTGCCATTAAGATACCGTTTATTTTATAAAATAGCCATGGGAGATAAATATCCCATTAAAGATATATTTTTTTCTGCCTTGTAGGTAGAGACTTTTTTGGTATCGCTTCATCTTTGTGTTATTTTTATTACATTTATGAAAATCTAGCTTTCAACTTCTCTGTATACACACATAATTATGTATTGTATGGCAGTGGAAATGGACTTCCAGATGAATAGCCATTTTACATGCAAACATATATTTGTATTTTTGAACTTTAAAATAAGTATAATTTTAGAAAAATTCTTGAAAGTTTAGGGGAACATGTAGCAACCTAATGAAACTGCATATTAAACTTTCATTAGATGGTACTAGTGAAATTTCTCAATGTTATTTTGTATTATTTAAAAATTTTCCAACAATTCTTAGAGTTTCTTAATTAATTAATTAATTAATTAATTCTTTTCTTTTTTTATTTTTTTCCAGACAGGTTTTCTCTGTATAGCCCTGGCTGTCCTGGAACTCACTCTGTAGACCAGGCTGGCCTCGAACTCAGAAATCCACCTGCCTCTAATTAATTAATTCTTAATGTTATCTGAGGTGCTTCAAAGTGGCCTTCTTCAAAAGAAGATGATTTGTGCATGTTAAGTATCCTAGAGGATGATGTCATGGGAACAGAATAGTGTAGAGTTAAACACCGCTGGAAATACTGAGGATCAGACAATACTTGCTGGAGTCTCTTTAGTGCCTTTTATGGCAGACATGACAGCCAATCCTGATCCAGACTTTGCTCAGGCTCTGTAGAAAAGAGAAAGTCTGATCATCACATTAAAACAGAAATGCAATCAAGGGGTTTCCAATTTAATATAACGACAGGCTCCTGCACACAGGGGAGAGCATGACAGAGGGTGTCTACCTGGTCCAACGCCGTGTACCAAGGGCAGATGACTGACAGTCATAAATGCTGTACTTGGAAATGCTTGTTAAACCTGACAAATGTTAGTCAACTTCTTCCATATAAGCAGAGTCTGGCTGGGGCTGACTGCCATGTATCCAAGGTAGTGGTAACTAACAGACACTGCATCCCACAGTTTGCTGTGGATGCTGGTAAACTCCAAAAATGTGTGAATGAGGTTCCAAAGCTCAACATTAGGCTTGTGACATTAGGTATAAAACTGCGTGGGCCTGCAGCATGCTCAGTAAAACCTGAATAAAATTTGTTTTTATTCAATTGCTGGAGGAGGCAAGTTGTACGGATTGGAGGAGGCCTCCGTAATTCTGAGAGTAACTGCTCATGTGATAAGTACCCTGAAGAATTAAATGTAATTAAATGTGCCTGGAAAAGTAAGGCACAGCTTCTAACAGGGTGTCTTACAGGATCCATAACTCTGTCCTATGCTTTAAATTCATGCAAGTGATTTCTACTAAATCTGGTTGTGTCTACACCCATTTAATGATTCCCCACACCACTATGTATAATTATAAAAAAAGTATTCATTTCTTAAATTATGTAGTATTTTTATAACAAAGACCGACACATATATTTGTATTCTCTCTCTGTCTCTCTCCCTTCCCTCTCTCTATTGGAGTCACATGCTGTAAGCATTTCAAATGATATTATAACATCCTAGTGAAACCCTCAGCTTGGCTTTCAAATCACAATCGTGGTAAATGTATATCCCAGTTGGCTTTTATTTTGCCAATTGATTTTGCAACTTATTGTCAAATGAAAAGATATTCCAAACACAACAGCATCTGTGACTTATGATTGTCTTAAATGAATGCATTTAATCTTGGAAATATTTGGTAGGCCATATGCTTGAAATCAAAGCTGAAGAAAAATCCAAAAAACAAGATGGATTTCTTCCAAAGGTTAAAACCACTTCTCCCTCCTCCATGTCAAAAACCAAAACCTCTGAAATCATAGCACAAGGTAAACTAGATTACATTTCTTTGTTTCAGTTTTATGTCTCCAACCCCTTAGAGTTTACTGTTGTTATGGTTACCAGCTTGTAGGAGATTTTGAAACTTTATTGGACACCTAAGCTGAATTTCAGGAGGGTTTGTCTGAGTGGCAATTCTTGTTAGCACCTGGAGGAATCCAAGTGAATTCAAACTTCCAAAGATTTAAATCCTATTCCATTTAAACCTTTGACTTGTGAAGTTATGGCCGAGAAGGAAAAGGTTGATATGTCTATCCTTGGAAATGCATTCATTCAACAAATGTGTAAGGATTTGTGATGGATAAGCTACACTGATAACTTGACAAGACTTAGAGTCACCTAGGAGACACATAACTTGACATATTTTTGAAGAAGTTTCCAGAAAGGGTTGTTTGAGGAGGGTAGAACCTGAGTGTAAGCAGCACCACTGTATAGGCTGAGGCTGCAGATAATACTAATATTAATGCTAATACTAATACTAAAGGAATACAAAAGCCAGGGGCACAGCATTCAGTGTTCTATTTGCTGCCTGAAGATAACAATGTGCCACTTGCCCCAGTCTCCTATTCCACACTTGATCGGACTGCATTTTTAATTCTACGTCACTACAAACCCTTACTCCCTAAACTGCATCTCTTCAGTTAGTTGATTACGTCAGTGAGAAAATAACAAATACAGGCTTCTTATTCTTCACCACTTGCAGGAAAATTTGAAAGAAGTGCTCTTTTTAGATACATAGCAAGGAAGTCCGTTTAGATTCTACTTCTGTGTTTGTCCTGAGAGCTTCCTATGATTTTATATCCCTGGGTGTTTCTTCCTACCATCTAGCTTCATGGGGGAGTTTACCAGCATGAAAGCCTGTCAGCAGACTATGGGATGCAAGTGATAAAATGGGCAACCTGTGTACCTTGCTGCATGAGAGCTCCAACTCCAAACCAGAAACTATTTAGCAAAGTGAAATTGTTTTCCACCACATCTGAGTCAGGGTTGCACGGGTGGGGGTTATACCACTCGTAGGGTGTGAACCTGTGATAGTTAACAGAAACAGTTTGTAAATATCAGATACATACACAGAGCAGAGTAAAACCCGCCGAGCAATGTAGAAACCCAACAACTGAGTAGGAACAATAGGAGAGAAGACCTTGTGCAGGCACTTCCAGCTCTGGGGGACTAAAAGCAAAAGTTGGTGAGTATTCACTACCAGCTTTCCCCTTCTGGACCAAACCCATTGGCAGGTAGGATCACATTTCTTAGACCTGTGTCTATTGAATTCTCCTGTGTTTTCATTCATTTCCATTTTACTGAGCAACTGGATAATCATAAAGATAGAATTTCTCATCTCAAGATTTGACCCCGGCAGGGGGCAACAAGAGCAGCATGGGATGCATAGGGATTTCACAGTTGAGTTATTACGTTGCTAGACGCTGTGAGGGTCACTTGTTCTTCTGAGACACTTATGGTTCCATGGACAGACATGTATACAGATTCTAGTACTTCACCAATGATCCGGGAATAATAAAACCAAAATCAAAGCCAAATGTGAACAAAATGGGCTGTATTTGGGGGCCGCATATCTCTTGTTTCAAAGACACTATATAGACACTATATAGAAATATAAGCCTTAATCCTTTAATGGAAAGACAAAGTTTAAATTTGGAAGAATCATAGTCCAGGCATATGTGTGTATGTGTGTGTGTGTGTGTGTGTGTACACACCTATACACACATATAATATATATGCATATATATGTATATATGTATATACATGTATATATAGTATATTAGCATTAACTCCAAGGCTTAGAGTAGGAAACTGGAAGCTCATGTTTTCCTTTTGATTTGTTTTTAATTGAATTATTTTCTAAATTATGCCCTGCAGTCTTGTAATCACCAACTCTGGTTAGGTGTGAAATGTTTTATATGACATTGTTATCACTCTACTTGCAAGTGGCCTTGGATAATAAGTTTTTGGAAATACAGTGAATCATTGAGGAAAATATACACCAAGAATTTGATTTGATTTCTTTGCCCTCAGTTTACCTCTTTATAAATTGGGGAAATCTAGATATTTAGAAGTAACTTTTAAAATAATAGTTTGGTGGAACTGATTACAGTTTTAGTCCTTTCTATTTTTCTAAGAATTAGTCTGACTATTGTTATCCAGAGGAGGCACCAGCTGTAGGGGCATTTTAGGGGGCTACCACAGTAAGGTGTGTGTGTGTGTGTGTGTGTGTGTGTGTGTGTGTGTGTGCATGTGTGTTGTATTAAAACATTGCCAGATGTTCATCAAAGTAATCTGTAATAATTTAAAATGCAATAATTCATAGCACTGGAAGCTTTGCCATTTGCTGCTGGGTCTTTTTAAGGCAAAAAGGATTATTAGAGCATTGTTAAAATACCATAACATCGATGAGAACATATGGATGCTCTCTAAGCCATAAGGCTTTAGCAATAAACAATAGCAGGTTGCAGATGCATCAGGGAGAACTGGGCTTAAGGTGAATATATTATCTACAGTGAAAAGCTGGACATGCTGTGAATCATGTACAAGGAACTGGGAAGATAGTTTCTCTTAATGAAAAATGTTCTCTAAAGCCCTGGAAACCTTCTGCAAAGTGTGCAGTGTCTTCTCATGCAGTCTTAAGGGCATTAGGATAGCAGCCTGGTCATTTATCGCCCCATACTATCATCCAAATCTTTCCTGTGGCTTCTCTCAAGCTGCAGGGTACACCACACACGTTGCTGTGAGCTTATGAACATAGCTTTAATTGACGGTGCCATGCCAATACATTTTAATTACTGTTGCAACAGTATAATTAAGTTTTGAATTTATACACTCTCATAACTGTAGTAGTTTGCTGAGTTGAAAGAACGAATACCGGTATTAATGAACCTAATAATTGAAACAACACGCAGAGTAAAGATGCTGTTACTTAAATAATATCATCATCCCTGGTACAATAACTTTAAAATATTAATTGCAATAAATTAGGAGGATTACGCATTCAAGAATAGAGGCTTTTCAAGTAGACCATAAAGCCTGGAAACTACCAGCCCCTGATAGCCTGTTGTTTATTCATTAAATATACACTGATCTGTGAGCATGTGTCCTTGGCATGCTGCTTTTAGTTCCCCTCCAAGTCTAACACTTTAACACTTGTGAGCAATTAACTGGCTTTTCTGTAGAGCAGAGGGAAACAGTCTTAAATGTCAGCACTCGTCTTAGCTCTTCAGGAGGTTGCCAGTTCTTTGTCTCCAGGATTCGGAATGACCTGGGAAGCATGTGAACTGAGAAATATTAAACAATGGTAGGCTATGCTGTAAGACACTGGCTTTTTACATCATAGAAACACATACTTGTTGTATAGGTGCAGATATTTCCCTTTGAGCCTGCTTAACAGAGCCACAATGACACAATGCAGCAAGTCAGCACCAGGAGGTCTAAGGAAAGACCAGTACATGGTCTGCAGGAGTGGTGATCTAAAGTTGCTATCCCAGATGACCCTCAATCAGTCAGTACTGATTGCCTGGAGCATGAGAAAGGACAAGTGTTTAGAATCTATGTGAAAACTTGTATAGATGATGGTAATTTTTCTTGTGCATGGTGGAACTGCCCATAATTCCAGCATTTGGGATGCCCAGACAAAAGGATTGCTTCAGATTTGGGGCTAGTCTGTCTCTACAAGAAGTTAAAGAACAGCCTGGGTTGCATAGAAAGATCTTCCTTATTTCAAAAGAAAACATTGTAACAAAATACATCATAATGATTCTAGAGGATTTATACATGTGAATCTGTTACTTTAGGTTTTGGTTTAGATAATGCAAAGTTTACATTAAATGAAAAGTTGCAAAATATTCCTCACTGTGAAGTTTTCTAATTAAGGGGGACTATTTAGTTCTCATTGTTGATAGATAAAGGTTTCTTTGAAGACAAATCAATTTCAATGGGGAAAGGTCTGTTTGAAATTGTCATCCACTATTGGTTTTGTAACCTTAGAATCTGCTTTCAAGGGATCATTCTTTTCCCTAGATTTTACTTTTTGCTAGATGCCAACTTTAAAAGCTTCATTTTAGGAAGACAAATGTGAGTCACCAAGGTAAGCAAGCCCTGTACGTGGAAGTTTGGCCCAGTTCAGCCTTATGCTTGCCATGAACCCAATTCAATGGAGTTAAATATTTTTAGAGTCAACTGCCAAGTCAAAACATTAACATACACATTTCTCAGCAGTCACCCTTTACTGTCATTGTCTGTGGTTTTCCTTATCTTATTCCATTGATGTTTTAAAACTTTATAGATTTTATTCAGTTCAGCAAATGACTTTTAGGGATATATTTAGTGAGGGTGTTCACTTAAATGCTGGACTGGGCTGTGTTTTTTCACTTTAGGGAAACATAAAAGGATATACTTCACAACACAAATCCCAAAGCTTCTTTAGATCAAGAAATGATTATAAGATTAACTGGTAGCATACACCTTTAATCCCAGCACTTGGGAGGCTGAGACAGACGGATTTCTGAGTTTGAGGCCAGCCTGGTCTAAAGAGTGAGTTCCAGAACAGCCAGGGATACACAGAGAAACTCTGTCTCGAAAACAAACAAACAAACAAAAAAACAAAAGATTAACTGGTTTTCATGTCTATGTTACCAAATTTGAGGGCAAACCACTGGGATGGCAACTAGAATTGTGTTGCATCTCATCTTATTGGTGCAGAGAGACCTACTTCATGGTCTCAGACTATGATGATGGGAAGGAAAGGGACTCAGCACCTGCCGAACTGGATGGGGTTTGATTCTGAGCATGACCCTTAGTGGTCCTTCAGTATAGGATTAGGATAGACTAAAAGGTGTAGATGATATGGCGTTGAGTCTGAAATGCAGACAGTGTGTGACCAAGAGCTTGTAAGGAAATGGACAAAGTGTGGAGATATTCTGAGTGTTACACTTTCTGACATAAGGGTAGCTAAAGTCACAGTTGAGAGGCAGTGCAATAGTCTGTGTCCTTGTGTGGGCTTCTGAACTATGCTCACATATTGGTTTCCTCCTGGTAGCTTTGGCCAACTATGCTAGAGTAAGTAATGGACTTTTTCATTAACATGACCTTATGTGATTCATTTATGAGCACTAATGTTTGAAGAAACCCTGGACTCATGATATGAGAACTCACATTTTTATTGCCCTCTGTCTTTTTCATTGTAGGGCTAGCGAAATGGAATGAGTCAACCCAATGTAACCTATTCCTCATGAGAGGGTACTTCATTACTTTATAGCTATTCCAGGTCAATATATCACCTGGGAGCTGTGACATATCTCCAAAGTCAATAACGGATTAAAAAAGTATTTTCGAGGATTTTTTGTAATTATCCTGAACATGGTCCTTGACTATGATGTGACTGAAAATTCTCTGTGTGTATGTGTGTGTGTGTGTGTGTGTGTGTGTGTGTGTGTGTGTGTAAAGAGAATTTTGACCACTATTTAAAAAACAAAATTTGAGATTTGGCAATAGCATATTTTACAAGATGTTGAGAACATTCAGACGTTAGTCCCTTTGATAGCTTAAATAGCCACATCATCCTCTGAGGTCACTTATTCTGTTTGACTCTGCCTTGCCGATCTTCTGCATGTGTCCTGTTTGGGTTGTTTTCCCAAGCGTTCTTTGTAATTATGCTGGGGAGAAGTTACCAGGCCTTTATCAAAACTGGACAATGGACAATAGCAAAGAGCTACCACAAAGAGATATTTCTCTTACAAATTCCTGGAGAGAAGACAAAATTTCATTAGGGGAAAAATTTACCAACTTTTGTTGAATGGTGAAAAAGATTGAAAACACAAATATGACATAAAAACAGTAAATTTTTAAAATATACTCTATCTAAAGCTATCAAAGTTTTAAGAGGAATAGAAAAATAAAATAGTGATTTCAAATTCAGTATGAAAGGCATTTAGATATGTGTTCTACTGAGAAGAATAAAAAGCCCTGGAAGACTTGTATAAAGTATAATGGTTACATATAGAGGACAGAGTTTAATCTTGAAAGATAAAGCTTAAATGGAAACACTTCTAAAATATCATAAAGCTTTTATAATGGCTTGAGGATGTAGCTAAGCGGGAGAGAGCTTGCTAAGCATACCTAAGGCCCTATACTCCATATCCAGTATAGAAGCAATAAATCAATAATCAATCATTCAACCAATCAATCAACCAATCAATTAAATTTCCACAATTTAATTTATTTTTTAGTGTTACTTCCACAATTTTCTTATTTACTTTCTAATAATTTTAAAGAAGAATCTCACAGAAATTTAAAAGTGTTTTCCCAGGCTTTAAGGGCCTCAGCATCTTTCTTTCCATGTTTTTTTATTTGCTCTAGTGATTCCCAGCTACCTTGTTTTTCTGTACAGCTTATTCAATTATTCCTGAATGAAATATCTTAAAATAATTTCATTATTATTTAAGTAACATTTCACCTATCCCAGTTGATCCATTGCTTTTTTTCTCTCCTTTATTCCATGGAAAAATGGGACAAATAGTAATCTTATGGGAACTGAAGCATGGGAAAAGTTAAATTACTATACAGGACTGTCCTCTTCCTTTAAAAATGCATCTTTATGGATAATTAGCTTTCAGTGCACACAACAGCTTTCCATGGAAGCCCTGAGAAAATGGAACAATGAGCAGAAATAAAATTGCCCCTTTAAACTGTGAATTTTTGAAATCTATGTGTGCCAGACCATTGCCATGAACTCAGTGTTCTTAGACTTACCTTGCAATCACAAAGAGCACACAACTGACTCCCAGGCAGGCAAGTAGCACGTACATCCAAATGTCTGGAGATAGGGGGTTGAGGAAGGAGAAGACGCCCGGGTTGGTTCCATTGGGCTTTCTGTAAAGGATGCTAATGCCCAGGGTCATGAAGGGCTTGGAGAAATCGATGACTTTCTCCCGTACATACGTGATAGTGAGAGGGGCCACTGCCAGGTCAGCTCTCTGTCAAAGCAACCACCAAGTCATCAGCTGCAAGGGACTAGCCTTCTCCTGAGCATCTCTACTTCCTAATCTCAACTACAAGTGCTTTTCATGCAAGAGGCATCTAGCATGAGCTAAACTTATTTGTATTATAGTATTTATTATCAAAGAGAAACCAGAAAGTATGGAAGGCTGGGGGGTGAGGGTCTTTGTAAGGTACATACTCATTCCTGAAGAACTCATACACTGAGAGCATGCACACAAGAGAGATAGACACACAGACAGAGACAGAGCAACACATACAGCAATAGGCAGACAGAGAGACGGAGCAACACACTTAGAGATAGACAGAGAGACAGAGAACAACACGCATACACACACACATACACAGAGAAAGAGAGAGAGAGAGAGGGAGGGAAGAAGGGAGAGAGAGAGAGAGAGAGAGAGAGAGACAGAGAGACAGAGAGACAGAGAGACAGAGAGACAGAGAGAGGAGATTGTCATTCATAAACTAAAATTGCCAGATAATGTCTTTACCAAGCACATATTAGAGAAGGGACAAAGAAACACCTTGGTCTAATATAAGGTGACAAGATGAGATTTTCCTCTAAGTCCCAAATCCCAGGTCCTAGAATCTGGATTTAGTTGGGAACCTCTCAAGCTTACTCATTGGCATAAAGGGTGAATGTACAAATTTTAATCCTCAGCTTTTATTTTCACCCAACCTTCCAAACCCAGTAAACTTCATATTTAGGTTATTTTATTTTCCTTTTAAGAAATGTGTGTGTGTGTGTCTAAAAACATGGAACACCTAAACCCTTTCTTCTGAAATAGAATCAACTATATTTTCCTGCTTTTACTTCTTCCCTTAGAGCATTTTGCAGTCAGGTGTGGTTTTTTTTTTTTTTTTTTTTTTTTTTTTTTTTTTTTTTGCTTACATGGTCGATGAGTTCTTTAACCATCCCATTCCATTCCCCTTTGTCATTCTGAGCTCCATATTTGCCGTCAGGAACCAGTTTAACATCATAAAGGAAACCCAGGATATTTGACAGTTCTTTCAGCAGATCCAGGCAATATCCTTCAAATCTGTCATTTCCGTACAGGGGCTTATCGGATTTCCTGTACATCACGTAGGGCTCCTCCTAAGCGAAACAAACCAGGTATGGAAAGGAAAGTGTTGTGTCAGTGCCTGAAGACATGAAATATTTGAAGTTGATTCTTAGGAGTAGAAAGTATTGAAGTCAGTTGCTTACATTTCCGTTTCTGCTAAACTTGTTACAAAAAACAGTTACAAAAGCCGTCAGAGATTTTTCTTTCTTTCCTGCCTTTTTTGGATGGCAGCTTTTTCCTTCACTGTTGTGGTAGGAGTGAGGATTAGTGAATGGTGTGACAGAGACATAATTATGTTCAAATTTTGAATCTGAGAAGATAGAAAATCTCAGAAGACCCTTGGGTCCCACATCCTCCTTCAGATATGAGCATATCTGAGCTTTAGGAGGAGTCCACTTGCTTTAGGCTTTGGCCTAACACTGTCTATTTATAAAGGAGAAATGAAGACCAGAAAACATAAGTTTTTCATTTTCAAACATCATGTATACTAAATACTCTGTTTTTTCTCCTTCCTTGGGAAAAATGTAATTTGCATTTTACAAGACTTTTCTTTTTAATTCACATGTATATTAACTTTTCACACTGATGAGGTTTTTTAAAAAAAAATCTTTAAAGGTTTTTTTTTTCACTAATTTATTTGTTTATTCACTTTACCTCCTGATCTCAGCCCCCCGTCCTCCCAATCCCATTCTTAACTTTAATCTCAATTGCAGTTGTACTTGCTCTGCATACTGGTTGGCTTTTTCCAAGGCTTCTTCTTTTGTCAGTCATATAGTCTAATTTGAAGTCACCTTGGACCTCAAATATGATAATGCTTCCCTAGATGCTTACATATAAACCCTTACCTTATGAGTAATGGCCACCTTCTTACCACATATCTATACATTTACTAATTCTCCCCCGAGTTTGTTTTGTTTTATGCCATTATAATAATTGCTCTACTGATGAGATGCCCTGTGTGTGTTGGTTCCTCCTCTAGCAAACTGACAGTTGGATCAAGCCAATGCAGTAGAAAGTTATTGCCCAGAGTGGCATATGTATGCTTAATCCTGGCAATGGGGAGGCAGAAGCAAGTTTATCTTTGTGAGTTCGAGGCCAGCCTGGTCTAACTAGGGCAGCCAGGGCAGCCAGTTCTACACAATGAAACTTTGTCAAAAACACAAAGTAAAACAACCCCCCCCCCCAAAAAACCTGTTTCCATAAGTTGGTTGCAGAAAAAGTGATGGCCAGAAGAATGTGCAAATAAAGCTCAGATTTACTTTGGATGAATACGTTTAACAAGGCAACTTAAAAGACAAATAGCTGAGTGCTACATAGTGAATGAAATGAAGCAAAGTGTGCCTTAAAGTGCAGAGTTCATGGTGCCTACTTAAGTTCCCATGGGGGGGAGAGAGAGAGAGAGAGAGAGAGAGAGAGAGAGAGAGAGAGGAAGAAGAAGAAGAAGAAGAAGAAGAAGAAGAAGAAGAAGAAGAAGAAGAAGAAGAAGAAGAAGAAGAAGAAGAAGAAGAAGAAGAAGAGAGAGGAGAAGAGAGAGAGGAGAGGAGAGAGAGAGGAGAGGAAAGAAAGAGAGGAGAGGAGAGAGAGTAGTGGCTGGCTTGTGCACACTGGCTAGCTGGACATAAGATGAGGATTGCAATGGGATACAAGTTTTTTGGTTCAGTTGATGCAAGGGTTCTTTCCAGAGGGATGAGTCAATGGAGAGGAGCCAATGAAAGGAATAATGGAAACCCAGTGCAGTGTTCAGGGACCTGTTATACCTGGGCACTAGGAAGGTCTGGGGTAGAGACAAAGGGGAGGTGGGAGTGTTGCTACAATCCAGGGAAGCTGGAACCTAGGTGGAGGGCAATAGACAGTGCAGGAAATGTACTTATAGAAAGACCTGGACAGAACCATTGATGGGCAGTATAGGGGTCATGGAAAATAACCTCACTGGCCTCCCCTGCTGAATCCCCTTCCCTGGTCTTTTTCTAAAGTCAAACCAACCAGCCGTTCAGCAGGTAGAGAACAAAAGTGGCCCTGGATGGGCAGAGCGAGGGAAGAATGGAGCTAGGATTCTAGAAAGATGAAGTGTCTGAGGAGAGGTTCCAAGTGCTTACATTTCATTCCTTTAAGTTCTTACGAATGTATGCTTTTAGCTCCCCAGTTTAAAAAATAGACATATGCAGAGATCCCTGCCAGGCTGGAAAAGACAGCGAAAGGATCCCTTTAGGTCTAGTGTGGGAGTGTGGATAAAAGGACAGAGCTTGACAGCTTACCAGAATAGTGGTTACAATGAGTGTTCGGTTAGCCAGCGAATCCGTGATATTGTTGGACCTGTCTCTGTTGCCATCCGTCATGTTCAGCCCACTGTTGGAGTTCCAGATCCCAATCTGCACAGAACACAAGACGTCAGAGGCTGCCTGTTGCTTGCAACAGCACTTTGGTTAAACAGAGGGCCCGCTATACCAGGAATGGGACCAATGCTTACAACTTGGGACACAAGTGCCTCACGGTGGAGACTACTTGATAGAGGAGCGTTATACCATAGAATGATGTGGGTGTAGAAGCTTAAATCTGAGCTAATTAAGGCAGGTGCAGGAGGCATTTTACTTTATTTTTAAATTAATCAATTAATAATAATATCTATCATTATTATTATTATCATTATTATTTTGATACAGGGGTTCTCTGTGAAGCCCTGACCAGAGCTGGCTTTGAAGACCAGGCTGGCCTTGAACTCAGAGACATCTACCTGCCTCTGCCTCCCAAGTGCTGGGATTAAAGCTTGGAATGTTTCCTTTTAATTATTAAGCTCAGTGCTGTTTTCTAAAAGTAAATATTCGGAGTAAGTGATCATGAGAATTTCCCTCTGCAGTATGTTTGTTGAGCACCTATTTCCATATGTCAAGTACAGTTGTGGGCATTGGAGGACACAGTACACAGCAGCAGACAAACACTTGTACCCTCGTTACATTCTGCTGGCATCAAACATCACACCACCAAAGAGTCAACACCAGGTCCTTTAAAATGTGTCATTGCTGGGATGGAAAGGGTGGGGTGGGTGTTGGAGGGGCTTGGGACTAGAAAAGGAAAGACATGGGAGAAACAACAGAGATGAGGGCTTTGCAAAGTTCAGGACCCATCTTCACTGAGGAACGGATGCTGAGAAAAGGGTCCCTCTTATGTATTTCAGTAGGACCCAGTGCACACCTCTGCCCAAACCCTATGTCTTTTGTAATTGTTCATTGACTATATATATCAGAGTGATTGTCAGTATTCAGTAGACTCCATTACCCTTAAAAAAAGATGGTCTTTGATTTCTCCAGTGGCCTGGTCACTACTAATGTGGTTGGCCTTATTAAATACATGTTGATTATTCCTGATGCCCCAAATAAAAGATGTGTAGAATCACCTGACCTAAGTAGATGTATCAGAGTCAAGACAGAGGTGCTGAATATTGATGCATGCAAAGTTTTGCACATATTTATGACATTAAATCTGAAATGATTTAGGGAGAGATAAGGAGCCATTGGGAGAGGAAGACAAGACAATGGGAGATGTGAACAAAGTATACTTGTATACATGTATGAAAACGTTACAATGAGGCCCATTGTTTTATATGCATCAAAGAATTAATACAAAATTGAGTTGCCAATTCTTTAACCAGTATATGCAATGTAATTAAATTTATATCTAGGCTTGAGTCCCACCCTTAGAGATCTTACCTTGCAAATGAAAATATCTTAAAATTAAAAATAAAATCAAGACTCTTCTGTTCTCGAGAAATTCTGCTAAGGGATACTAAACTGATAAATTGATTTGTTTAGCTTCTGGGAAGACCCAGGAAAGGTCTTTGAAAACTGAACTATTCCACCCAACCCTGTACTAATTCACTGCCAGACTCTGGATAAGGAATGTGTTTCAAAGTCAGATGGAAATAGGCAGGCAGTGGCTGTGTGACCTTAAACAGACTGTAACTGTTCCGAGCTTCCTCTCTATACTGAAGGGATGCTGAAAAGATCAAATGAGATGGCAGAGGCAGAAGTGCTTGTGTATGTTAAGAGATGCAAGAATAATCATGCAAGACATGTAAGTGACTTTCACAGAAGTCTCTTTAAGCTCACCATGGGGAATAATATGGAACTGCTAGTGATTTTTTAAAATTCAGAAACCTTAAAGGAAATGCACTATGAAAATCAGGGACAGGTATGACTCTAGTAGACAAGTTTACATGTTTAGGGGAGATCTGTGCTTGATACCTAAATCCTTTTGTTTATATCTTATATATGACTTAGCAGTTTACTGGCTGTGTGACCTTGGACAGTGGATGGAGCCTTCCGTACCTCAGTTTGATCACCAGTAAAGTGGAGAAGAAAGTGCTTCTAAAATTACTTTTAAACATTCATTTTTATTTGTGTGTCCATGTGTCTCTATGAAGGTATGCAGTGTGGGGGTAAGGGTGCCTTCTGGGACCAGAAGAGGGAGTCGGATTCCCTTCAAGCTGGGGTGCGAGGCAGTCATGAGCATCTTGATGTGGGTGTTGGGGGTTGGAGAATTCTAGAAGACCAGCAAGGGCTCAGAAATCACTGAGACATCTCTCTAGCCCAAAAGTACCTTTAAAAAAAAACAATTAAAAATTTTAACCTATGTGTACATGATAGGTCCTACCTACCTTTGTTTGCTTTGACTGACTCCCTAACCCCAGCAACGTTAGCTTGGCAGGTATCTTCTTAGAGATATACATTCTTTGAGGAATTTCTAAGAACTATGGTGCATTCACACATCTGTATAAACTATGCCTCTCCTCCATACTAATCAGGGTTAATTTGTTGGGGAAATGAAGAGATAAATGGAGGGAACAGAGCACCAGGTGTAGCAACTGCTTTCAGAGAGGATACTAGAAGGAAGATGGGATCTGGGCTAGCACCCTTGGGAACCCTTCTGAACTTTCAGGGCTTCTTGTGATGTGGTGTTTAGTCACTATGTTGATGAGAGAGCCTCTGTTTCCCTCTGTGAGTCATACACTTGGGAAGTTGGACATATTCTTTCCAACCTTCCATCCTCCAATGCTTTTTTTGAGGCAGAACTCTGGCTTCTAGGAAACACACACCAAAATTCAACATGTTGGTCCATTTGTTCTTATCCAAAGCTCTACTCTAGGTTGTATTGTGTGGGAAGACTATGTGTAAGGTGGGCCCTGGGCATAATTTCAATGAAACATTGACATATAATGTATATCAAGTATGAGAGAATGTGCTTGTGATCTTAGGCATTTTTAAAGCAGGATGTATTTTTTTTTTAATATTTAGTATGTATTTATTTATTATAAGTACACTGTAGCTGTCTTCAGACACACCAGAAGAGGGCGTCAGATCTCATTACAGGTCGTTGTGAGCCACCATGTGGTTGCTGGGATTTGAACTCATGACCTTCGGAAGAGCAATCGGTGCTCTTACCCGCTGAGCCATCTCACCAGCCCCAAGCAGGATGTATTTTTAACTCTTACTCTCATTAATGTTAAATATGCATTTAAATATTTTTCATCTTTAAAAACGGTATTATTGAATGCTGTTGTAACATTCTTCTCTAAAGTAAGGCTTTAGACTGCAGACAAATGCCCTCCCCCCCTGCTTTGCCCCTATCTCTTCGTCTTCCCATCAGAAATAGAGTGGTAAGCAAGGTGCAGAGAGACCATTGCCACTGTCCTGTGGTCGGATACCCCTCAAAGTCCTGAGAGCACAGATCTTCCTCTGTAGGACAAGGCAGAGGAGATGATTTTCCTGTCAGGTTTCCTACGGAAGTCATTACAATAAGAATGAAAACAAAGCCAGTAGGCAAGTCAAGGAAAGGCCAGGCTTCTGCCTCGGCTTTGGTTAGTTCTTAATTGAAATAAATGGGCATGTTGTCAGCAAGCCAGTGTCTCTGATGAGGTGGGACTCTGTGATGCGCTGATGCGTGCCTGCTGGACAGAGCTGCGCAGTTAACCACATGCCCAGATGTTGGCTTTATGGTCTTGCTCTGTAACCAGGGAGGGGTGACTCCAAGAGGCAGAACATCAATTTTCAGACTGTGAAGCAAAAGCCTTCTTTCCTTGTCCAAATTGTCAGGAAGAAGTAGCCATTTGGTATCTGGGAAGTATTTATGAATGAATGTCTAGAGACTATTGTTCAGACTTTTAAAAAGTGACAAAATAGGCCATTTAAGAGAGAGCCATTAGGATCTATTCTCCAAACCTAGAGTCACAGGAACATGGAATCTAAAATGGCTGAGTGCATACAACCAGTAATTTATGGGGAATAAAGTAATGGGATTTCTGTTTCCTGTACCTTTAGCCTCCTTAGGCTCAAGGCTGGGGTTATCTGATGAAGATTACCCCCTCTCTCTCCTGGAATGAATGCCAGGAGTGCTATCTGCTGGTTTAAATGAAGTTCTGGTGCCGAGGAGAGGTTCGAGCTGTGACCATGCTGGAGCAAACTCTTAAAGACAGAACCTTCTTGGGGAAGTGTATAAGATTGGGTTTGAGTGGGTCCCTGGGAGAGAGCCTCATTCCTGAGCATCGTAGGTGAACCACAGCCTATTCAGCTGATGATGTGAGCAATGACAGCTTAGCAGAGAGGATGAGATTGAGAGGCATGGATTAGTGAGGCCCAGATGTTATGTCGTCAGGATGAGGATGTGCATGCTACAGAGTAGTGCTGCCTGGATGGCTGCTCCTTTCCCTTGAGGCTAATTTCAGAGCCTGGACTCTATGCTCTAAAGTATTTAGTTTGAATTAATTCAGCATTGCATAATATGCTGGGAGTATCAAGCTCAAATAACAAGCTGCTTTCCAAGTGGCAGGTAAGTGAGGAAACTTGTTCCCCTCTGGTTCATCAATAAAACAGCATATGTATGTAGATGTGTGTATATATATATTAAAAGAAGTATATATATTAAATACACACACATATATGATATTAAATACATATACATCTATCTATCTATATATGTATATATTTTTTTTGTTTTTTGTTTTTTTGTTTTTTTGTTTTTTGGTTTTTTTTTTGTTTTGTTTTGTTTTTCAAGACAGGGTCTCTCTGTGTAGCCCTGGCTGTCCTGGAACTCATTCAGTAGACCAAGCTGGCCTCAAACTCAGAAATCCACCTGCCTCTGCCTCCCAAGCATTGGATTAAAGGCGTGCGCCACCACCGCCCAGCTGTATTTAATATATATTAAAAGAAGGATATTTCTGAGCTACTCTCTTGAGTTCTTTTAAGGGAATGATGAAATTAATTTTTGGCCACTTGTAGAAACTGTTTATAATTTTGGTGACTCAGCCAGTCATTTGAAAGGCAGAAATGAGCCTGACAAACCATTCAAGCTGAACAGCCTGAAGCAATCTAAAGTCCACCCATCAACCAAAAGAAATCTTAGCAACTGGTTTTAAGTGGAGTGAGAAAGAAAAAGAGAGAGACAGAGAGGTGGGAGCGAGGAGAAAGGCTGGCGGCAGTGCGACAGACATTTGCCTGTCACTGGGACACTTTCCTCATGCAAGTCTTTCTGGTGTCAACCATCTGCTTATGTAAATCTATGCATAGTCACTGGCAACATGATCCTGTGCAATAAGCTATGAAATAGTGGGTGCTAAAATTTATAAGATAATCTCATTTCCCTAAAAAGTTTTCCATTGATTTGTCCTCTGGAAAGTAGTTCTAGAATAAATGTCAAGACAGTATGCTCTGATAAAGCAGAGACAGCTCGTGAGCAAGGGGAGTTTCTGGGAATGGCCCATACTTCACAGTTGGGTGACATTGAGGAAAGTGTCCTTGCCTTCAGAGGCCTGAGACTATCTGACACATCTGACGGATCAAACCTGTTGTTTTCATTCCCCTTAGGGGAAATATTTAGTGGTTTGAGAAGATCTATAAATGGGCCACCATCTGTGTTTGTCACTATTACAACCTCACAGTCTCCACAGACACTGATCATGTCCAGTAGAAAAGCTAATATAGGGGGAATTAGATATTTACCCACCCACCACTATTTAGCCCATTGAATGTGTCTATACACTCTGTCTCCCTGCCCCCTCCCTTCTGTGGCATCTCCCCCTAATCTGCATGCAGCTGGTAAGGCCCTGGCCTGGTAGGACTGGCACAGGGCAACCACCCCGCCCCAAATGTCCTGCTGTTGTTTTCGGGGTACAAACCTTCTTCCACACTTTATACAAGTGCTTAGACACTTCACCAGAGGCCTGGGGTTTCAGAGGGAAAAATAAAACACACTTAATTAAAATGCAGCAGGGAGCCGTGACGTATATAGTCTGCGTGACAGTCCCTACCTCTCGTTTGGGATTTTGCATTTTAATTCATATAAAGACCAACAATAGGTATAACAAGGAAATAAAAGGGCAGGCTGGGTGTCACAGAAGTTACGTGCTCCTTTTACACAGCATAAATTAAATGAAGGCACTTCTGAATGTTCACAGGTATGCTGCAGCGGTGGGGGTATTCACCATGCGGTAAGAGAACTGTTAAAAGAATTCATGGTTAAGTCAGTCATTCATCACACACATACATACACACACTTCCTAAGCTGTACAGAGAAACATGCTGGACATTGTATCTCTGATTATGAGTTTGCAGAAAGCAGAAGGCTGGGTGCAAAGGATGGATGGACTTTTGGTAATGGTTCGCCTGTGAGCCCCCAGAAGCAGGCATGGGAAGTGTGGGCATGTCTTCCCTTGGATCCCGAGGGACATGTTAGCCTTCCCCACTGCCTTCAAGACTCAACCAGCAAGCTCAGGAACACAGAGGCCAAGTCACCTGAAGAAAAAAGGTGTTGCAAAGGTTGAAGAGATAAGAGACAAATAGAAAATACTTTCATTTATGTTGATTTTGCTTTTGAAGGGAAAACAGCAATTCAATGTGCGTAATGTTGATATGCATATAAATAGCCGTGGTGAGACCACAGTAGTTCTATCTAGTTTATGACCCATCTGAGCCAAGGAAAGGCATTTCCTTAGCAGCTTTACTTTGTCCATTCTACAAACTCAGAGGAGCCAAAAAGGCAAAAAGGAGTGGGCCTAGAGAAGCAGACCCACTCTCTTAACTAACCATAAGTTTTTAGGTTAGAATAAACATTCTTGTTCCCTCTGGCTCAAGTCCCATATGCAATTATGGAGGCAGGCAGCTGTTTTGTGCTCTGTTAGCCCAGCAGAGGGATCCAGCAGAGTGACATTCGAAGCAGGGAGAAGGAGAGCAAGCAGCAGTTTTTGAAGTAGGAAACCCACATACATGTGTACTCTCAAAGCTGTGAACTGATTGTTTCTCTTAAACATCAACACCTGTGATCGCCTTTGACCTCTACATTAATTGATCTTCTTTTGAATTAACAGGTGTTTAGGGATAGGGGATGCAGGAAGAGGGCAGTTACGGGGAGAAAAATGTGTCCCAGTAAACAGAAAGAATGAAACATATAAGGAAATGCTACCTGGCATTAAAAATAAAAACAACCATTTGAAATTAAGCAAAAAATTAGCTGTTTCAAAGTACTCTTTTATATTAAGTACCACATTTTGTGAGGTAGTCTCTTGTCTTATGAAAATGTATTGATCTATGAAGTTCTGATGCCCAGGTAATTTCTTGGACCTTCCCAATCTCAAGATCCTGAAGGCAGATTCTCCAATTATAATGCTGATTGTGACCTCAAAAATGTATTGAGCAGCAAAATTCCTTTATCATTACCTAACAGTTTGCATTCGTGTTAATCTAAGTAATAGCTAAAATAAAATTTCAAGCTTTGAAATGGAGACTTCCAACTAAAATAATCCTAAAGTGAGAATCCAGCATTAAAATTAAAATTTTTAGCATTTGTCCTAAATTAAGGATGCCATGTTAATTTGTTCCTCTTCTATACTATTTTATTCCATCCCTCTGTTGCCAATCTCAAAATAGAGTTCAGCTAAAATGAATTTCTGAGTAACCCTTGGGTGCCTTGCCATAGATAAACCAGCTGCAAATTCTACAGTTCCAAATCTAAACTCAACTTTGTAAAATCTTCATGAGGTGGGCCTCACCATGCTGGTGCTTAAGGTTATGTAGAAAACAATGCAGAGTGGTTTTATAGACCAAGCACTGATAAACATTAGTTAGTGCTGTTAATTCCACATTATAATTCGACCATCTATCCCATCTGTGCCTACCGTCAAGTTGGGAGAGAAGGAGCCAGGATGCTGGATGTTAAGGGAAGTGCTAGAAAGTCACTTTGTCATTCTCCAATGGCCTGTGCCATTTCATTGAAATGCATGAACAATGCCCTTTTATGAGTGCATTGGTTAATTTATTCATCATCCAAGAAGTTACCTTTTCAGTTCCTTCCTCTTTGAGACTGATAATGTCCAGGTCAAAATCCTTTCTCAAGCCATCCGTCTTATTGAAGGTGATCCGCCCAGTCAAGCCATCCCACCGTGCCTGAGGACAGTTAAGAGTGGAGTGTTATTGCCTAGCACTTACCAAGATCCCAAGCCCATAAGCAGTGTAATGCCTCCGATCCATCCCAGTGTCTGGTTACCCAGCTGCATCATGAATTCTGAACCATTGCCTTGGATCACTGAGTTGAAAGTTGAGCACTTCACTGTTTTATTAGTTCTCATTTATAGTCTCAACCTTAATGTTTAACACAGCCCATCCTGCAATGGTGGCAGTCTAAATGGGCAGGAAGCCAAGAGTTGCTATAAAATCATCTGTTTATTGAGTAAAAAAAAAAGTCCAAGTGGTCATAGCATTCTGTTGTCCAAGGTCAGTTTAAACCCGCATCAAACTGCTGCCGAAGGGAAGGGCCTCTTTCTTCCTCTGTGAAAAAGATATGGGCAAATGATGCAACGGATGTTACTGAATTTGCAGGGTATTTATACCTCTTAATATTTAGGAATCTTAGTTTCTTATGGTTGC
>NW_022196894.1:85364436-85378246 GCF_008632895.1 Mastomys coucha
ATACCTCTTAATATTTAGGAATCTTAGTTTCTTATGGTTGCTATAGTCCATTGTTTTTTATGTTTATTTTTTCCATTAATTTACTTATTTATTCATTTTTACATCCTGATTGCAGCCCCCCTTCCCACCTCCCAGTCCAATGAAAGGTTCTTAGTCCAATCTGCTTTAAACTCACCAGGAAGCCAAAGTCTGACCCTACATGCCTATTCTGCTGCCTTTGCCCCCCAAGTGCCAGGATCAACAGGGTGTGAGTCCAGACCTAGAGAGTTTGTTGGTTTAAAACTGTTCTGTGAGTGCTGATACAGTGTTGGCAGAGCCCTGTGTTCTGGAGGACCTATCTGGAGGTTTCCTGGAGGTGCTTGAGGACACTTTAGCTGTCTCTTCTTGCTTTTAATGGCGCTCAGTACTCTGTCTTGAGGCCACCACACCCCTCTGCTGTTTGTATGAATCTTGCTCTGATCAGGGTTGCATTTAGAGCCTCCATGTGTGGTGATGGCGTATTTCTCCATGCCTTCACCTTTCATTCAAGCACACAGTTAGAGTTGATTTTTGTTTGTTTGTTTGGTCGTATAAAGTGACATTAACAGGTCCCAGGATTTAAGCTGTGGAAATCCTTTCCAAGAGCTGTTATAGCATTTATATGGGCATCGACATGATTTGAAGAAGCAAAATCGTAATTACTGCCAACTTTGGTGGTTTCACTAAGCAATAAAATAAATAAATAAATAAATAAAGAGTGGCTTTCAGCCCTCAGGGTTTTGGTGACTTTTGGCAACTTGGTTTATTTGAGTTTTACTTATAAATGAACTTGGAACTTTGTGCACATTTCTAAGATTTCCTCCCTTCCAGCTTTATGAAATTAGTCTGGTTTGTATAATGTGGAGATCCTGAGGATGCCATGAAGTGAGAAGTCAGTTGCACGATGTTTCCCAGTATACACAACTCTTCAGATGGCCAACAAACAGTGTAAAGAAAGTGGATTTTCCATAGATTAGAGTGAATTTAGGATGTGTGATTGCAGGCAAGTTATCTAACGTGAACCTTTATTGGCCTGTGATGTCAGTGCTTATGTGAGGGCTAAAAGACACCCAGCACAACACTGATATGATCTTAACAATCAGTTATAACAATTATATTTTCAGTCATCTCAACCTTGGTTTTATGTTGGAGGTTGTAAGGGTTAATTTTCTATGTATTTGATGAAGCTACAGGATGCATAGCTATCTAGTTAGTTTTTGTTGCTGGGTGGTCTCTCGAAGGTGTTGGCAAAACAGAATCACACCAGAAACAACTGGCTTAATTTATTCCTTTTAGTATTTGTTCATGTGGAAATAAGAGCATATTCTCTGCGTCAGGGACTGGGTTGGGAATGTCAAAGTGTACGGCGGCTTCAACAGTCAGCACCTTACTGGTTTACGATGCCATCCCACTAGTATGAGGAACCGAGTTACATAGCTTAATGAAGACAGAGGCAGGGAAAGAACCAAACATGTACCTGAAATACATGGAAGGAAAGAGTCAGGGAAAAATGTCTGAGATTTCAAAGGCCAAGCAAAGACTCCCCCCCCAACCCCCAGCTAAAGCAGGAAGTGTGTTTGCAGGAAGTGACAAACACACTGAAAGTTTCCATGGGCCCTAAATTTAGAGTGAGGAGTCGTGAGAAACACGCCTTGTAGGGAAGGTCAGCCTCTGTTAATAAAGGTTTTATGAATCAAACTAGTTTTCTTGAGCAGTAGAGAGGTTCAGGAGTCACTGGAAGATCCGAGTAGAACCGTGGCAGGGTCAGAGGCTCCCGGGAGATTACTCTGCAGGAGTTTTAAGCGTGCCGCAGTCATATGCAGGGTATGTATTAGCAGGTAGTTAGCACAGAATAGCATGTAGGGAATCAGTACACATACTCACGTGTGAACAGAGGAACAGCATGGCTCTTCATTCCTCCCCCCACTAACTTTCACACTAGTAAATGTGAGTCAGTGTTGTTCCATAGTAAGATGTACAGACTATAATGTGCATCTGTATATTACACAAGCCCTATATGTACATTGTACATTTGCATACAATATAAAGTTAAAAAAAAAAAGAATCAACCTAAAATCAGAAGCTAAAGTACTTAAAGTAGTTGTATTTTCTGGTTACCATTTAGCTAGAACAGTTGTTACCTCAGAATTACATGTGATTTCTTAATAGAACTAGTGGCTAACTATGTTAGGAAGTGACGAGGTACGTAAAGACTCCAAGCTTCCCTCTGAACTGTGTGGGTGGCAAACTGGGCACCCACGTAGACCAATTCCCCAGCACAGAAGATTTGTTTCTTCATATCCTAGGGCTTAGTTCCTCGGCTTTACACAAGGGTGACTGCAAATAACAGCGAACAATAGTGTCAGCTTCAAAATGAGGTCACAATGACTTTATTGTGAGCCCACTGATGAGCCCAGCAGGGTAGTTATAATCCAATGGTCACGCAGACAGTCCTGATTGAATCAAGTGGGTCGCAGGACCTAACCAAAAATCATGACTGAAAAAGAACTGGTAGGGAAGGTGCTAATAAAAATGGGAGAAAGATAGGAAAGTGTGTGTGTGTGTGTGTGTGTGTGTGTGTGTGTGTGAATGTGTGCTGGGGGAGAGTATTTAGTATGCAAAGAATGAAATTATTTAAAAATAACAATTAAAAAATGAGTTGACATTGCTATAGCCAATCGTGATATGGCTTGTTACGCTAGCTGAAATAAATATAGAAATCCCATTGACGGGACAAAAGCAACTAATGATGGATGAAAGGGACTCCTCTTGTGTGTGTCTGCACAGTTCCTGGCATCACAGTCCCCTACCCCATAACAAAGCAATCTTCATTTTCATGCTTAGCGACCACCTTCTTATTTTAAGGCCAAAGGCTGCCTTTGTGGATATAAAAGCTACAGAATTATCTAGTGTTGAAGTTACTGCAAATGCTTGGTGTCTAAGGACAATTTATCTAAAGCTTTGCTTCAGGTGAAATCTGTACTGCGTCGGGGGTTAAGGTGAAGTTCATTGTAGACAATGAGCAGTCTCACCCACCTCCTGATCTGTTTGGATGGAGGTAGTTATTTTCATTAAGTTCTACAAAGTTTTGGGAAAGCTTTTTCCTTGAGGCAGCTGTTTTTTTACGAAGGTCACGTTGTGAATCAATTTAGACCATTGTGTAGAATTTATGGGGCTCCTTGGAAATGTAAAGATCCAGGAGCATTTACCTCTTGATGTAGCATATAGCTCATGGCGTGCTCTTAAAACCCTGTTTGGAAATCCAATTTTATTTCTACAGAGTGTGCCTATTGTGTTGCTTTGTTTGGAGGCTGTTGCCTTGGTTTTATTCTTGAACTTAGTGTTCGTTCCAATCATTGCGCCAGAGTAATTCCCACTTCTCGATTTCCTCCCTGTACATCCAAGTGGCAAAAAGTCTCCTTTTCATTTCCTGACAATGCCTCCTTCCTTGCCTCAAATATCTACAAAGACTCCCTGCCTGCGTTTTTACCGAGCTATATCTTTTGACCTTCAAAGTCAGTGCAGCCAACATTATACACGTCTGCCTGCCTCCCGTTGTTAGATAAGTTATATTTGTATATGTTCTTTGGACTTTTGGGCTAATTGCTGCCAAGGGTTTATTAATCACCAACTTAACTATTGATCAAGGTGAACATACAATTTCTGTATGCCATAAATAAGATCCACAAGGACCCCAGTTTGTGAAACAGGGCTAAAGCATGTACAATTTAGATAATGGCATATAATTAAATTCTTCATAATTATAACTTGCTTGCCTTACATAGATGCATTTGCTGAGGGTACAATTATAGTATACTTAACTGAAAACAATACTTATACAATTGTCCCTATTTTAGGAGATAACTTTGATCTCTACCCTGTTAGATCTCTTGACAATTACCATTTAACAACAACTAAGTCAAATAATGCGATTGCCTTATTTTCCTTTGGGTATACTATCTAATGGACGAAAGATAAAAATCAAAAATTGAGAGAACAAAAGAAAAATGTGTCCTAAAAAATGTGTCCTTAGCCATTTTTTAATCCTATTTATCTCTTTTCAAAAGAACTTGTTAGTTGTTATAGTTAAATATATATGTAATACATGTATATATACTTGTGTTGGGGATATAAGTGCCTAACACTCAATTCTAGGCTCTTATAGTAGATACTTATGAATACTAATTAATTAAAATGATTGCTTTATTCATTTTTTCTAAAGAAAATTTAAATAAATAAAAGATCCTAAATTCCTCTCCCAAATTTTTCCTACACAGCCATCCTCATTTGCTATGGTGAATATCTTGTCTCCCATAAAAAGAGATTTATTTGAGAGCAGAATGTCCTCTTGTAGGGAACATGGACTATTGAGAACTGTAGTTTAAGGCATTTTTCCCTTTGAATGTTATGAATAATTAAATCATCTGTGAGGTTTGGTATAGAAGGTTCATGAAGATCCCAAAGATGAACTCCCCTCATTAAGTCAAGGAAAGGAAATACCTCCTCCATTGCTGGTGTTAGAAGAGCACACTTCACCATGTCACCAGGCCTGGCATGAAGTCATTTCTACATGACTAGTATGTATGTTACTAAAACTTAACTGGAATTTGAAACTAACAAAAGAAACTTGTATGATTTCCTTTGATGCCGGAAAAAATAATATTATTTTTCAGTTTGCTATTATATAGGGTCCAGATTAGGGTGTTAATTAGAATGCCTATTCTATCTAATAAATCAGATAGATACAAAAGTTGTCATTTCCCTGCTCCATAGAGCAGTAATAACCTTCTGAAACAGCTATCTACCATCCTGCTGGTTCACACACAGCTGATTTAAAGTTGTACACTGTCCTACCAAGGCACTCGAATACTGTTGCCTGCTAGCGTGAGCTGTATGGGCCGTTCAACTTAGTTACATCTTTTTCTATTTTCCACAGTTATAGAGCAAAGCTTAAGCTGTCATAGCATTTAATCATTCCTGTCTTCCGTCTGCATTGTTTTCCTTTCCATGTCTTGCTTCCCTGTCCTCTTTCTGATCATGTGTTCTAATTTGGAGTTCTGGTTAAATTTGTCAGTTCAAAATTATTTTTGACTAGCTCATTGTTTGAATAGTTTCTTCTCTGAGATTGGATTCAGAGACTAGTCTTAGCTCATTGACCTCTCCCATGGTTGGTACAGGGAGCACTAAGTATCTCAGGAGCTTCTGGTCTGACCCCAGCCAGGTACACACAGTACCAGGTGTTTGCCTGCTGGGAGAGCCTCTGTGCTTTCCATGCAGCAGAAGAGTTATTCTTCACAGACAGCAGAGATGTTTGGGAACCTGGCCCTTTGCTATCAGGTGGTGATCTGTCATGTAAATAAAATGCTATAATGATGGCAAGTTGGCAAGCTAAGGCTGGGGGTACGGTAGTGAGTGAATATTACCAGGGTAAGGGTAAAGTAGTGAATGAATATTACCAGGGTAACTAACAGCTTCCTCATTATATTTGAGGTCCTCTCCACAGGAGGAAATGGTTAGCATTGCAAATGTGGCAAAGAACTCTTGTCAGAGGAGTTTCATAGGCCCAGAGGTAAATCTACCATAATTCTGCTAAATGGATACAATTCAAACTTTGCTCTAAATCCAGATCTCTAAATTCATATTTAGTTCAGTTCTCAGATCTCATTTGAAAATTCTTAGTGCAGTGGATGACAGTTAATACAGAAACACACAAGGAGCTAAAGTACAGAGGAAAAGTCATGGTAGATTTTTCATCCCTATTGGAACACTAGTATTATATTTGGTTTCCCCTCAAAAGTCAGGAAATATTGTGGAAGAGGGAGCAGAAAGATTCTAAGAGCTGGAGGTTGTCCAAGGCTGTTGTGACATTATGTCTTCTGGACATGACGGGACTGGTGCGTTTATGATCTCTCAGCAGCTATGGTTGCTTCCATCATAGAATGGGGAGGGGCTCATGAAGCCCCACCCTTGCCTGAGGAGCTATTGACAGTTGATGACCAGACATGGTAGGAGGAAGAGTCAGTTTTCATTAAGGATATCACTGCTGATTGGTCATCCATGCTAAAATGGATAGCCCCACACTCACAGATCTATGGAAAGAAAGTACTAACTGGACTCTGTGGGTTAATTGTTTAAAATGACATGAAGTTTGCAGGGGATAGTGGCTCAATTTGGTGGAAGTAGGGGGAAAAGAGACCGATGGCTATGATCAAAATATATTATATGCATGTATGGCATTGTCAGAGTCTTAATAAAAATGCATTTTTAAGCCAGGCGGTGGTGGTGCACACCTTTAATCCCAGCACTTGGGAGGCTGAGGCAGGCAGATTTCTGAGTTTGAGGCAAGCCTGGTCTACAGAGTGAGTTTCAGGATAGCCAAGGCTACACAGAGAAACTCTGTCTCGAAAAAACCTAACCAAACAAAACAAAACAAAAATGTATTTTTAAAAATTCAGAATATTTTACCTCAGAAACATTTTTGTACAAATATGTAAGTTCAGGTAATCAATGTGTTTATTGATCACACTTAATTGTTAAAATTGTTAACAATTTTAATTGTTTCTTAATATTAGCAGATAAAATATTATATGCCTTTTCTTTAATTCTTTTGTTGTGAATTACATAGTTCAAGCACACTAAATTTTCTAAAAATTTTACAGATTTTTTTTTTCTGGTGGAAAAGATGGTTATTTTGATGTCAGAAATTTCTTATACTGGTTCACTGATTAGATAGGATAGCACTGCCACACAATATTAAAAATGAAAGTGTAAAGGTATGTACACCATCCATTGAATTAGAATTAGGACAGAATTTTATATCAATAGTAATTTCTCCTGTGACAGATCCATTTAAACTAAATTTCAAGTTTCTGTTGATCATCAAATCTTGGGATATTATTAAATGAGGTTTATTTGTGGATAATCACTGGATACCTGGACAATCTCTTAGCAAAAGATGCTGACAAGCCTGTTTTTGTGTGCACATGTGGCTCCATGCAGGTAATACACATTTATATAACTTTTATTGTTATAAATAAGTTGCTATCTTGTGTTATTCACATGATCATTTTTCTTGCTTTTAGGAAATCATTAAAAGGCTTGTGAGCATTGACAGGGTTGCATTATGCACCTTTATGCATCTAACGTAAAGAATGAGCTGAATTTTCAAGGGTCAGAAGATACATTGCACTCCAACCATAAACAAATACAGGTAATGGAAAAGTGTGAGTGAGTGTAGCCTTCAGAATTTGGGGAGATGAGGACTGTGACCTTAGAGTTTAATACCCTTGGGCCTATGGAGATGCAATGAAATGTGTTGAAATTTTAGCAATGTTTATGTAGTTTTTATGGCTTTATTTATAAGTTGTACAGTTTAAAATTTGTGATATTTTCTCCTAAATATTACAAAATATAAAATTAGGATTTATTTCTTTTGAATAATGATATTTGGCTTGTGATATCAGAGAACAAATCTCATTTAATCAAAGACAGCAAACTTATTACCAAGGGCCACGTATTCAAATATGGAACTAAGTCTAACACTTCAAGAAACTGTTTTCTCAATCATTCTCTGGTTTGCAGGATTCCAGGCTTCTCAGTGGTAAGTAAAGTATTTTCCTGGCAAGCCAGGAAATCACCCCCATGTTCAGAACCTTGAAGAAAGGTACACTCACCAAATTGTATAGAAGCGCATATATGGATACATATGTTGACTTGTTCTAATATACTTGTATGATTAAGTGAATAACATTGTCCCTTTTCCATTGCTCATGTACTAATCTTGTACACTAGACTATGTCTGCAAGAATTACACAGATGCGATCAAGTCAAAAACATTAAGAGGAGATGATCACTTGGGTAATCTGACTTTGCTCTACATAACCACAAAGATCTATATGACAAGGACTCAGGAAGGGTCAGGTAGACACGGATGAAGTAATAACAGTTGCAGAAGTCAGAGAGAGGATGGAACAATGCTACATCACTCGCTTTAAAGTCAGAGGCAGAGATACACAAGACACAGCTTAGAGAATGTCTTCCAAAGCTTGGATTTTGGGTCCATGAGGCCTGGGTCAGATTTCTGACTTCCAGAATTATAAGAGAATAAAGTTGTGTAGCAAGATGGTTCAGTGGGTAAGACACTGAGAGCTAAGCCCAACACTTAAGTTCAAAACCTGGGGAAAACATGTTGGAAGAACAGACAAGCTCCTGTGGCCTCCACAGGGCCTCTGAAGGAAGCATGTATGTGTGCACACACACCCACCCACACAAATAAATACATATGTGTAAGCATAACCTTAAGTTACACTAAATGAGTTTGTGATAATCTATTTAAGAATCAATGGGACCTTTAAATACCTTGCAATAAGAGTCAGTAAAAATAACAAAAATAATTTCTGAAAGAGAAAAACTTTGGAAAGTAAAGTCAAATATTACTCTGGAAATTTTCTAATAGAAACTAGTTTTTGAGCTCAGTAACTGCTTGAGGAAGTGGCTCTGAGTCTGTCAACTAGTCTCCAGTAGCCTATATAGTTAATTAATATCTTCCTATGCCTCATGTAAATTAATCAAGCCCAAATTCAGTGACAACAGTCTTCCTTCAATATGAGTAATCTTCTGACACTATTTGTGATGTAATCACAGACTGCTGAATTACCCAAATCTTGAAAATAAAAACATTTTAAAAAAGATCTCTGTATTTGCCTAGTGCCTTATATGATAACAGCCCCACAAATGAGTGATTTAATTCCAGTGGTTTCTATATATTTTTGTTGTTGTGTTATTTTCTGTTGCAGAGAGCTCTGACTATGAACTTATATGTTAACATACAGATATTTCTTTTGCCCAACAGAAATGTAAGTAATTCATGATCTTTAAAAGTTGCCTTGTAGAACATGAAGTTTTGGCTCTAGCTCAACAGGATTATTTCAGACACTGTCTTCTGGTGGAGAGACGGTAACCATTGCTCCTCTAAGTGTGAACTAGCATTGGTGTTGGCTGGTGCCTCCACCTTCATTAACATTTGGGGAGTCTCTTCACATTGGATTTGTATGAGAGTCATATTGTTAAGTCTGGGAGATATGAAGGCATGTCCCTGTGCTATCTCATGTGACCCTTACAATAGACTCTTCTATTGCATCAGATCATCCCAATTTATCCAAAAGGGCAAATCCTACAGTCAGTAATAATCTCTGAGGGCTTTGTGAGACAGACTGCCTTTGCTTTCTGCTTGCCACCCTGCATTCCCCGGGGGCCTCCACATGAGAAAACCACAAAGGCCAAGGAGCTTTTCCACACTGTGTTATATGTGAATACGGACTTTGCAAGTGTCCTGAGGAGAGAGCACCCTCTATGACCAAATGAAAGAGAAAATAAAGGAATATTCATGAGTCATCATTCTACTCCTGGCACCTCAATAGGTCACAGGCTCTTTTCATGTCTGAGTTGCCCAGGTAGAGTCATCTTAGATCCAGAGGAATCACTCAGAGAGACAAAAACTTATGCTCTGGCTTCTAAGATGTTATTTTCTAGTTTCTTTGCTTTGTCTAACACAGAGCAGACTGTCCTGAAAGTCAAGGTCACCAAGCTAGATGCTGCTGTCTGTAGGAGAATCAAAGGAACCACTCTCATGTAGCCTTTTCTGTCTGGTCCTTAATCTGGGCATCTGGAATTCATCACAGGATTCTGATTGCCACTGCAAAGGGCAATTCTTTAAATTCTTTAATAAAGAATTAAAGGAAATTCTTTAAAACAGTATCTGAACTCTTGGACTTACATGACATTGCAGTTGAATCACTTCTGATTTCCTGCCTCTCAGTGCCCTCACAACTCCTTCTGTTTGCCAACCACTAGGTGAAACAGATCTCAAATAGGCTCGCTCTCTGTGATTTGGGTTTTTGAATCGTATTCTTTGGCTGAGAAGTTTTTTTTTTTCCACCATAAACGTTGTTGTCTTTTGCTGACTTAAAACTTTAATTGTAAAGCACATTTTAAAGTTCTTTCTCTCTCGTCACACAAGCTTGTTCCCATCAAAATGTCTTCTGTATATACCTACACAGTTTTTCCTCCTCTGCTTTTATTTTAACAAGTTCAAAATAGCTTTTTTCCTTTTATTCTGAGATGTCAATACTGCCTTGACTTTTACAAGTCACACCACATCCGTAATATGGCAGAATGAGTTTTAAAAGTTACATGGAAAATTAGCAAGTTTTCAGGTTAAAAACAGGAGGATTTAGTAAAACAACAAATGGACAAGTTGCTATTCTCTTCAGTCTGGACAATCCCAACCTCACTGCACCAAGAAATTAAAAACCAATACCAACAGCAACAACCAAGGTGCTAGAAGGCAGCTAATCGTGTGTCATGTGTTATTCACAAAGCTTTGTCACAAACTTAGCATTGTCAAAAAGGCACTACTCAATATAATGACAGCAAATTGAAATCATTATTAACGTGGAATAGCAATATGGTATTATGTGATAATTTGACTTCAGTATCAAATGATGTGAGTTCAAATCTTGACCCTTATTTTAATAGCTAGTGGCTCTGGGCAAATTGCTTCAATCTTCATTTGCAAAGGTAAGTACTACCTTCACCTAAATGCTATAAAGATAGAAATAGGTCAGTCTTCACAAAGGACCATTAGCATAGATGCTCTATAAAAACCAATTGGCTTATTTTCTTTTTGCTTACTTGCTTACCCCTTATTCTTACTGGTTACTCATAGAATAGCTTACAGTAAACGTTATTCTCTCTGTAAGCCTTTTTCATGCATGTTGCTTCTTAGTAAAACACAGATGGCCCTCCTAGGCCATCAGATGTATTAATAGAATGACTCTTATTTTATGTGAGCATATCATATGCTCTGTGTGAGGTAGAACAACACTCATCTTTAAGAATGTCACATGCACCTGTTTGGGGTGGAATCCCAGCCTCTTTACAACCATTTTCATTCAGTTTGATGAAGGTGGTCCTCATACCACATATTGACAATCACTGAAATATGGCTTGAAGCTTGACCTAGCAAGTACTCATGACATACTTGTTGAATTAAAAAAAAATAATCTCTAGATATTTGCTGCAGCTGCTGCTATTATTATGCAATAATCACTATAGAATAACAGATTCCTCAGGAGAATACTTTGAATAGACATTTTCAGTTGCCTACAGAATAAGTGAAACCTACCTCTTTCACACGCTAATAATTGATGTTCCCCTCCCTTCTGCTTCCTCCTTTCCTTTCACTGTCTACTATCTGTCTATTGATCAAACATCTATCTATCTGTCTGTCTATTATCTGTATACCTTGTAATTATAGAGAATATACAGCTGATAAGTAAATAGTTTTAATAATGGTGTTATGGAATTGGGAAAGTCAGATACACTTGGCATGATTTGTGTTATTTTGAACTATCCACTGGAGTTTAATGGGATTTGATAACTTTTATACTTTTCGTGGCAGCATCGGGTTCAGTAAGTCATTGTAACCACAGTATTGGTCATGCAGTCATTGACTCTCATCATCCCTATAACCCAAGGTGTTATTTAAAGTAATGCAAACCACTCTGTGGAAAATAGTTTTGTTGAATTGTAAGCAAGGGAATTTCATGGAGTCTTCTTGCATAGTCAAGAAGTGGATGTGTCTCACTGTTGTCAGTGCTACGATTACTTTTGGGATAACTTGTTTTCATGGTCCTTCTTTGGATAGCTAGTTCATATTCCCTTACACCAACCCACACTTACTTCTTCCTAGTACAATCCCAGTATTCTCTCAGCAAAGCACTAGTCTGGTGATAGTGAGAGACCAGATCTTGGGTTTAGACACCATCTTAGAGAACTGACCTAAGGCTGAACTGAGTTAACCAACAAGCCAACACCTAGCACTAATTTCCAGTTTACTCCCCAACAAACTGGCACCATACTTTACTCCATAACAACCATCAATCAGGAGGAAACCAGAAGTTAAGTTTATAGTTTGGCTCCCAGAACCAGCCAGTTATTTTAAAGGGCAACAAAATTCCAACATCCTTCCCCAATCAGATGTGTGCCACGTAAGAAACTCCCTTGCTTGTTTGCTTATCTGTATAAGTGCTTGTTTGAAACTGGTCTCAGGACTTCCCTTCCCATCCTGCTGCATCACAGTCAGTGGTGAGTCCAAGCTTGAGCTTGAATAAAAAGACCCAAGTGTATTTGTATCGGAATCAGCTCCTTGGTGGCCTCTTGGGGTTCATGAATGGGTACAATTCATGACTGTCTAGATTCAGTGGCATGCCAACTGAAGTCCAAAGCTTGTATGTTGGTGTGGCTTTGAAAGTAGCTCAGAAACATCAGAGCTGTGCCCTTGGTCCAAAGATCCTTCCCTGCATATAGCTGGCAATAGAGGTGCTTATCTCCCAAGAGCTACTACCCATGAACTCTGTGTTCTAATGTTATGGATTCAACCTCACACTCTGTGCACACTCGTAATTTATACATTTGTTCTTTCTACTCTCTCTACTTGAAACTCCACCTTCCAACAGGTTTTTAAAAGTCTTATTGATATAATGCAAATGTTACAACAGCAGAGATGGGGACCTGTCTACTGATATGTTCCAACTAACAAGGAAAGTGTTAGGTATTCCAAAAGTACTCATGGCATAGTTGTTGAATTACCAAAAGAACCAATAGGTATCAATCCCAATGCCATCTCTGATTGGAAGCTACCAGAATCACTTCATTTAAAATGCCCAGTCTTCTAGATTTTTTTTCTGCCTCAATTTTCAATGTGTTTATGTTTGCATGTGTAGAGGCACACTTGTGTGGGTATGGGTATGTCCAAGTTTGTTCTTTTGCATGTGGAAACCTGTGGTTGATGTGGGGTATTGTCATTGGCCATTCCTCTACTTTACTCAATGAGGCAGGGTCTCAATCAAATTCAGAGCTTGCTGAGAAGGCCAGTATTGCTAGCCAGCTTACTCAGGGACTCTTCTGTTTCTACCTTCCAGGAATGGAGACAGATTACAGATAGGTCACCATTCCTACTCAGCATTCACATGGGTGCTAAGAATTCATACATAGTTTTCACACCTGCCTTGCAAGTGCTTTAACTACAGAGCCACCTCCCCATCCTTTATTCTAAAGGTCTTAATTGTGCTTTGTTTATATCCTATAATACTCCACATAGCAGTCTCTTGTTATAACTGATTGTGTTTCCCTCCAAGCTATGCTTTCCTAATACTGAAGTAGTTTATATTAACCAATTCCCTTTGGGACTTACCAGTCCCTTTGCACTAACATTGTTAGGTGTCTAGTCTCTGTTTACTGCATGCTAATAAAACTACAGTTCTGAGCAAGCTGTTTAAAAAATTTGGTACTACTACAACTTCCCAAGATACAAAGATGACATAATTATACAAGAAATTACTCTGAAATGACACAAGACCTTCACTGTTAAACCTTCTCATGTCAGAAACCTTCATGATTTGATTTCAGTCACAATATGATACCAGTTTGCTCAACCTTGAAACTCTGGAATGCATTTCCTTTATCAACACTTCTTTGGCTTAGGAATAATTACTTTAACTGAGCTATCTCTTGCCTGAGGACTTCCAAGCTTTCTTCTCTAACATGAGGATGTTGACTAGGGCAGTCTCTCAGAGTTTCCCATTCTGTTCTCTGTTCTGGTTTGAAAGTTACTGAAATTCCAGGAAGATAGGTAAACATGCGGTATAGATGCCAATGACTTAGGAACCCCTCCTGAACTTCTCTAAAAGCTTATTTTGCCCCTTGAAAACCTAAGCAAAAAAAAAAAAAA
>NW_022196894.1:85378263-85386343 GCF_008632895.1 Mastomys coucha
AAAAAAAAAAAAAAATAGAGGGGCATCTAGTTCTACAAAGAATCAAGTAAACAATGTGCAGAGACTACTTTAAAACAGATCAACTATCCCATCATCCATCAGACATGCAAGCCCTTTCCTAGAGGAATATGGTATTCTCTTGCCCAGTAGGCAAGGAAACTTAGTGTGTTGCAACGTTATATTTTCTTATCCCTCTTGGGGTCCTTTGTCATCCTCTGACATGCTCTAATGTTTTGAACCCAACAACGCAGACTCTGTACCCTCTTAACTGCCCATTTTTGGAGCTGTGCCTTTTGGAGCACAAAGACAGCACTGGAGTTTGCCTGAAGCAATAGCATGATGCTTTGGCAGAAACTGCTGAGTGAGCCCTTCAGTTTTTCTTCCTTTTACCACATTAAACAAAAGTATCTCAACCCTAACACTTTTCAGCATTCATTTCTCCAGGGTAAGAATTTTAAGGCTTAAATTCACCCAGATTCTGAAGAACATTCAGTCAAGTGGAGAAACAAGTTCAATAAATCCTGTGACATTTCAGAAAACCACTCAAAACTACAAAAGACTTAATTAGACTATGGTTATTTGACTTAATGAAGTTTCAAGACAACATTCACTAATCATAGGCAAGAAAAGAAATCTCTGCCTGGTGCCACATATACTTCAAAGATGCTGCTTTCAAAATTACTTTTAGTAGAAGCAACATACATTTCTCTGTCTACTGTGGAATCATTAAGCTGGGCTCAGAAAAGTCAATTGTTTTGTTGCCATTACAGCTCAATTGAATTGTGCTCAGTAGATAGGATGAGTGTATCTGTCTAGCTCTAGATTAGCATCATTTTCTACCCTTTCATGTTGGACTGGTTGATTTTTGTCTACGTAATACAAATCTATACATATCTGGAAAGAGGGAATCTCAACTGAGGAATTGCTTTATTATATTGAACTGTGTCCAAGTCTGTGGGGGCATTTTCTTTATTAATGACTGAAGTATAGCATACAGCCCAGCACTGGCTGTGCTAACCCTGCATGTGCAGTCCTGGGACATATAAGAAAGCAAACTGGGTTAGCTCTGAAGAGCAGAGCCTCTGTGGTTCTGCTTTAGGTCCTGACTTTAAGATCCTGCTGTGTTTGAGTTCCTGTCAGGCTTTCGTGATAAAGGGCTGTTACTCGTAAATGGAAATAAACCCTTTCCTCTCCAAGTGGCCTTTGGTCATAATGATTTTTAAGTCCAGCAGAAGAAAGCAAAGAAGGACAAGTGTGGAGGAGATTTACTACCAGTCATCTTTCAGTAAACTCTTTCAACAAACAAACAAAAAACACCTCTAAACATTGTGTTCTAGATCTCTAGCACTCTCCACACCATTAAAAACATACAAAACACCTTCCTAAGGGGAAGTGCCATGTGAGGAGGCCCAGCAGCATTGCTGGGTATCAAGAGTGAAGCAAGTGGAGTAGGCACTTCACAGGGTTATGTTCCCTCCTTCTATAACAGAGCAGGAGAATCAGCTTCCTTGTACTGACTCCTATTTTCAGCAGAAGCATCTGTGTCCTTTAGGTCCTGCCTTCAGATCACTCTCTCGCCCCAAGTTCGAGCAGATATTTGCCAAAACTGAATAACTCACAAAGTGCAACATAATAAGAGTTATTCAGTCAAATGATTAATAAAAGATATTCTTGAAAGATACATATACTGATGTTTTCAATTCTGACTTGACATGCCCGTCTCCCACTTCTCACAGTTATCTGTTCCAATGGTCTTGCATATACTCCTAGACAGGTAGGTTGTATAAGCGACTTGCTTGATTGCATAAGACAGGGTGTTTAGCAAAACTTAATGATAAATTCACTGAGCATAGAGAATAACAGATCATTTTATATCTGACATCAATATTATGATTAGTATTAATACTTATGCATTGATAAAATCTTGGCAATGGCATTGGATTCAGATATTTTCCTCTGCATCCTTAGCACATTTTGGGCCTAACAGCACATAAAGGAGCATTCTGGGCTAGTATTGCATAGCTCAGTATTTGATAGTTTGTGGCAGCTTAATTGTTTAGATTACATTTATTCAAAGTCTGCTTATTATGTATTGCTGCATGCTCATTTGCATTTTCTTTTGCACAGGGGCATTTGGCTCCACTCCACACATGCTCATTCACCTTGCTGTTCATTTATCACATTTTCCACGTTTAGTTAATTATCCACATTTATCAGGCTTACGGTACCCCAGCGTCACCTTGCTAATTTCTGTCCTTCAGATTTTATTTCTGATGCCCCTTCCTCCAAGAAGCCCCACTTCAACCCTGAAGGCAGGTAAGGTATTTTTCCAGAATTGCCATCACTACTCTTTTTTATATTGATGTCTGCCTGCCTCTGTTTGGGATTGATTGCCTGTCTGTCCCTCTCATTTACCTCACTGCTTCCCTAAGAATAGGGCATTAGTGCTTTATAAGACTTGTACTTGGGGTTCTTGCTATACACCAGGTGCTGGGGCTCCTCAGTCCCACAGACTCCATGGTGGTTTCTACAGTGGAGGTTGAATGGTTGGACAGAAGAGAAATGGAGTTTTCATTCTTTCCAGCCCAGATTCATGTCCTCTTTGTCCCTTAGCAACTGGACAAGCTCATCTAAGCAGCTGCGTTTTGTTACCGGCATTTGTGATACTGCAATTTAAAGAGTTACCTTACAAGACATCACAAGGATGAGTGGTATCAATCAATCATATTTAGGCATCATAAGATGACCAAAGATATTCCTGTTTCTCTTCATCCCTCAGGTGTTTCTACTGTGATTTTCTGTCTTTGAAGCCACTGTGCCATCTCTGAATTTTCTTTCAATGCCATGCATCTATAGAGCAAGTGATACTGAGAATTTTTGTTATTTAATTGAGGGCATACTTATTGACATGCAGACAACTTTAGATGTTGACAATTATAATGCTGAATGCCACCTGAGACGTAGCAGGCCTTTCTGTTCTGAGAGGACTTTTCCTTGTAGCAATCAGCAGGTGATTTCATGCAAGGTTTACAGCAGCTTTAATGGGACCGGGGACATCACACGTAAAAGCATTACAAGGAAGGATAAAATTGTAATTGGAACTCAATCAAGCAATTTGTTGAAAGAAATGGCTTATTTCCATCCTGCCCCCTTTTAACTTGTTAAAATAGAGGACATGCTCTATATACTGAGGGCAAGCTCTCCGTTAGACGTGACTCCAGGAAAATCATCACTTATCTCTATCCAGCTCGAGGTGGTCTGGCCTCTGCTGAACTTGAATTTCACTTGAGCTTGATGCTGAAGTTGGGATGCCAACAGTTTATCTTTTCTCAGGGGAAAACATCCATGACACGGGGGCCTTATTACGCAATGCAGGTGCTATCCTGGGGCCTGGATTTGGAAATATTCTGAGGGAAGGCTCTAAGATGAATCTAGCATATTTTGCCTCCTTACCTTTTCTAAGCTTAAGTTTCTTAAATGGTATTAAAAATGAATATATATATACATGACCACTCTGTTGCTCTAGCAAATCATTTAGCATCCTAAGTATCCTTTCTTGGCATCATATAAGTATAAGCTTTACTGGACATTGACTAAATCCAATTGTGAATTCATTTAGCTGACAAAGTGTCTTTTACTTAAAATTTGAGACATGGAATGCCACAAAGCTTTCAAGTTGAGAGAAAAAATTCTAGCCTCCAAGTCTCCAGAAAGGAAAAAAAAAATCCTACATAAATTAAAAATCACTTCTGAAGCAAGAGGAAGGTGTGCTTGGATACCCACTGAGAGAAAAATGAAGATGATAAATAGAAGTGTCCAATGTCCTCCCAAAAACTATCAGTTACTTGTCTTGATGAAAGTCAAGAAAGTCATATAAAAGGTATTTTCAAGTGCTGAGCATGAGAAACATCTAGTCATTGGCTTTACCAGATTAGTTTTTGTTGATTTCTCAGGTCCAGTTGTGGAAGGGCAGATTGTTTATTTATGTAATATGAAACCAAAGAGAAAATTTACCCACTTCGTAGCTCCAGGAACAGTGGACAAATTTGCTATAAGGCAATCTTCTAGTCTCAATTTTCCCCAGAACTGTCTGAAGTTTAAAACAGAAGCAGGTACATCCTAGAACCAGCTCTAGTTCTAATTGAGAGAATTGCCATTTCCCCACCATGTAAACTTAGGTCAAGGTATGCTCATTTCTGAATCAATGAAACATGCCATCCCACACTCAGGATAGCAGCAACATCCTCTTCTCTCTTTATTGATTTCCAGTGTCCTAGTGATGGAGAAGATCACAGGCGTCCCTAATTCCAGACACTCGGGGGCCAATGAACTATCTGTGAGTCAATTCTAATGCTATGTGTCCTGTGAATACTTCTTGCTCTACAAATCCTATAGTAAACCTTAATCAAAGCTGAATGCTAATTCTTGCTCTTGTTTTAGACAACTATGATTAATGAGCTGATCCTGTTTAAGTAGGGAACAGTATACACTGGGGTGCATACATAGTACAGAATAAAATCCATGTGGTCGAAGTCAGCCTTTTCCTTCCTCCTGTGGCAGTCATCTCTGTTGCCTTGCTCAGTCCCATTTGCAGTATGCTTCAGTGAGCCCCAGCTGCAGGGAATGTTGGCTGACCTTGGCCTTCAGGAGTTCATCAGCACTGCAATAGCTGGGAGATTGTGTCTCCAGCTCTCAGTAGTGTTGGCCTATTGCCAATGAGTTACATTGTCGGGCACTATCCCCTAGGGAACAGTGTACACTTGGGTGAAAATTTATGTTCTGAAGGCCTCTTATAAAATTTTCCATAAGATTCATTGATAAAGAGTAGGAAGATGCAACCTAACACTGACTGACTAGATTATAAATAATTTTAGGTAATTATGATACAGAGCCCATAAAATAAGTCATTTATTTGGTTTTGTTTTAGCAGTTTGGGTTTTTAATTAATACAGTCTCTCTCTATATTGACCAGGTTGCCCTGGTCAAATTGCTATATAGCCTGGAATAGTATTGAAGTTAATTCTGTCTCAGCCTTTGAACATTCAGATTATACAGGCATGCATCACAAAACACTCCAAGGTAAGTGGTTTTTTGTTTTGTTTTCTTCTGTTTTTCTATTTATTTTTATTTGCATAGTTTTTGTTGGGAAGTTAAAGCTTAGGTCATAAGAAAGTGGAGAATAGGAGATTACCTTTGACCTTTGGTTTTCCTTCTGAGGATTTCGTTGTTTGTTTCATCTTTTCCTTTCCTCTATTCCCTCTTTTTATCTTCTATTACTTAATGTATATTTCCAGCTAGTAATGATTTTAAATGCCCCTATTTCACTAATTGCATTATCCAGAGTCAAAGTAAAAATTATTGAGCTTGAGTTTTTTTATGTTTTAATTCACTTAAAAATTCATACCTGAACTGTGAATGACTGGAAAACACTTTATCATTTATCTGGTGAGATTGATTCTGTATGAGTCAGCATTTTATGCTCTTTGTCTCATGTGTGAATTTCTTTAGCTACACTATGCAGCATAATTATCTAATGATAACTCAATATCCACAGAGGACAATTTTATTTGTTGATTCTTTTACATGTTTTGTTTGTGTGGTTATTTTAATAAGAATGGCCCTGCCACCTGGCTCATGTATTTGTATGCTTAGTCACCAGGGAGTAGCTCTATTTTAAAGAATTAGAAGGATTAAGAGGTGTGGTCTTGTTGGAGGAAGTGTATCACTGGGGGTGGGTGGTCTTTGACAATTCAAAAGTCCATGTTAGGCTCAGTCTCTGTCTCTGTCTCTGTCTCTATCTCTATCTCTTTGTGTGTATATGTGTGTGTGTGTGTGTGTGTATGCACACGCACGCGCATGCCCATGAGCACACCTATAGATCAAGATGTAGTTCTTTGTTGTTGTTATATATGTGTGTGTGTTATATATGTGTATGTTATGTATATATATAATTATATATATACACACATACACACACACACACACACACATATATATATATACATATATATATATATATATAATTTTCTTTATTTACATTTCAAATGTTTTCCCCTTTCTGGGTCTCCCTTTCAGAAACCCCCTATTTCATCTCCCCTCCCCCTGCTTCTATGAGGGTGCTCCCCCACCCACTCACACACTCCATGGCATTTCCTTACACTGGGGCATCGAATACCCTCAGGCCCAAGTGCCTCTCCTCCCATTGGTGTCCAACAAGCCATCTTCTGCTGCCACACATGTGGCTGGAGCCATGGGTCCCTCCACATGTATTCTTTGGTTGGTTGCAGACCAGTCCCCGGGAACTCCAGGGAGTCTGGCCAGTTGACACTGTTGCTCCCTCCATGGGGCTGCAAACCCCCTTAGCTCCTTCAGTCCCTTCTACAACTCCTCCATTGGGGACCCTACACTTAGTCCAATGGTTGACCCAGTGCATCTGCCTCTGTATTTGTCAGGTTCTGGCAGAGCCTCTCAGGAGACAGCCATATGGGGCTTCTGTCAGCAAGCACTTCCCAGCATCCACAATAGTGTCCAGGTTTGGTGGCTGTATATGGGATAGATCCCCAGGTGGGGCAGCCTCTGGATGGTCTTTCCTTCAGTCTCTGCTCCACACTTTGTCTTGCATGTCCAGCACCATGCCTGCTACACTCCACACTATGATGACTAAACCTCTAAAAACTGTTAGCAAGCCCTCCAATTAAATGCTTTCTTTTGTAAGAGTTATCTTGGTCATAGTGTCTCTTCACAGCAATGAAACAGTGACTAAGAAAGTTGGTTAGTCACACTGGTAAAATATGAGAGCTGAGTGGGTAATGTTTCTCTTTGGTTAGGTGTAGTTTGGCTAATGAAGGCCTGACACTATTTCCAATAACAGCTAGGTAAAAAGAAAACTCCTAACATTTTGAATTGCATGAACTTAATCGTGACACAAAGTTAGGTCAGTAGTTTATCACACTTACACATCTTCAGGATTCAGGATTCGTTGAAGTTCTTTAAAAACACATGGCACTGAGAACAAGAATAACATATACTGATCCAGAAAAATGTTTCTCATTTCCTTGCTCAGAAGAATTAAAAACACAAACCCTCCCATCCTTTGGCTAGGTCATGTTAGGTCACATATTACCACTCTGTTAGTTAAATCTAGATAATTTGTGTGCTTAAATAAATGCTAGTAGAGTCTTATTGGCTATTGGTTGACAATATTCATTTTAAAAAGGGATAGAATATTTAGCAGTAAAACCAAGGGCTTTTACTAATAGTAATTATCAGACTCTGTCAGCTAAAGTACTCTTTACCATGGAATCAATAAAAGGAAGGAAGGAATGCAAAAGTCTTTAACACTAATGTCCAAAAGGTTAGCTCAAAACCAATTTCTAAGGCCAGCTTTCAGATCGTTCGTTTACATAAAAGCCAACAGTAGGTGCTTTCATCTGTCTCTCTGAGTACTACTCTATTATACAGCCTGTAAATAAAGTCAGTATTCACATTGTCCTTTCAAGTTCTAATTAGCTTAAAGTTCAAATTTCTGGTATGGAAGATCTTTAGTGAAGCAGCAGAAACCCTACTTGCTGTGCCCCACACCCTCTGTTCTGCTTTCTATTCCTCAGCCCAAGTTGATGGCTTCTCTAACATCTTGGAGACCTTTTCTCTATTTTCTTGGGTCCATTGTTTTCTGTGTGTATGTTTGCATATAATGTCATTTGTGAATACTGACACAGTTTAATGTATTGACATCTCTCACACTGTTGATAAGTGCTACACTGTACAGAGAAATGGTTCTGAGCAACAAAAGTTATCTTCTAATTGATGCCGAAAATGCCATTTTTCCCCAGCTGGCTTAAGAATTCTGCTTTGTCTCAGGGAGCTGAAGGTAAGAGGTAATGGGTTCTTAGAGATCTTATGATTTTGAGATATTAGCTGTGAGCCTTTCTGGCCTGCAGAATTTTTCTGGATTATTAGAACCACATAAAATGTGCTTAAAAATCTGGTCTTTTCAGTACCTGACTAATACGGATGTAGAGGCTCACAGCCATCCATTGAACTGAGTACAGGGTCCTCAATGAAGGAGCTAGAGAAAGGA
>NW_022196894.1:85386586-85396554 GCF_008632895.1 Mastomys coucha
AAAAAAAAAAAAGAAAAAAAATCTGGTCTTTTGTCTCATCTACCAACTCCAATTATAACTCACTTGGCCAGCAACTAATTTCCAAATATGGAGAGCCTTTCTTCATCTTGCTGCACCCCATTTCCAACTTCCTGTTCTTTGAGGGGATAGTGAAGCAAGTGAGGTGGAAAGACATGCTTGCCCTAGTAGCCATTCCCATCCTACATAGTTTGTACCACTTAGCCTACAGTATATTCCAGGGTAAGGCACCGTTTGCTTTCTCTCATTATTCATTTGGACTAAGCTACTCTTGTACAGTGAGGATCATAATTCATTTGTCTTAGGAATACACTTCTTGCCAAAATTTTATCCTATAATGTATGCCCCATTTTGATTGTAGAATGAATGTTTCAGGGCTATATTGGTTAATGACATTCATAAAATATTTGCTTCTGCATTCAATTATTCTACTTTGGAAAAATGTATGAGTATGGGCAATATTGCAGACTGAGCAAATATTCCTGCAAAATCTACACATTGAAGCCCTACTCTCAAATTAATAATATTTTGAGTGGGACCTTCAAAATGTTAGTTAAGATGAATTGAGATTATAGATGTGGCTTCTTATTTCAACATGTCTGGGATCTTTAAAACAAGGAGAGGAAACACCAGCCACACACTCACAGACCGAGACAAAGACATATGAGAACAGAGCAAGAAGAAGCCAGCTTATGCCAAAGAGTTGGGTATAGGAGAACCAACTGTGCTGACCCCTAGTTCTGGATTTCTAGACTTTAGATCTGTGAGGAAGCAAGTTTTTGTTATTTAAGCTGCCTGGTCTGTGATGTTTACTTCTAGCATTTCAAGCTAGTTGATAAAAGTGATGTGGTGGATATCCATTCTCCCACTGAATTCTTGTTACTAAAACCCTGAAGAGTATCCAAAGAACACAACCTTGTGCCTGAGCACCAGAAAGTGCTGCAAAATCTGAGATCTAGAGCGTCTGCCATTATTTCCATTAAACTGTAACTTTCTGCCACTCTGTGAAGCCAGTCAGTGTGTAAAAAGTCACTCTGCTGGAGAGGTAAAGTTGCTGAATAACAGCATCAGGAAAGTCATGAGTTACTGAATTTCCCATCTAAAGCTTTCAAACTCTTTGTTCTGTAAGTACCAATGAGAACAATAGAATATACAGTCTGACCAGACATATTTCTCATCAAAGAGGTGTGAACAGTCACTGAACACAGGGACTCTGATTCAATAAAACCTTCAACTTTATGAGTCTCTGGGGAGAGGGAAACTCCTGATCCCAGGCTGAAATGAGGACTTAGGCAATTTGCATAATACTTTATATACCACAAGATTGTTCGAAACATATAAATAATTAAAGCCTGTACATAACTAAGAGAATATAAGTAAATGTTTGGTGGGGGTCGCTAACTGAAGACTCTTCAGGAGAGGTTAAAGCTCTATTTCTCCATTTAAACTTTTGGAATTGGAGGTTAGACAGGTGGTTGAAGAACAAAATGGAGAGCATTGGCTTTGGAGGTAGCCTAAAATAGTGTGCCAGTTATTCAACTACAGTAACCCTCGGTTTTCTCATGTGAAATGAAGGCAAGATATATAGGATTGCTGTAAAGACAATGTGAGTGCATGTATATAATACCATTGCTGTGCCCAAAGTGTGTCCTCCTTAATGGCACATATGACTATGCACAGTCTTCAAAAAGGACATTAAATTAAGATGAGGATATTGGGGTAGACTATAATTGTTATAACTAGTGCTGTACTTAAAAGGGGAATTTGGAGTAAATACACACAACACAGACACACAGGCACAGACATATACACACAGGCACAGACACACACACACACACACAGGCACACACAGGCAGACACACAGAAAAACAGACACACACAGGCACACACAGGCATACACACAGACAAATAGACACACAGGTACAGACGTACATAAATACAAGACAAACATACACAGACACACACACAGACACACACACACACACACACACACACACACACACATACACAGTCTTTCATATATGGGCCTTGGATGAAACAAATCAGATACAAATCACAGTATACTACCAGCAGCAAAAGAAGACTAGAACTGCGTCTTTCTCATATGCCTCAGAAGCAAGCAAACAAGCAGAGACACACAAAACAAATAAACCAAACCCCACAGCATTACTGCTCTCACCATGATCTTCTCCCATGAAACAATACTGTGCTAAACTTGACGCCATCTCCTTAGTGTTTGGTTTCACTAAATGAACATGACACCATGACACTGTCCACTTCTACTTATTCTAGTCCAGGGATCATTATTTCCTCGTTAAGTTTCTTATGGCTCTCAGACTTGCCTCCACAGTAAGTCACAGACTATGCACGTTTACCCGGTACTGCGTGTTGGCACCAAATTCAGGCTCCTAAGTTATACCTGGTTCTCTCAGAAAAGTCAACTTTCGTTCCTGGAAAGTTAACCCCATTTATCTCCAGCCTGTCCTTTAGGTAAGCTGTTAAGTGAGGAAGATTCCTCACCGGTGTGTACAGCAAACTTAGGTATCACCAGGATCCATGGGTCCCCGTGGATGTGCAGAAGGATGGCAATTGTAGACCCTTCTTTCTCTTCATATTTCCTTATAATTACATGTCTTTGGTACTTATTGTTCTTAGCAAGTTTAATCTAATAGCCTTGGAGTAAAAAAGAGATCCTTGTGTGTAAGCTTTGTGTTGTCAAAGATATCCTTGTCTATGTCTTTGACCTTCGGGGAATATTCAAAGTGGTCCTCATGCCCAGGCTGCTCCTTGCTGGTGGCTCCCGCCACAGTCATCTTTGTCTTTCCCCAAAAGACAAACACACAGAAGTACTACATTAATGGAAAGAAAGAATATTGAACCAGATCATCATATTCACATGGACTTTACTCTAGTTGACTCCATATCTCTCTAGATGAGATATGGCCAGTAGAGTGGGGAGCACATGGGGAGTTAGTTATCTTTCTTATTACTATTAAGAACATTGACTATCACATCAAGGTTTTAAATATTAAGAATACTGAGTTGATACAACTTTGTTTTGAATGATGAGACCAAGACTCTGAACAATGTCTTAACTGCCAAAACTCAAGGGGATGAATGTGTACATGTGCGTATGTGTGTGTGTGTGTGTGTGCATGTGTGTGTCTATGTGTGCCTGCCCATAGAAGCTTTGTATTTTAACAAATATTCCAACATTTCTTTATGAGAAGTTGTTTTACAGCTAGACCCACCACCTCTCTTCCTTAAATAGAATGACCTGCTGCTAAATCATGGAAATCAATGGACTTTCTGGATGAAGAATATAACCTAAGAAAATAAAGTTATGCTACTGAGTCTAATTTGACTTCTGTTTCAGAAGCCTCATATTTTAATGCTAATTGTTGAGTTATAGGTGTCAGCACTCAAAGAACCTGAACATATTTGGAAAGCCCCACTTCTCATTTGATTTGTATTTCAAATGGGATTTGTATTAGTAAGATAGTTTTTGACAATTTGCCCTCTAGTGTTTGCTAATTAATTCATATAACTCTTGTCATATTGATTGACACAAGCGTTTAGCACCATCAATTTGTTATACCTTGGCAGGCATACTCTTTCCAGTCTGAGGGCTCAGAAGAACAGTGCATTGTCACTTGGCAATGACAAGTGGTAGCATCTTTATGAAGGAGCTTCTTGTTTTTAACTTGACTGCCTGAAGAATGCATGCTTTCTATATGTAATATTTAAAATAGGGTTATGCTTTGTTTAAGTAGCCATTGAATAATATTTTAGAAGTACTACAGTTACAATATAGCTTATTCTTAATTTTATGTCTCAATTTTGAAGAAAAGAAAAGGTAGTTATGCGACACATATAGATGTCTTTAGAAGGGAGTTATAGTTTCAATATTCTGATAAGGGGTTACCTCAACTTTCTATCATACTTTCTTAGGTCTTATTTTCACTATATTGACTATTACCTTAACACCTGATATTATGATTATTTATTTATTAGTATGTGATCATGTGTGTGTGGGTATGCCCATGCTCACATGTTCTTGTATGAATGTATATGCATGGTGTGCACACAAGATAGAGCATAGGTTTGTAGAAACAGCTCTCAACTACAACATTCATTCTAGGCATCAAACTCAGGTGACCAGTTATATGTGTCATGCTTTTATCACTGAGCCATATTGCTTTGTTTCTCAACATAACTGCTTTTCACTCATTTGAATACCTATTTGTTTATATAAGTTATATTGTGTTAGCAATCTTTCCTCAATGGATTATGAATTCCTTGCTGGAAGAAGATATTTTACTTGCAACTTTGAATCTTTTTACCTGAACTTAACAGTTACTCAAAAATATTTATGAATGCTTTGGCTGAAAAGGGTAACATTTCCAAAGGCAAGCCTGTTTTAGGCAGTGAGAGCAAAAGAGAGGGAAGACACTAAGGTCAGAGTCGGGGATGAGTGCTGCTTTGTCCTGGGCATTACCCCTAAAGGAGCCATATGACTACAGTGAAGAGCAACTAGTGCCTGTACTCTGTACCCCTTGGATCCATTCCCTGTCCCAGGAAAGAAGTGAAAAGGTACCTCTACAGTTTGCAGGGCAAGGAGGAGAGCCATGTAGTCTGAGAAGATACTGCTGTCTGTGCATGTGACAGATGAGAGACAGTCAGAATTGATCTATATCAACTCTATCTCTCAGTACAATTATAAGGAGATTTTACTAAGCTTTACTAAACTTAGATTTACTAAGCCTTCTAAGTTTAGAAATTCCCTATTGGCCTGTGAATAAAGTCTATGATACCTGTCACCATATATTGACTTGCTAATTAAAATAATCATTCATTTAGTTAAAAAGTCTTATTTTAACAACATTTAATGTAGAATTACAAAAAGATCATGAGGCCAAGGTGCCTTTCTATAGTGAATATAGAAAAGAGAAGAGACTAGTGATTGTATTTGGTGGATTTCAAAAATTTGTCTACACTTGGCCCTGGCTCTTGAATGGAAGCTTTAACATGTGTAACGCATTGTGTGTGATTCAATTCGATTTTAATTAAAAGGAGGGACACTCTTCATCTATTGCAGAAACACAGCCCCAATGGACTCACTGTGTAATTAGTGCCTTACCCAGGTCCCCAGAGTACCACACATTGACAAATATCTGTAATTCATCTTCTTTTAAGCAATGTAATCTGTGTCCAGTCACTAACAATTTGATGTCAGTTTGAGAAAACTCATATAAAAACAAATCTGAAGTGTACACAACAATGGCAATGAAAGTAAATATCAGTCCAAGGAGGAAATGATAAACGGAACCTTTGGACCCCATGGCTTGTTGGGTATAAGCTATTTCAGGAACTGTGATGATGCATTTACTATATTCCCATCTGTTCAATATATAATTATTTTAACTATTATGCATGTTGTTTATAACCCATTATCTTGCAATAACAGCCTGCACAGTTCACTGCATAATTTAAAAATATAACAACTTCCTTTGCCAATATTTGACTTGCAACTGCAAACCTGCTGACTTTAACTATATCTTTGCCATGCACTCTGGGAAACTAATTTTTATTTTCTAAGGGTTTATCTTAGAACATCCACCTGGATTTTCTTTTGCATAACCTAGTTTCCTCTGGCTCTGGGTCACACTGAGGCTTTCTTTCTGAAATAGAATAAATCTGCTCTTGTATAAGCAGATTCATTAAATGAGTGGGGTCACAAATCTGAGACATTCATATGTACAAAGTGGACAGGAATAGAGTACTTGTCTAATTATCTGGATGATGCGATCAATAAAACCCAGAAATCAGATTATTCTCTCTCTAAATATGAAAATTACTTGGATCATATTAACCAAATAATTGCCTTTGCTATACAGGAGCTTATGATTATAGTACATAATCAATATGTTATTTATGTAGGAAGATGAATATATGGCTGCCAAGTTGGGCTGAATTCATATTTCACTCCAGTTAGTCTGTTTTATTTAAAGAAACATGCACTTATTTAGCCACTATTCCACATCTACTGTACTCAGAAAGAGAGCTGATATTGGGTAAGAAAAATGAATACAGCAACATTGTGTGTGTGTGTGTGTGTGTGTGTGTGTGTGTGTGTATGTGTGTGTGTAAGGGTAGAGGGCTTATGTGCTTACACACATGCAGAGACCAGAGCAGAATTTCAGCTGTCATTCTCTAGCCATTTCTGTTTTATAGCCTTGAGATGGGGTTTCTCACTAAGTGAGACGCTTTGCATTCTGGCAGGGTGACTGGCCAACAAGCTACCCAGATCCACCTGTTTCTGACTTCTCAACCCAGCTCTGGGATTACAGAGATGCACAGACATACCTAATCTTTTTATATGGGTGCTGGAGATTTGAACTCAGGTTCTAGGTAGGTTTTTGAACTATATAGCTTCCTTGTTCCTGTGTGGTGTTGTGCTCCCTCTTACCACAGAGACACTCAATCAAATTATAGATCAAATTCATTTTCAACTCCTCCAGTTGACAGAGGCCCAGCGATTACTGAGAAGAGAGTTAGCATTATCACTCAATAACAGAGTGTAACCTGAACCAGTAAGGCAAATACAACCTTTCTTCTCTTCTGTTGCTCTTTGTCTGAATCATTCAACATCCAACACAAATGAAAGCAGAACAGGCCTTCATGCTTGCAGAAAAGATGCTCTGGGCCACTGAGCCATTGCTCTAGACTTGCATATGACAAGTTCTATTTCTAAGAAACATACTGCATAGAACGTACAACAACATTTCCATTATAAGTGCTATAAAGTCAGGAAGAAAGGTTTGTACAGCGTTATGGAAGAGGGTCAAAAAGATGGTAATAGCCATGGGAAATAATGGAAGTCTACAAAGAAACAGTATTTTCCAGACACTGCAGGGTAGTTGCACATAAAAACTCACAGTGATTGTGAGACCATTTACATGACATGCACAAATTCAAGCTTCTAAGCTTCCATCCCAGCATGGAGAGGGGAGCTGGACATAAAGTTCCACATAAGCCATGGTCCTATTGGCAATTTATAGCTGCTGGGAAAGGCACTTGTTTGTTTGTGATAGTGTGTGTGTGTGTGTGTGTGTGTGTGTGTGTGTGCTTGAGAATTTTGCCATTGGCAGGTCAACCATGCTCAAATTGATGCTCCCATACCCAAGGATATATAGGCAGCACACATTGGAATTGGCAGGCTTTATAAACAAAGTTGGGTGTATAGGGAAAAGAAGGGTTGATCTGGAAGGAGTTGGGGGAGGGAGTGACTATGACAAAATATAATTTGTGAAATTCACAAAGAATAAATGATATAAATGTTTATATAGTACTTTTGGAGAATGGTGTAAAGCATAAGTCTATCTATCTATCTATCTATCTATCTATCTATCTATCTATCTATCTATCTATATCTCTTTCCTCTCTCTCTCTCTCTCTCTCTCTCTCTCTCTCTCTCTCTCTCTCTCTCTCCTTCTCCCTCTCCCTCTTTCTATTTGTTTCTGTCTGTGTGCTGTTATTTGAAAAATGGTCTGGAAAACTGATCCATGAAGTAAACTGGTAGAATAAGTTTCATGTCCTCAGAAGAGGGACTGGCAACAGGAGTATTCCCAGTAGAGGGAATCAGGGGAGCAGAACCCAGGAAAACACTGGAGAACAGGCATTAGACTTCACCCTGTGGGTCTTAGGGAAGGAAATGATCTGAAGATTTGGTTAACAAGTCTTTGAAAACTGAAGCTGTTCACACATGCTAGACTCAATAAGGTGGAGGTAAATGACTTTGAGAGTAGTGGCTATTGAGCTTGGGCTTGGTGGGAGTGGTCACAACTATGAATGATTGACATTGGCAATGGACAAGCTAAGTGGATCTACTAAGAAAGGTCTAGGGGCAGGCCTGAGAACTTAGAGATAGCTGAACACCATGGATTTTCCTTGGGGACCAAACTGCAATGATAAATGGTTATTTTAGGGGCAACCTTTTGAAATAGTCATCGTAAAACTTATCTCACCTCCTAGTTTGCTTAGGTAAGCTTAGCATGGAGATGCTATAAAAGACGATAAGATACAGATGAAAGAATAATTAGGATGACCAGAAATAAGGTCTAGATTATTTTAGGAGAGAAGAGAATACAATAGCAGGTGAAAAAATGGGATATAAATCAAGTGAATGAGAAACTGAGGGTGCTCTGGGCAGCAAAGGGAAAGTATCATGCAGGGCAGAGAAGATGGCTCAGTGGGTACTGTGGGCTTTTATACATCCATAATCTCATAAATGTGTACCCATAGAATCAAGGGGGAAAGGTGTGAATGGTCCCTTGCACCTGTGCTGGGAGGGGAGGAGTAAGATCATTGACTATTGTTATTAGGAAGTTTGTAGCATCTTCATGTTTCTGGTTAAATGATATCTTGTCTCCAAAAAAATCAAGATGGGGAATGATGAGGGAATGACCAAGAGTCAAATACTACAGATGTGCATACCTACAGTAACACATATATACACCCTCCCCACACCCATGTATATGTGTGTATCACATGTGTATGAGGAAGTGAGCAAGAAGCCAGCACTGCAAGAGGCAGGACTATTTAGTAGAGCGAAGGGGTATCTAGTCATGTTAAGCAATTTCAAATGTGAACCCCATGGTCCACATTCTTTATGAACCCCTCCCAGTGAACTTGGCCAACTCTTCAACCCTCTTCGGAATTGTCCTTTCTGTGTTTCTGATGAGTGTTTATCTGTCTGACCATTGATCAAATACTTCAAAGATAACTATTTAGGCATGGTGATAACTGCTATGATTGTGTTTCCTCCAAGGTCACTCTGAAACTTAATCCACATGTGAAGAGTAGTAAGAGGGCGGCCTTTACCAGTTGGCTCACACTCTTATTAAAAGGCTCATACAGACTCTTGACATTCTTATGAACAGAGTAGTTTCCTTTTATTCTTTCACTGTGCTTCCAGGTGAGGATGCAGCTAGGGAAACCGTCAGTATGCATCAGATACCAATGGCACTGATGTTCCAGACCCCAGAACTATTAAGAATGCACATCTACTCTTTAAAAAGTATCCACTCTTAGGTATTTTGTTATAGCACCACACACTAAAACAGTTATGTACAAAAAGATGCATATATGAGGTAAAAAATGGAAATAGTGAAAGTTGTTTTTTCTCTGTCTAGGTTTCCTATCAGGAAAAAGGCTAAAAATATGTAATGTCTCCCTTTGATGGTATGTCTCCTTAACATATGTGAGTTTGAGAAAAATGGTTAGGGTCAGCATTGATAAAGTGCAAACGAGATGCTGATGCTGAGAAGTGAGAGAGCAGACCATTACTGTTTTGAGTAGGTATAGAATGAGAACTGAGAAAGGACGCATTCCACAAAAGGAGATAGTTGACTGAATTCACAGACCAGACTCAGTGCTATCAGGATAATCTGTGGGGCAGCTTGTCCTGATAAGCAAAATCAAACTCAAGTGACATTAAGCATTCCTCAGTGGATATAGTAGGATAAAAGAATGGCAGACTTTACCTTTGTCCAGAGACTTCAGTGTTTCGTTTTCAGTGTGTGTGTGTGTGTGTGTGTGTGTGTGTGTGTGTGTTGTGGGTTTGTGTGTGCACTTGTGTAAGAAAGCTTGAAGTTTACTCTGGGTAATGTCTTTGATTACTTTCCACTTCACTGGCAAAGGCAAGATCCGTCACTGAGCCCAGGGTTTACCAGTTCTGCCTAGTCCAATTAGCTAGCCAACTTCCCCTGTGAATGAACACTTCGTATGCCTCCCAAGTGCTGGGATTCCAGGTGGCTACCAAGCCTGCCAAGCTTCTCCAATAGATGTTCGGAATGTCACTTTTATCCTCTTTCATTTGGGGCAAGTTCTTATCCACTCAGCCATCTCCTAAGCTTTTAATTTTTCTAACAGTCCAACTTATACCCAGA
>NW_022196894.1:85396564-85410548 GCF_008632895.1 Mastomys coucha
AAAAAAAAAAAACAGATAAAACAGAAAAAAAATGTGAAACTCATAGTCCATGTTCTCAGATAAAACAGAAAAAAAAGCAAGGTAAATGTCTAGGTTACAAGTCAATATTGAGGCATCTATAGGTGATTTGGTTAAAAAATATTCTTTATTCTGATTTTGAAAAACTTGAAGATAATATTAAGTATGTATACTTAAGCTATAAATCTTATTTCATCAAAATCAAATTTCTGTGTCAAAAGAATGGCAGAAAGTTGCCCATATTTTATAGAATTCTCAGGTGACACCCCCTATACATATTATTTATTATATGATTATATGTATTGCTATATATATTTATGCATATACATATATCATTTGAAAATAATTTTTATTCTTATGCAGTGAATCTACTCTAAAACAGATCAATTAAGGAACTCATTCTATAATTTAAATTGAATTAACTTAGAAGAAATTATTAAGAGTTTAGTAGAATTTAATTTTCTGGGTTCATCTCAGCATACACCTTTTAAAAGACTGTCATATTCAAGGTTAGATGCACTGAGGACACAAAGATAAAGTGATTTTTGTCCTTGTTCCAGGGAAAGGCTGTACAGTGTGTGAGTGGTGTGTATTAAGTGCTGACCCTGAGAGCTGCAGGGGCTATGAACCGAAGGAGGGAGCCACCCTGAAACACAAGGCAGGGAGCCTTGCTAGAGAAAATGAGTTAGGAGTGAGAATTGGCTGAGGGACAAACAAGAAACAGGCTTTCCAGTCTGAGAGGAATGTGACAAAGTGGGTGTCATTAGGCAGATTTTAATCAGTAAGAGAAATCCATCTGTCTCCACTATGAAGAAAGGAATGGTGGACTGAGGCAGCACATATAGCCATAGGCAGGTGTGTATATGTAGATGGTAGAATACCTATTCTGGTATGTATACTAGAATATTATATACATATACATGTATATATATACATACATATATATGTGTATATATATACATACATACATACATATATATATATATATATACATACATACATATATATGTTTCACCTTAAAATGGGTCTTGGTTGAAATGCAAAGCATATTTAGATGCCATGTTACTGTTCCAAGAGGCAGACATTGAGGGTAATGGGAGAAGAGGAGGATGCTCTATAGCTAGGGCAGAACTGAGACTGCGCAAAGATGTTGATGTATTTTCTGGAGATCATGGATTAATGGTTTAAATCAGTTTTCATTCAGAGCCTGAGACTTTGAAAACAGTTTAAAACCCACAAGTTTCTTGTGCTGAGCCTCATTAGTGCTCTTCCTAGCACTTGTGATTGACGATCATCTTCCTGGAAGCCTGGAGGTATTTATTTCCACCATGACTGCCCTGGGGCTTTGCCTATGGCCAACTTGCATACTACCTAGGTATTTGGTTACACTGAGAACACTGAGACTCTTGAATTGATTGATAATTGATTAGTGCCCTTTTACTTTCCTGAGGGATCATTTGTGTGATTATCATGGGGAGTCCTCTAGATCGCTAACTCATTTTATATGAACGTCTACAACAAATACAGAGCTTTCTGGCCACTTCTGGTTTTTTACTGCAATGTCTTACCTGTTTTTATACAAACAAGTGCCATACCATCCTAGATTCCAATAACAATGAAGATGGCACCATAGACAAGGACTCAGTGCTTGCAGTATGGTGGAAAATGTCCTGGGTGACTGACTGCTGCTTTACTAGTGTATATTTAACAGAACCTTATTTGATGACAGTTACCCTTTATGAAGCAACAACTACATAGCAAGTTTGGCTAGGCTTTTTTATACAATATGTCTGTGTTCCAAATAAGTATACGGAGTGTTTTTATCCCCGTGTTAGAGAAGAAGATAAGAAACCTTAAGTCAATGACAAACTTTAAACTGAGAACAAACTGTGGTTAACCTGCTTTCTGTTCCTCATTCCAGAACTAAATAGGTTGATGGATAGATAAGCCCCCCCCCCGACATTCCTGATATCAGAGTCACTAATGCTGGCTAACATGTCTGGTCCATGTTTTGCCTCCATTTCTGCAGGTTGTATGTATTTTGCAGTTCCTTTTATCCTTTATCTATAACTTGACTTACTTGAGTACTTGTTTTGTGCAAAAGCCAATGAATTGAGATTGGGAAAACATGCATCTTGGAGGAAGACATGAAAATAAATATGACAGTATAATTATTGTTGGAAGAAAGGATCAGAAGACAGGAGCTGCTGCCTGCATGAGACAGAAGTCATGATCCTGACAAATATGACAGTCCAACCAGAGGCCAGGGGATTAAGCATGACTACATGACATGTTTAGGGAGACATCACAGGTTCAACAAGGGCTGGTGACACTGTAGGAGATGAGAGAGATGCCACGGGGCTTCAGAAACAAGGTCACCAAAGAGCGTATAAATCCCGCTGAGTGATCCAGTGTTTATGCTGTGAGACAGGATAGCTTCAGATGAAGCCTTGTAATTCTCAGCCAGGTAGGATTTATATTAGTAGATGGCAGAAACCATGGCTTCTACTTCGGTGAGAGGGTTACCCCTTATGACACCATGTTAATAATATGTGGGGTGGGGGCTGGGAATATAGCTCATTGACAAAACACTTGTTTAGCATTAGTGAGACCCACTATTTGACACCCCAAACCACAGATATATTACTGTCCTCGTTAGTTTTTAATTGCCAACTTGACACAATCAAGAATCATTTGAGAGATTGCCCAGACCCGATTGGTGGGTGGAGAAGTCTATGGGGAATTATCTTCATTGTTGGTTGATACGGGAGGGCACAGCCTACTGTAGGTGGTGTTACCCCTGGGAGGTGGTCCTGAGTTATACAATAAAGCTGGTTAAGCATGATCCAGAAAGAGCAAGCCAGTAAGCTGTGTTCCTCGGTGGTTTCTGCTTCACTTTCTGCCCCAAATTCGCTCAGCGATAGACTGTTCTTTGGAAATATAACTGAAATAAAGCTGTTCAACCCCTAAGTTGGTTTTGATCAGTGTTTTATCACAGCAACAGAAGAGCAAACCAATTCAGTTATTTTTACAAGAGAAAGTTCTAGCGACTTTTGTTGAGTGGGAAATTATTTTTATCTCCTAATATACATTTGTTTAGCGAATCTCCAGCTGGCTGACTCTGTCATGCACAGGATCACATTCCAAATGGTCATTTCTTCTGCTCCTTTTACTGTCAGCCCAGATCCTGAGGGGTAGTTAGTGTAAGATGCTCATTTGAGAGCATCTGAGTTCCTCGCTCGGAATGCTGCACACGTGTCAGGGATTACTGTGCTTGCAGCCACCTCTTGCCCAGGAGCTTTACTTCCCCGTGATGAGGAGGTTGGTCTTTGCTCCATAAATCTAGGGTGCTGACTCATCATTATTCCCCACTCTGTATGTGGAAATGACTTGGCAATTGAAAACAACCCCAGGAAAAGACCTGGGGAAGTTTTAGGACTGAGGACTTTATTTCATATTTTATAATGAAAATTGGCATTTGCAGAATTTGACTACGTTCTCAGCCAAAGAAACATTCTTAACATATATATTTCTTTTTTAGGATCAGTTGATCACAGAATTTCCTCCCTACTTGTTTTCCAGCAGCCTGGGACATCAGGCTCCCCTACCACAGCGCCATTTTCCCTGACAAAGGTAGCATGCATCACAGTGACTCAGGAGCCGAAGTCTGGATAGGAAGGATTCTGACAGATGCTTCTGATTCTCCCTTGATGACCATCCTTTCACTCCCAGCCTTGAATCCTGAGAGTGGGGAGTTTGTTCTTCACAGTACAAAAACAGAAAATGTGTTCTTGTTGTCCATGTGATCCCTTCTCTTGGAATCATTATTTCTTTAAACATACCTAAATGGGGCTTGACAACTTCACCTTTTTATGCAGCTGAAGTAGAAACAGAAAGGTGTATGGATTGCTGTGGGTGTTTGATCTCTGGCTTTCTTAGGGAGTCTGCCTCTCCTCTCACTGCTTTGAGATAAAAGGTAACCAGGTGTTTTCTTGTTAAAGATCAAGACAATCAGGATGGCAATTCAGGACATGACTTTGATCACTGTGGGGAGAAGAGGTGGCCACGTGACAGTTTTCTATTAGCCACAGCATATCATTTTTATGTAGCTGTCAGAGAGGGCATTTCATTTCATGCCTATTTGTGATTTCTTTGTTGTTTTGCCAGTTTCAAATCCCTGGCACCATCCTCAGTAAACTGAATGAGGCTATTATAAGTGTGTATTTTCATGTTAAGGAAAGCCAATATTTCAAATGCTTACTGGACCCCATCACTATTCTTCACAAGCAGTAATTTTACTCAATTTCTGTACAACAATGCTGAGAAAATAGATGGTCTATTCCCATTTCACAGATGAAAATTCCAGATACAGGAAGGTTAAGTATCTAACCCTTGTTAGATTGCTCATAAGCTTTAGCAGAGCTGAGGTTTATATCTAAGCAGCCAGCAGGGATAGAATAGGGAAGAAAAGTGGAACTTAAAGGAAAACTCTTCCTCCATCTTTAAAAGTGTAGGGTGGCATCTGAAAATGGCCATCTTGCTCAGCACTGAAAGCTCTCCTCCTTGGAGAGCTTGGCGGTTAGAGTCTTATTTTTTACATACACCCTCTCTCGGTTCTTACCTTTATGAACTAGAGGTATCCTGTGAGGGAAGCAGATGGAACAGCCGGAGAGGCGCTCTATGGGTGCTGAGAAGACCGGCAGAGATCTAGCCCAAAGCTGGCAGCTTCCCTCAGGACGCAGTCAGCCTCCCCCTTTGTAATCTGCCCCTTGACATGCTTCCCAATTAGAGGGTTGCCTCACTCTGACTTTCTCCAGAATGTGTAGGGAAGAAGCTACTCTCATGGGAGAATAAAACTTCTGAGACCCATGGAGAATTTTTTGGAACATGTTACATGGTATTGTGCATACTCAGTCAGGTTTTTGGCTCCCAAGATTCCTGTTCTTCTTCTTTTTTTTAATATTGCCAAGTCCATAAATACCTAAATGTGCATGCTGGTCTCAAAGATAATCCAAAGGCACACATATTTTAAGAGTCTTGAGATTCTCACGGGTTTTGGGAAGGGAATTTAAATTACACCAGAGAACAAGATAAGGCAGGGGTAGCTTTTAGTACCTGAATATTAGTAACGGACAATCTCTTCCTAAATATCCTGTAGTGTTAAAGAACATGTAGGACACTGAGTAAGTTTTGAACAAAACCACGCTTTTTTCTTTCATTAACAAAGGGGAAAGTACTCTAATATAAAGAGGTTCTTTGTTTAGTACTGAAAAGCCTAAGCTGTAGGAAGCCACAAAGACCCATAATGTGGGAACTAGCATCCCTTATGAATCTAATATGTCTAAGTTCCTATGTGTGAACAGTCCAGTATAATTGAAGCATGGCTGAAATGAAGGACAATTATTAGTGTTATGATCTAGTAGCTTGGTTGAATATTGCAGCATCATATTGGAGAATACAGGATAGTTCCTATAAGAAAACTTCTGACATTGAGATCTTCTGGCAGTGGCTGCTCCTTCATTACCATCACCATGCTACCAGAAACACATCAAATAGACTGGTGTTAAGCCAATAGGTTAAGAGGAATCGACACTTGCCTCTTTGATGAGGTTCATAAATCTGGGTCCAAGGCGCCATGGCTTATGTCGATGGCACTGCAGGGAGCTGACAGTCAGCTGAGAGGCACGGTGGGAGGCAATGGCTACCATGTACACAGCATCGTACATCAGAGCTGCTTCAGTCTGTGGAGGAAAACATGCACCATGCCATCAGTTCAATTTTCATTAGTTCCCTCTACCCATGTACCCAACATTCCTTCCTTGCTCTTTATCTGATCTTAAAGACCTTCTGTTCTTTAGCCAAACAGTGTTTAGTCACCAACAGCTATTATTTTATGAAAGAAAACTTTATACTCCAGAGTAAGTTGGAATCCTACATTTGTTTTTGAGTTCATAAAAACAAAGAAAAATAAAAACCTAGATAGACTACAAACTATTATATTCCAAAAACATATTTTGGGACCATTTTCTATGCCATGCTTAGTGTTGAGGCCAACTACCTTGAGATCAAATGTATTAAGACTTATCATTTCAACAATAGATATTGTCTCTCAGAATCTTCCTTCTTACTTCTTTTCTTCTTTCCTTCCTGTTTTCTTTCTTCTGTCTTGTTTCGTATTTTATATAGAACAAATTCTTGCTAGTAGAGCCAATAGGTTCTTTTATTATTAATGATGCTCCTGTTGTTGCTTTCATTGGCCACACTTGAGGAGGAAGTTAGAGTCATGATATGAAGGTCAATGGCAAGCTCAGGAAGACTCTCTGAGGTACAAACCCATGGACCAGAATAAGTCAGCTCTTGCCTCCTTGAGTTACCATGAAAAAGGTTGAAGTTAGTTACTTCTCTTTGGAAATAGTTATCATTTGCTTTTTTCCCTCATGAAATTCTTCTTACTTTCTAAATTTTATATAATACTCGTAGCATTTTGTCAAATATACTGCCCTGCGGTTTGGGGGATAAAAATCTCATAATACCCTCATATTTTACTGGAGGGCTTTCTCTGAAACTTCAAATATATTAGCTCATTTGAAATTCCCAGTAATTCTCCAAAGTAAGCAGAACCCATAGATAAAGCTACTTATTATGTGTAAAACTGACCTCAGGCAACATATTGATTTATGGTAGCATGCATGTATATAGCTGGAAAATTGACAAAGTTAAACCTAGAATCCAGGTTCTAGCGAAAAAACCAAAAATGTGTCATTTTCTGCAATTAGTTGACTCTTTCACTCTTTGAGGTTAATTATGTCAGGTTGGAACTGGAAAAAGAGCTAAATGATAAATGCTACACCTTTCATCTCATCAGTTTTGAAGCAAAAAAAATCCCTCTATTTTGAACCCATATTGTTCTGTACATTCTCAGTCGTTGAAATGTCAATTTATTTCTAAGACTTTCCACTTAATTAAAAACAATATAGGTGTCTTAAAAGCAGAAACTGTTCAAATTCAACCTTTGGTACCTAAGTACAGTCTATGCTACAGAAACATAGTTTAATCAACATGCACAGTATGAGTTATTTTTGATTCATACCTTAAAACAAATGCAATTTTGTAAGAACTATATAATACCTTGATTTAATATAAATATTTTCACTTATGTTCTTGACACTGAAAGGTGAGGTTGATAACTGTGGTAGTGATGGTTGGTTGAGCTTTCACAATTCATTTTGAATGACTCAAGATTGATATAATTCATTTTATCGATGACAGAGCCAAGTCTTGTGGACATTAGCTGGTGCACGTCTACTCTACTAGTCTCTTACAAGGACAGAGGTTAGCTCCCTGCTTGCCTCATGTTTTTCACCATTCTGCTATCTGTATTTGACTTAATCTGGAGAAAGTGAATTATTGGCAGGGTGACTTTATAAAATGGAATCTGTAGTAAGAGTGGACATTCCCTGAGGACTAGTTACACATCTGTCCCTGTTTAGAATCCTTGGGAAATAAGAACCTTTTTCATCTCTTTTCTTCTTCATGGAAAGAAAATTAAGATATTAAATGGTGTCTATAAATGAATAGGGAGAAAGCCAACATTTGGATCCTTAAAGTTGGTGGTATAATCTGTGGCCCCATCCTGTCCAATTATTTAATGATATAATAGTAGCTTGATAAAGGCTAAAAAGCTATTATACCATAAACATATCATTTATGCACAATATGTCCTTCAATTGTGAAACATGTAAAAATTAGCTTATCTATTCTTTGAGATTTCCATACATACATGTAATATATTTTGATTTTATATATATATCCCTTTTAATCTCCTATAGATTCATCCAGTCCTTTGCCATGCATACTTTGCGTGACAGCGATATTTGAGGTATAAACTTCAAGGAAAGTCAGTCTCCTGCCTCCACATTGTCGCCTGGCACCCCAAACTCAGAGGTAGCCCAGATATGTCCTCGTACTTCTGTGCTAGGGGCCCACCAAGATATCATTTCTTAACAGCTAGAAAAAGAAAATTCAGACATTGCTCTCTGACCTTCACCAATGTTCCAACATCCTAATCAAACCCTGGCTTGGAATGTTAAGCCATCCAAACTAATTGCCTCCAGCATTGTGGGTAGGGCATTAAAGTTTGCAGAATGGGAGACTTATCCCAGGGCAAAGTCAAGTAAAATCCTCATTCTCAGTTACATACTGCAGCTGAACCACTCCTAGGAATTAGCAAGAGACATGTCTTTACTTGTCCAGAAGATTTGCAAAGTGGACGTTTTACCTAGGATGGGCGGGACCTTGAGCCAAGACAGTGTGTGTGTGAGAGACAGTCTGGAGCATTCAGCATTCTAGATTCAGCATTCTAGATGCAGCAGTCTGCATTCAGCATTTGGACTTGCTAGCACTCGTACTAGAACTAGAACTTAGGTAGACTAGCAGCCCTCCCCCACCCCCAACCCCCGGGCCCAGAGCGCTTGGGCCCAGGGGGTGCAGTACCAGTTGAGATTCAAGAGAGTGAGCATTCGAGCATTCAGCATTGAGGATTCGAGATTTGAGCCTCTACCCTTCTGGCTGACGCACCCACAGCCTCCCCCCGACTCTGGTTGGGTCCTTGCAGCCCGAACATGCTCAGAGCCCTGGGGTGCTGCACCAGTCCAAAAGAGATGGCTGATGTTTTTAGATCCAGTGTGTTTTAGATGGCCTCAGATGTACCTCGACTACTGAGCTGCCAGATTTTTCATCTCTCTTTTACAATGATTGTAAAGGCCTCATGTCATTTTTAAGAAATACACTCAGACTTTACACCACTCGTGTCGAGTCTGTTTGTCAAAGCTGAATCCTATGCACACCTGGCCAGAACCCATCGTCCCACGGAACAAGGGACCCCATAAGAAACCCCAGTCCATGGCAGTCCTTCTCATCTCCTTGTCCCAATTTCATAAGTGTTTTATTTCTTTTTTAAAACCCACTGTGTCCAATTACTGATGTTCATATGATCATGGATGTAGGGCACAGTCAGTCTATAGTAGGCCATATCCTGAAGAAAACTGATTTTCTTCCATTAGTTTCCATGAAGTGTCAATAGCTCCTCAGATAAGGGTGGACCCTCATAAACCCATTTGTGGTGGGAGATAACTGGCTTGATCTTGTGTAAGTACTATTCAGGGAGCTGCAATTCCTGTGAATTCATGGGTACAATCACCCATCGTACAAGCTGGTTTTGTATGTCAACTTGACACAAATTGGAGTTATCACAGAAAAAGGAGCCTCCCTTGAGGAAATGCCTCCATGAGATCCAGCTGTAAGGCATTTTCTCAGTTAGTGATCAAGGGTGGGAGGGCCCATTGTGGGTGGTGCCATCCCTGGGTTGGTAGTCCTGGGTTCTATAAGAAAGAAAGTTGAGCAAGCCAGGGGAAGCAAGCCAGTAAGCAGCATCCCTTTATGGCCTCTGCATCAGCTCCTACCTCCAAGTTCCTGCCCTGTGTGAGTTCCTGTCCTGACTTCCTTTGGTGATGAACAGCAATGTGGAAGTGTAAGCTGAGTAAACCCTTTCCTCTCCAGCTTGCTTCTTGGTCATGATGTTTTGACAGGAATACAAACCCTGACTGAGACACCCATTCTTATGCAGAAGACACTATTTCACTTTAGTCTTTCCCCACTGCTGATTCTTATAATGTTTCTTGAAAACCTAGGTGAAGTAAAATTTATCAATACCCCCAAGAAAATCTTTTCACAACAACATAGGCATACAGAAAGATGGCTTCCCATTAGAAATGCATAATATTTTGGCTATTGGAACAATTTTCAGTAAAGGGTTAACTCAGTAACTCAGTGGGTTTGGGAGTATTCAAGTCCTGTATATTTCAAAAGGAAGTACTGGTCCATGCCTGGTATGTGAGAAAATATCTTAGGTTACATTTCCTGGAGTCTAGGGCCATGCAACACTTATGATAAAATATGAATGTGGTAAATGTTGCCTTTTGTTGTTCTGAAGTACTGGGCTATGCCATATCCATTTGAGGTGTGGAAGAGTGGGAGACCAAGGTCAACTATGTGGGTGCTCTGGGCTTATGTGGTTCACTTCTTGTAATACTCCAGGACACCAATGCTTGTGTGGGTTTCCTGGTTGGCAGCACTTCACAGAAATAGTCACAAATCATTGTTGTGAGTCAAGCACTTTCTGGAGAGCATCAATGGTATAAAACACCTTTAAAAGCCCAGGCCTGTAAGGGCTCTGCCCTGTGTGAAGTTTTCCTTTGTTGATTTTACTTTCTATTCATTTTCCCCTGTAATAATTTGTCACTGTAAATATAGCAGCTTATTTGAGTTCAGTGTTCTTTGTGCAAATAACAAAGCATTAGGAGATGGTGGTAAAAGCCAACAAAACTAATGAGGGGCCCCATCACCTCAAAGACGAGGGTAATTGGAATATTTTATAACTGATTGGGATGCTGGGAAGAAAACTTGTTTTTGGAGAGCAAATGGGCAAGAGGCATAAGTTTCTCATTACTCTCTGCATTTGGAAAGGGTCGTAGGTAAGGTAAGAATTGGTGAAATTGTCCATGAAAAGTCTGCTGATAGTGCAAACCTGTGGGAGCAATGGTGCTAGGGAGCCCCACGTGCTGGAGAAAGCATTGGTCATTTGCATTGGCACTGAGCTGGCACCAGGTAGAATGCCCTGTTGGTGAGTGGAATTTGGAAATGGATTTAGGAAGATGGCGAAAAGACCAGCTCAAGCAGTCTAAAAATTCTGTTGGTAGGAAAGAAATTCCAGCAGGTTCACTGAAGATTTGACAGAGTGGTTGCTATAATTTGAGTTTCAATGAATATTTGTTTGCTTTAAATAGATATCAGGAGAAATAGAGGAAAGAGGATTATAAGTAGACCAAGCAAATACCATGGAAAATGCCTTTAATTATACTAGGTCAAAAAATGTCAGATAAGGATTCACCTTGAGCAACTGGCATAATAAAGAATGTGTCTCATGAATAAATAAGAACCTAAATAAATAATACAATAATTCTGCTCTAGTTTCTCAAGAAAACAAGCTTTTGATATGTTAATTAACACATCAGTTGATAAAACACTCTTTATAATCTCATAGTGTATCAGTGGTTTAGAATAAGGGTTGGATACACTTTTGCATGTCAGAATATCCTTTGTTCCTTTATTGACTAAAACCAGCAAGTGTTATCAAGTAAAATCAGTCATATCTAATAGAAGCATTATCATGTTATCTATTATGTTTAGTGAACAACACTGTATTGGTATTATACAGGCTTACAGACCAGCAAATGAACTTAGAGAGGTCACTTTCTCTGGGAACATAGGCAGGGCCTAAACTCTGCTTTCCATTATCAAGAAAACGGTGCTTTTTCTAATAATCCAGTTGGTTGTTATCTTTTAATCTTAGGACATCTTTGGTGAAGATTCAAGATGGCTATCCAAAGATTTCTTCCCCATGGACCATAATTACAGAACTATTAGATGTAGGAGAGCAGGTTAAAGCTCCTGACTTTGCCTCCTACTACGCATGAGTACTTTGTGAGCTGGGAAGGAGATGGCTGTGTGGTTTCTGTCTCCTTGTCATTACTGGATCACTGTGCTGTTTGAATGGTTAAGTGTTGCCCATAGCCTTAGGTATTTGGTCACAGTTGGTGGCAGTTTTTGGGGGAGAGAGTGCATCCTTGATGGAGGAAGTACATCCTGGAGGAAAGATTCATAGTCTTGTCCCACATCCAGCCCACTCTTGGTGTTTGTAATTGAAGTTGTGCTCTCTCATCTTTCTGATCCAGTAGTCTGTTGTCATTCCTCCCCCACCATCATTGACTATTCCTCTAAAATTGTAAGGACAAATAAACTCTTTCCTCCTTCAGTTGCCCTTGCTTATATTCATTCATCACAGCAACAGAAATAACTAACACATATCATCAGGGTCTACACTCAGGAAAAAAAATATATTTTGAATATGGGCCATTTCACCTCCCAAAAATGAGCCTATATAGTGCTGGGGAAATTGTAAAAGCAAAAAAGAAACAAAGTACATTTTTCAAAAGCCATTCTAGACTTAGGTAAGCTAATTAACACTCTAATTGAAAAACGTACTTTAAAAAAAAAAATCTTCAGATGTTTTTTAATAGTCCATTCCACTGTTTTGACCTAAGCTAAGCAAGTTTTGTTAACTCAATTCATAAAGTAGTTTTTTTTTAATTAAATTAAAACTAGTTTTAAGTCTAGATTCAACTAAGCTGAATATGGGTATGACTGGCTTCTCTGTTTTCAGATATAGACGTGTTTTTGGCATATATGATGATATCTTTTGAGGATGTTTTAGTATAAAAAATTCTAAGAAAATATTTAAAAATTATAAAAATGTAGGTAAATCAAAACAAACTTTCCCTATTGTATTATTTTCTAATTCTTATATGCTCACATCTATAATCTATAAATGTGTGTGACACATGTAAGAAAATGCCTGTAGTGGAATCAGGCACTGGGTCTGGGAGAACATCAGGATGATATATACAACTTCAGAGAATACAATTCTATTAAACCAATGGAATTGTTTATAATCACCTACTGTTCTAGTTGCTTTTCTCTTGAAAAGTCAATTTATTTGCAATCCAGGTTACAGTCCATTATCTTGAGGAAGTCAAGGCAATAACCATAAGAATCACATCCTCAAATCAAGAGCAGAGAGAGAATAAATATGTGGCTCGTTGCCTTCCTTCTTGCCTATTCAGGCACCTTTTTACTTTTCTTTGGCCGAGTATCTCTGCATAGAGAATGGTGCTGCCCGAAGTGGGCTTGGTTTCCTTAAATCAATAAACAGTCAAGAAAATTCCCTATGTACATGCCATATACCAACTTGAGTTAATAATTCACCTGTAAGTTCCTCTTCCTAGGTTACTCTAGATTGTGTCAAGTTGACAGTTAAAACTAATCGGTGCACTTACTATAGTTATGTCACTAATAGTGGTAGTTTATAAAATAAAAAAAAATCATTTATTACTTGCAAAATGCTTTCCTCTTCATTAATAAGACATGCTTCTTGCTTGTAAGAACTTTGTCTTTTCGGATAAATATTTCAGAGCTATGTGAATATTCTTCATTTAAACATCTGTTTTGGTAGAATCTTAATTAAATTTGTTTTCTGCATAAATTATTTTACTAAATGCATTCTTATTAAAGTATTTTTATACCTTGCCTTTCCTAATGCTGGGGATAGAGCATATTACAGAAATAGAAAGCATTTCTATCTAAATGTTTGTATTCCCATAGAGAAAGATACTAATCTAACATCAAAATATAACATAAGAGGTTACACAGGTTAGACAGAAATTTGAAACAGATAAGGATGAAGAGAATAACTGAGAAAGCTATCATACTCATACTCAGTTCACAGAAGGCCTTGATAATGAAGAGATATTTAAGTAGTCTGGATAACAGTAGATGGAGGAAGTTAGGGCCACAAGCACTTTGCACGGAAGAATAAGTAAACACATAGGATCTAACACACATAGCCAGTGGTTTGTACCTTTGGGGTAGTGAAGAAGGCATTTCAATTGAGGCAGATTAAAATGAGGGAATACTTAGCATTGGACCTAGAATTTAGGACATGGCATGCTCTCTTTGACTCCAATTGGTTCACTGAACCTCCTTGTATATATCCCTGTATCTCCCCATGACTTCGTCTCTAAATGAGCTGCATTCAGGTAAAGCAGAAAGAGAGAGAAGTTCCATGTGGATTGTTTGGATAAATAGCGGTTATTTTGCCCACCTTGAGTAGGTTCCCTGTTTTACCAGTATTGTTTGTTCATGTGGCATGTCCTGGCATAGTTATTGTAACTTCTTTTACAGCATTCTATGAAATACTGTCTTCTGGTATTATAGTTCCTCACTTTTCTTTTCACCAAAACAATTTTTTTGTGTGTCTCTATCTCTCTCTCTCTCTCTCTCTCTCTCTCTC
>NW_022196894.1:85410558-85440102 GCF_008632895.1 Mastomys coucha
CTCTCTCTCTCTCTCTGTCTCTGTCTCTGTGTGTGTGTGTGTGTGTGCAGAGTACACATATAGAGGAAGGAGGATGACCATCTGTGTTTGTTGTTACTCTCTACCCTGCTTGAGACATTTTCCCTTTTTCTGTAGTTTGCTGCTATAAACTCCAGGATTGCTAACCCAGGAGCCTCTGAGAATTCTATTGCTTCCCTCCCAATTCACTCTAGGAGAGCTCAGATTACAGATGCAAGCTACTGCCCCAGGCTTAATGTAAATTCTGGGGATTCAGACCCCATTCCTTACCCATGTATGCAGAGGATTACCACTAAGTTATCTTCTAATCATAACTATTACTATTAATTATTATTAGTATAAGCAAGTCTGAAACCTCTCACTCAGGGTGGGTATGCTTAGACACATGACACCTTGTTTCCGCTAGCTCCAGCTTTCACCATTCTTTCTGCTCACTGGGGAGCCATTAGCTCTGGAGACAGACAACAACAACAACAGTGTGTTATCTTGTGCCGGCAAAAACTTCACAGCTATCTTTTCCATCTTCCGTGATTTTCATCTTATTCTATCTATACATGTTCCATAAAAGTAAATACACTGATACTTCTGGTTTTGGCACATTGAGCCATTCTTATGATGGATAATCAGTGTTTGGCATGAACCTGTGACCTGGGCAAAAACAGCTTCCAGCTTGCACTGCCTGTTGCTGCACACTGGGCCCAGGTAAGACTTATTAGAGAGCTAGGTCATCCTGCGCTAGAAATCTTGCTGGAACCAGGGAAGGAAGGACAGTCCCTTTCTGTTCCTGAAGTCCAGGATCTCTCTGGCTAGTCTCCACTAGTTTTTATTCAAAGCACTGCTTCAAATCACCTAAGGCTCATTTATTCCAGCACACTTTCCATCATCATCACCCAGATTCACTGTGTGTTTTAAGAGTTACTTCAGGCTTGCAAACCCAGTCAGGGACTGAACATGGAGCCATCCAGAAACAATTCATGCATTTATTTCCTTCATTTGTTCTTCACATGGGGTGGGGGGAAGAGAAAGGAAGTTCGAAGTTCATTTTTCAGTGAGATGATACCTTTCAGTTGTCAGGAAATTGCATCTTAAGAGGAAGAGTGCTTCTCTAGATGATGGGAACAGAGGGTGAAATATTACACCAATTTAAAATGCTATTACCTGCTCGCATTCCCAATATCTTTCTCCTTAGTAGTACTGTCCTTACATAGGAAGCAAGGTGGGTTTTTAAAAAATATTATTATTCCTTTCTATTTTCTTCATCCCCCAAGGAGCCTCATTAGAGAAGTAAAGCGAGGGTTGATACCTTTGACAGCATGAGACAAATGCTGCTACCTCGAAGCTGATCATGAGGCAGTGTGTGAGTCTCTGTTTAGGCGACTACCTCTGACTTGAGAAAAGACAGACTTGGCTTCTGTGTCACGAGTGACATATTCCTGGATTTAAGCTCCACTGGCACCTGCAGAAGGGTGCCCATATGCAGCTGGGATGGTGAGGATGTGACCCCATAGGCCATGCAGAGATCTGGCACTTGTCTACACCTGCTTCTGCAGTTCTGCTTGATTCTTAGGACTCGGATGTTTCTCAGTTCTTTGTACACCTCCCAGAAACATGCTCCTGTGGATGAGCACACTCTGCCTTTCTTTTGGTCCAGCTTCTTTTTAAAACTTTTCACAGTGATGATAGCAACTTAAATGTTTTTGACAAGTGCAATTAGAATGATCACGATTATAGCTTTTGATAAGAGCCATACACACATTTGTAAAATAGACAATAAGCCTCTTTATCTCTTGCACATTTCTCTCTCATGGTATATGTTATAATACCACTTACTTACAAAATTAAAGGCAGAGTTGCTTACTTCACTTCTACAGAGTAAAGCATGATCATGAGATTTCATTAAAATTATTCACTGTCTCTTACAATCTTTCTGCCCACATTTCTATCCTCCTCCACAACAATTTGAATCCTAGTAGAGAGGCAGAGGGAATCTGGTGGAGGAGGAGGCAGACAGTGTCCGGAATTTGATCAAAAATCATTGTATACTTACCTAAATTCTCAAGCAATAAATGAAACCATATTTGAAGAATAAAATAAAACTACTCACTGTCATCATGCCATCAAGAAGGCCAGTCTCAGGTCTGGGTGGGGCCTGCAACCTCTCCATGGACCACTTCTCAATGATGGATGACACGTGAGGGTTGTCAATATTTAGCAACCGAAATCCTGTCATATTTACACCACTGTACCTATAGAGTTCCAGATCTAAAGCAAACAAGTCCTGTGTAGTGTTATAAAAAAGAAAAGTAGAAATTAATTACTGATATTGGTGTTTTTGATACAAAAGAAAACCAACAATTACAGAAGCAATAAGAAGACGAAAACACAAATGGCACACTTATCATGTCTTGTCTATGAAAGAACGTCAAGTTCGGATAAATGAAGAAAAGGAATTCACCAATGTGTCATCTAGCCCTGGACCTGGGACATGATTTTGGAAGTTAATAATTCTCTACCTAGGATACAGTCTTTGAGGAGTTGGAGATCTTTCTGTCTCTTTGCCTCTGTGCTTTCATTTTATAGCTGAAGAAAAATATCCAGTGGTGAGAAGTCCACAAAGAAAGGACTGGGCAATGGCAGCATCAATGCCCCGAGCACAGCTGCTGCTTCAGTTTGCTCTGGGCCATGCTGCTGAGGTGAAATGTGGAAACTGCATATGCAGGTGAAGAAAGGAGACTTCTAGGAGGGAAAGGTGACATCCTGAGGCTCCCTGATGGCAACTCCTATTCCTTTCAAGAAGAGTATAAAGAATAGTTACTGGATGAGGGCTGAGAATAAGGGCCCTTGAAAAGAGACTCTATTCGACCCTGTGGTTGTGGGATGTGGAAACTTATAGGAGACTCACTTCCTTTTTGACAGTGTCTCAGAAAACCTGCCTAACCCACCCCAGTGTTTCCCAGAATGGATGAAGCTGGATGTAAACCAGAGAATTATCAGTGGATACGTATTTAAAGGAGAATGATCATTTTAGTTTTTATATATAAAAAGCTTAGAGTAAAATCATGGCACTAAAAATATTCCATGTTTGAGAGAAAATGAACTAGCCAGAATAACACTTAACAGGAAAAAAATGCACTCTTAGAGACACTGTCTAGCAATGAAACTGCTTTCTGAAAGTCTGACATGGTCCAACTATGGGGAAAAGAGCAATTACTGAAGGCAGTGGCTCCAGATTCCTTCATGATTTGTATTTGCCAAAGATGTGACATACTCTTCTGAAGATGTCTTCTAGTTGCTGTTCGTTCCAAGATAACTTTGGCCTGGGCAGCAGCGTTGTAATAGGGCATCCCTGCACTGACAGCTCTGGGTCAAGAATGCTATACTGTCTTTTAGATATAGATTTGCTCTTTTATTATTTTTTAATTTAACTAAGTGTCTGTATCTGTGTGTGGGTATGTGAGAATGAACAAAGATGTATGTGAAGTCTAGAAGAGGGCATCTGATCTCTGGCAATGGCGTTCAACCAGTTGTGAGTCCTCCACCTCCCAATGTGGGTGCTGGGAACCAAACACTTGAATCTTCTGCAAGAACAGCCTGTGCTCTTAACCACAGAGCCTTCTCTCCAGCCCTATACTGCTTTTTAAATATATATAATATATGCATTATAATATACAAAATGTATGTGAATGTGTGTGTGTGTGTGTGTGTGTGTGTGTGTGTAAAATCTGTATTTCCTTTGTACTAACTTACTGTTAACATTTTTCATTAATGCTTATGGTTAAAGTTGACTAGAATATAAAATCAATATAGGACAGAAAGAAGATCAAACTGTAGGGAGACAGAAGGCAAATATGAAGAATAAGACCTGGTTAAGTAATACTTTCAGCACATTCAGTGAATAGAGGGAAAGTTATTTAGTCATAGAAAATTCCAGCACATGTGCCCAATCCCACATAATGAATATATTAAATGTATGTGGAGTTTAGCTGCCCTATAACTTGAGGTTTCTATGTAAGACAGAATGTAGAACTTTCATGTCTGATTTGCGACATCCCTTGTGAATGCAGAATGAGGAGATCTGGAAAGCAAGTAGTGGACCAGAATAAAAATTGTACGATGTGCTCTCATTTTATAACTTCTCTGACTGTAGAACAATTGAGAACAGTTTTCCTAAATTCTAAGGCTCAGTCTCTGAAATGGCTCCCAAGCTAACTCTTTAAAGTGTGTTTAGCTGAGGCTGGAAGAATGTTCTGAGGCCCAAGGCCACATGGCCTTGCAATATTCTGGCTTACATGGTTATAGGGATAGGTCACATCTGTAAATACATAAAACATTTATTTATACACTCCACTGTTCTGAAAGAGGAATAAATGTGCTTAGCAGCAACACAGAGCCACATGATCAGCAAAATGGTGTAGGAGCTCGTTCTCCACCCTGTTCTCCATCCCCACCACAAGTTCATGGCATGGTGCACTCTGTACCTTTCATGCCCCCAGGGATGCTTCAAGGGCATCTCGGTAAATGAGAGGAGGAAAGCTCTGCTCCTTACTCCAAACCCTTTGGCCTCCATACTCTTCAACTTAGCTTGTCAATTTTATTTGCAAAAAGTATAACCTTACTGACCATCCTACCCCAAATCTGGGTATGTTATACTTGATAAGCTCTTCAAGATTACAAAGAAAATGGCTGATTCAGGTTTCTTCTTGTGGAAGGAAGTAGAATTTATACTGGAGGTGTCTAGAAGAGTGGCGTATATGCAGATTGTGTTGACTGACTTCTGAGGTCAGTTGAGGAAGAGCTATACTATAATTTTGATGTAATAAATGACTTAGATAATTTCTCTTTCAATCAATAATGCCACACACTTCTACAGTCAGACATTCTTCTGGACTTCTTAAGGTTTGAGCCATTATTTTGCTTAACGATGTAGAATGTTTAATGTGCACAATGCTTCCATAACTTCTCTTGTTGAAACTTTCCCAGGTATCCTCCAGATGACTGCCTTAACCCCACTGTCCCCGGACATAGGCAAGAGTGCTGCTTTATCACCTCAAAGGATCCCCGGTCCCATTACAGCACTTTTCTGAATGAATACAGGAATTATAGCTGGTGCTTCTTTATGAATAGCTCTGCTTAATGGTACTTCATCGCTCTTCTGATGTACCCACATTGATGATCTTTATTGTAAAAAGAATGAAAAGAACAAAAAAGCAAAAAACAAAACAAAAAACTCCCCCCCACACACACAATCCCAGATACCTGACGCTCAGCAATACTGAGTTTAGAGGAGGCTTAGGAAATTAAAGAGCATGTCTGTGAGAATAGCTGGGCTATGACCTAAGAAGAGCTGCCTGTGAATGAATGTGTGGAATCCATTCTGAGGGGAAGCACTCACCAGGGTTGTGAAGAAGTAGTGATAGTATTCAGTCATCATGCCCATGAACAAAATCTGCAACAGAGACATGGGGGAAAGAATCAGAAGTAGGTAATACAAAATAGAGCATCAGTTGTAGGGCTGCAAAAACCTGGGGACACAGAATGCAGAGCTATGTAGGAAAACAGGCCGAGTAGATCGGAGTCCTGAGGCCAGTTAGTGGCTGGCCAACTCACTTTAGATCATCACACAGAGGACTTACAGTGATGTAAGTGGTCTGGTGATCAAATATGTGAATAGTTTCTGGGACTGTGCTTCATGACATGAGATTTTGTCCTTTCTGTGGCCTAGTCTTTGAAATGAAACACCTAGACTAGATATGTAGGTTGCTTAGCCTTTTATGTTTAGAACAATATTTTTCTCAGATTAGAAGTCATTGTCAATTTATATGGCAATGCTACTATGCACATATGTTCACATGAGGACTTACAGCTGAATGTGCCTCTGAAAATTTACTATCTCTGTCTCATTTTACTTAACATGCCTGAATTCACAAATGGATGAGGACCAGACATAGACAAAGTTCTCACTATCTTTTCTGTTTTTCAATGTTGTTTAGTGTATCTTAGGATTAGTAGGCATCAGTATTTTTTTTTTTAGCAATCTTCAGTTCTAGAGAATACTGGTATCAGTGGACCCATTATAATTTTATTGTACATTTTGTTGCAAATTTTATTGTACACTTCTTTATTTTCCATTATTTTAATGTACAAATTAGTATCATCATGACATTGTCACATGTACATACTGTTGTGCGTGTTTTTCATTCCCACCACCTCTGCCCTCTCCATTTTTGCCCAATTTGTCCCTCTTCTGCTTGTACACCACACACACACACACACACACACACACACACACATACACACACACACACCACATATCAAGTTTTCACAGAAGTGAGAAAATATGCCCCTTAGAACTTATTCTCGGCTATCTCTTTAGGATCTTTATGTTTCCAGAAATTCTGAGAGTGCATATATTGTTTCAATTTTGTGGAGGAGGAAGGTAGTCACGTGAGAGACATAGTAGTGGTAGGTAGGTAGTTTATTAACAGTGAGTCTACTGTTGTGCTCAATGCAGCAGGAAATGTTTGAAATGGTTCTCTACATTATCTAAGTCAGAGCATTATCTTCCCCATTACAGGTTCTTATATGTTACTTATGGTATGCAAGAATGGTACGTGTATGCCACTGATGGTTCTTAGTTTTGGAATGAATAAAAAGTTCACAAGCTACATTTCTGAAGCACTTTTCCCTGGCTCTTCTTATGAGTCCTGTATGCAAGTTATAATATTCTGAAAGATTTTAAGTTAGGATTTCTTGAGCACTCTCATAGAGCCATTCTGGTTCAAAGTCTGTAAGGTAGTGGAGCATTGCAGAACCATAGGAAACATGTACCTTGGTAGTGATGAACAACGATGTTTAGAACCTAGATTAAAGAGATGGATTCAAACAGTATGAGTAAAGACAATACAAGTTATCAGAGGTTCTGCTTAAAATGTGCAAACTGGCATGGCTTTTTATGAAAGGGATTAAGGAGTGAGGAATGTATTTAAAGACAGCACTAAATGTGAACACTCATGAGACACCCCTGCTGACATGGAAACTAGGGACTAGTGAAAATATACTCTCTGAAGGTAAGATGAATGATGGGAAACTCTTACTATGATTTATGAGCTAACAGTATCTGAGTTGTTCCTGTGGTGCTAACAAGATCAGACACACAGAAGGACTTTTAAAGGCTGGGCTTGTTTTAGTAACATTTAGAACCATGAATTATGAGGTCTTGTTAGCAGGTTTCTTCTATCATTCAAGCATAAAGAGCTGGACTACCAGGGTCAGGCAGGAATTCAATTGTTCATTTTGGTTATAGTGTAAAGGGAACTGTGCAAATTTTATGTTAAGATATGAAGCTGGGTTCTGAGTTTAAAATACTAAAGGAACTGAAACTGAAATATAGCTCCACCTGAGTTTACAGCTTTCAATTTGACAATTTTTTTTCTTTTTTAACTTTGTAGAAGGTTTTGATCCCCTGTTGTGAACATGAACACTTCTTAAAAAGAAAAGCCATCACTGAAGTCATTATTTTATTATTGTTTTTATGGTTCCTGGAGGCAAATATTCATTTGCCTTGTGTTAGTCGGTGTTAGAAATAAGGTGTGGCAATAGAGTGTTAGCAGCTGGCAGGCTGCTCTCATTGCAAAAGGGACAACTGGGTCCTCCAGGCATTCTTGCCATTTGTTGTACCACAAAGTTCTCTGCTCTCTTTCCTATCTAGATGTTTGGATACATATCTCTCTGCCTTTGTTCTGATTTTCCTAGAAATTATAAAACAAGTGTAGAGCCAGTGATCATAAGCCCGTTGATGTTCCAGAACCAGATGAAAGAACACCTTCAAGAAGAAAAATGACAAACTCCAAGAGATGAAAAATGACAAGCTCCAAGAGTGGTGTTTTTTTAAATGGTCCTTCACAGTGCCCTATAGGCTGCCTGGGATGCAGAGTCCTGCTTCTGAGAGTGTGCTTTATAAATATATGCACTGTCTTCACTCCATGATGTTTTCTTTGGGTGTTGGTGCTTCAGTTAAAGTCAGTATGAGATTAAGAAAAATGTCACATCGGGATAAATGTCAATTTTAAAAATAAGAACTATAATCACAACATGCAGAGTTTTCTAATAGTTCTTCCCAGAACTGACTTTTCCTATGAGTGCCTTCTCAGAATCCTTATGCTGTGTTTGTCTGCTAAACTGATAAGTGGTGCTTGCTTTACTAAGTTAGAGCTGAATGAAATAGTTCTTCTTGTATTTAAAACCCATGTGCATGTTTCACCAAGTTATCATTGCTAAGTACAAGCTTAGTTTCTGTTTAAATCACTCCTGGCACAGAACATTACATCACAAACAATGCTGTATAACAAATGTGGGATCAGTTGTGTCATAGTTAGTTATACTGTTTATTCTCTTCAATTTTTTACACTGGTATGGTCTTCTAATACTACTTTCCCAGACAGAATTATTATCAAGGAGGTTTTGATATCACATCATTGATATGGAGAGAACTAAAAATTCAGTGAGGCATGGAAGCATGGGGCTGAACTCTCAGCACTGAGGACACTCAGGCAGTAGGCTTGTAAGGTTAAGGTTAGCCTGATCTACCTGGGGACAGAAGATGGAATGAGGGGAAGAAGAGATTGGAAGCCATTAGTTCCGTTTATTGAATTTCTGGACTCATGACAGGATTGTATCTTTTCACCCTCGTGCTTACATGAGGGCATCTACTAGATCTAGCCATGAAACAGGAAAGATAAGGACATTTGCCACCTCTAACTCTAGCATATTAGTTGTATGGTTGTCAGCATGGAGAGAGGCTTTTGTTTTTCTGAATAAGCTCCTTTTTCTTCATTCATAAATAGCAGGAGTCATGTAAGTGATTTTGTTAACAAGTTTGTTTTGATGTCTAGGAAGGTTAAGGCCTAAGTCGTGGGCTCTCCATTTGCAGCCAGTTACAAACACATCATACATACATTCTTGTGTAGACAAATGTCATCCAGATTCATGTTTTTCTCGATCAACTTTCCCCTTCCAGTTCTCTACTGTGTTTAAGAGACATTATCACTCTGTTTCAGATATCTTTTTCTGGGCTGCTCCAATTCTTTATAAAATAAAGATACTGTAAATAAATAATCATGGTTGGGACAAATTGGCTACTTTATTTTTTTTCCCTACAGAATGGTGGTTGACTGTTCCAATCTAGTTGAGTTGGATTAGTGGAGCAGGAAGTCCTTTGACCAACTTCATTTTCCAGCAACACCAGAAATGACTTTTCATAGTAAGTCATATTCTGTCTTAAGGATTAATTTTAAGAGATGGAAAAAGACTAAGAACAGAGGGTCAAGATCTGCAACCTTAGGGCATTGCATTCTTTCTCAGTCACATAATCCAAAAGGAGGAAGAATGATGTGTATCTCTTTGGAGGCTCTCTCTGTCTCATGGTACTGAGCTAAGAAAGGCTACATGGCTATATCTTTGTTTCTAGAAAACAATTTATGCCTGCTTTTATTTGTAGCTAGAATTGATCGACATATGGCAGAACAAAAGTTCATTGCCATTTGGATCCTAAAAGGGCATTTCTAATGATTCCACTAATACTGGTATTCTCTGGAACACAGCTACTGCTCATTAACAATGATGCTATCACACTGGTACAGCTGTCTTGTGTGGTTTTTGCAACTGTTGGGAACCTTCTATAATAGTAGCCTTGGTGTAGTTCTGTTGTCCTTGACAAAGATGAGTTCTTGGAATCTGATGAGTGACCACTGAGTACACTGAACAGGAGCAGTCCATATGATTGTATGTTTTCTAGGATTTAATTGACATTTAGATGGAAAGGACTTAATTTATAGGTGTAGGTTTGTGGTGGCTGCAGAGTCATCTCATGAGATGATAGCATCCCGATAGCATCTCCGAGACCTAAAGAATCCTGGACCTTCACTCTGCTCTTCTCACAGAAAGCAGTGCCATGCTACAGAGGCAGCAATCACAAATATTCTGCATGCATTCCCAACACTCATCATTAAGGGCAATCAATGCACCACAAATAATGGCCATTATGCTGTGACTGTGGTAGCAAAGCCCTAAAATGGAGCCTGGAGTTCTCTGTGCTATTTTGAGGGGTTTTGTAATATTTATATGGCTTTTTATTACAGCTTCTTCCCTCAAAAAATGCATGTCCTGGAATTTTATATTGACCAAGCTGAAATATATTGTTACTTTTATAGTTTTCTCAATGGAAGGATGAAATTCCAGCTATCATGACATGGTTTCTAGTCAAAAATTTCAAATTGATAACTTCCAAATGTGCAACATGCACTGTAGGTAAAGTAAGGACTTTACCCCAGACAGGAATCAGCTCTTTCTGCATAGAAGTCCTCGGACACAGTGGGGTAGCATCGAGGATCAGAGGAGCAATTTTGAGATAAAAATTTGCACCCTAGGGTGCCTTTCTTCTTCTGTGATACTTACAGTCAGATCCATACAGTCCTCTGAATGCAATAGTTCTTAGGTACATGGGCTGCACTGTCCATCATCAGTGGAATAACTGGGGTATTAGCTAATCTTTTGATACATTTTTATTGTCAGTGTTTTTGCCACTTTCGTTCCCAAAGGACAGTGCATTATAGAGCAGATACTAGTGTGTCCCAAAGCCCCCGAGGTTAGAAAGAATTCCATTTTCTTCTGACATAAGCTGACATTACGAACATGTGTCCACACCCTGACTTGAGCACACAATCACATGCTTATTTGTATGGCAAAAGAGACCTTAGATGTTATGGGGTGTTGGATTTAGAGCTGAAGTAGTCACCATGAATTATCTGTGTGGACACAAGTCACTTTATATGTTGGAAACAAGATCGCTATAGGCTGAAAGTAGTATTCACAGGCAAAAGGTAAGCGATGACTTGCTGTGGGGCTTCAGAGCAAGATGTGGGGGGAAGGTTGGATGATGAAAACAGAAGCTACATTGTCCTTTCTTTGCCTCTAGGAAGGCAGCCTGCCTCCACTTTCAGTCAAGACTCAACCTCCAGATCTGCTAAGAAACTTCTATTGCTTTAAAGTGCTGTGTATGTTACAGTAAGAACAGAAAGCAAGTGCCTTTTTCTAATCTCTCCTTGATTGCAGTGCATGAGAACTCACGGCTTCCTGTAGGTGAGCATCAAATACATTCATCAAAGAGAAAAATAAAATTTCTGTCTGAAGTTGGTACATTTCTAATTTTTTCATCCCTTCCCTTTACATGTAAATGCTAACAGCGTGTAAGTGCCTATAAACAAACTGAACTCAAAGGGAGCCCAGAGATATTTGCTTCCATTTGACAACATTATATTATTTACAAAGTCAACCCAGTTTCTTCCTGCTTCCAAGATAAATCAAAGAAAAGGAAAAGACATCCCACAAAGCACTCATCGCACTGCTTCGGGGTGTCTCTGGGTCTTAACATTTTCTTAAGCCTCTGTCTCTAGTGGTATGTTCCAAGGAGAAGCTGACACCAATGGATTTTTAATAAGTGGAGTAGAAACAGTTGATGTTTCTGTTAGCTTTAGAGAGTGTTCTAGAAGAGATAGAGTACTTCACCTGGATGCTCAACAGATGAGATCATGCTGTTCAGGGATGCAGATGGTTGAGAACTGAGCAGGGAGAGATGATGGATGGTGGAGTGAAACAGGTGAACTTGCAAAGACAAGGGACTGGAGCTTTGGGAAGATGATGAATCTAAACAACAAATATCCTAAAATGCCAGAACCCCATGGAAGAGCAATGTCTTAGAAAGGATAAAGTAGAAGAAAATTAGTGAACATAGTTTCGATGGAAAAGTGGACCAGTTATGTGGCACACAAGCTCTCTGTGATAGGTACTTTGCATAAAGGTGGTAATAAAAACTAAACTTCAAGTTTATCTGAAGATAACCTTTCAAAGGAGAGCTAGAGAATGGATGTACAATTGTGATCTCTAAAATACCCATATCCTAGCACTGTGCTTAGTAGCCTGGAACATTTAGAAGAAGCAAGGAACTTTAAAAGTACCAGTGGTGCTAGGGTGAAGTTTAACAACTGAATTATCATGTATACCTGCTGAGTAAGGGATGATCAGAAAATAAGTTTTCTCCAATAGAGTGACACTGGATATACCCCATCAGGGAAGGCCTTGTGTTCAGGAGTAGTTGACCAACATATGATGGATTTTCTTGGTGTGCTTTTATTTAGTTATAGTTTGGTTTAGGGAAGATTAATTGTTTGTATTCATTTTTTTGTTTGATTTTTGAGAAACAACTTACAAACTTGGTTGGGTAGGGAAGAGGGAATGATCTGAAAGGACTTGGGGGGAGGGAAGAATATGACCAAAATAAATTCAAATTTAAAAGTTTTTTAAATAATAAAAATATAATAATAAAAAATACCATTTGTGAAGTTGCATCTTTAAATATTCTGATATATCTGCTCTAGTGTTGGCTGTACACATGCATGATCACTACATATCCTGCAGTGATACATTTTCTAATGCTGAGACCACGGATGTACATTAATTAACTTTTTTCTTATTTTAAACTTGTTACTAAGCTATATAACTTATGTTTATCACTACCATTTGGTGTGCTATAACATGCCGATTCATATGTAGAGAAAGTGGACTTGAAGCTAATGCCATAGGCATAGTGTTTAAGTTCATGTGTTTGCAGTTGGGACCCTTAGCACTTTAGTTCACTCATCGATCATAGGAAGCACAGTTTGAAAATCCAATGATTTTTCACACAATCCATTTGTGGAGTATTCTGGGATCCCAAGTAGAACCACAAAACTAGACACATGGGGGTTGGAGTATAGCCTTAAGGGCTGGAACCCCTTGAGTTTCCCACGGACACTGAGGAAGTCTCTAAGAGCTTCTTCTTTGGACTTTGGTGAAGATTCAGGGCCTAGAAGGTTATAGTTTACCTTTTGTAGACATTCAGTTAGATATTGATTTGGGCTAAAACAGCTCTTTAGATGTTAGAATTAATTAACTTCAGTCTTCTTATGTGTGGTTTTCAAGACCTATGGTGATATCTGAGAAGCTATTTAATCTCTTAGAGTATGCATCTTTCATTAAGAAAGGCTAGTTGTCATTTGAGTCAGTAGCAGAGCACCTGCTTAGCTAGCATGTATGGGATTATGGGTCCCATGACCCACTGCAGGAAGTAAGTAAATATTCTTTGAAAAAATTCATAGCTGATTTTTCCCTAACATAAAATGTTGAATTGAGCCAGGCAGTGGAGGTACAAGCCTTTAATCCCAGCACTTGGGAGGCAAGGCAGGCGGATTTCTGAGTTCGAGGCCAGCCTGGTCTACAGAGTGAGTTCCAGGACAGCCAGGGCTATACATAGAAACCCTGTCTTGAAAAAACAAAAAAAAAATGTTGAATTGATTAATATATATATATATATATATATATATATATATATATATATATATATTTCTGAATGCTTGCTGCTGTTATGTAGTAGGCCAAGATAAACAAGGGTATGTATTCTACATGAAGTCATATGTCTTGTTCTATTAAGGTATTCTCTAGGTAAGAGCAACATGCAGGGTTTCAAACATGAGAGGGTAAAGCCAGATGTTTTACTTGAAACAAAGTGTTTTGAGACTGAATGTAAGTGAGAGGAAAAAAAGGAAGAGGATTTGTTTTAGAGATGTTAGTTCAGAACAAAGATGGCAAGATGATTGGAGAAAAGAGACAGAATCTGAGACATAGTTAGAGGGTTGAGTTGCCCTTATTTGGCAACTGATAAATATAAAAAGTAACTTGAGACAAGTGAGCTTTCAGGTGTCCAGCTTGTATTATGAGATATTTTTTGTCACCAAGAAAAGAGGTAGAAAGACAAAATGGTTGGTCAGAGGAAGACTGAAGGAGAAGCTACAAAGTATTAAATCCAGTGTGGTAATTTAATAATACTGACCATGATGTTCAGATATGAAGACCTAGTCTGACCTTCATTTTGATCTTCATCATATATGAAGACTTGACTTATCTTTCATCAGATATGAAGACCTGGCTTGACCTTCATGAGACAAGGAGACCTGGCCTGACCTTTATAACATATGAAGACATGCTTTGATCTTCATGAGACATGGAGATCTGGCTTGACTTTTATGAGATATGAAGACCTGGCTTAATTTTCATCAGATATGAAGATTTAGCTCCATGTTCATTAAATTTAGAGACTCAATTCAACATTTATCAGATATGAAGACCTGGTCTGAGCTTCATTTTGAACGGTCTTATATATGAAGGCCTTCATTTACTGGGAAGGCCTGGCTTTACCCTCATGAGACAGAAAGATCTGGTTATGTCCTTATCAGATACAAAGATCTAGTTTGTCACACTGCGAGGAGGTCTTAGACCAAGTATCATCTTCTAATTTAAGGGGTGATACACAGACACAAATTCAGGATCAAGAAACTTGGACTCACTCTTGGTGTGGATGATGATAATGCCCAGCAGGCAGAATGCTTTGTGTATTGGCACCAGCCTAGAACCCTACTTGCACTGTCAAATTTAGTCTTTTCTAGCATGATGTGAGGCATATAAAATTGCTTCTCATATATAAAGGCATAAAATACCAAATCTTCTGATCCTTTACTAAGTGATGACCTTATTTATTAGGCTGGGGTTTATAAAGTGATCTTATTCCTCTCCTATCACAGTGTAGTATTGGGTACTTAGAAAGCACTCCAAAAGTGCTACCTGACTTCATATAAAATTTATATCTCACAGGATAATTCAGATGACAGAGAGTTTAGCTAACAGTTGTGGGGAAGTTGCAAGAGAGGACTTTTTTGGTAAAAACTTTCATTTATGGAGTGTTGGAAAAAGCAGATGTGTTTTGAATAGCAATATAATGTTTCCCCTTATTTAGCCTCCATCCATCATTTGAAAATTGGAGAGATGTTATGTTACCCCTTTACACATAGAAAAAGGCACATTCAGGGATGGCATATCACTACAATTCTAAAGTAAGCTGAAGTTCACTGTTCCTACTGAAGTCTGAAGATGTGACTCAATATATACAATACAAGTACAATTTGCATGATTCTTCCTAAACTATAACTACCTCAAACACCAGGACACATTCTTATCTTCTATTAAAGTCATATTTTGATTGGGCTGTCAATGAAGTACCAACACATTTCTGGGGAGTATACAGAGAAATACATCTATAGCATTTTTATTGCTTCCTATTTCAAGTAGAAGCACATTTCTCTCTTCTAAAGATACTTTTTGGAGGATTTGGAAAATCTTGAAATGTGCATCCTCTATAATATGAATATGGATGGAGTACAGTTTCAGTAAATTGTAGGCTATCCATGAAGGTCAATTAATCCTCGTATAATTTAGATAGCACATTTGTCTCTGTGAACTGTTCCTTATAACTAAAACTAACTGTATGCTCAGGGGCTGTAAACATACTTTAATATCAGCCTGAGAGAAACATAATTAGAATGAGAATGTACTGCCATAATAATTGTATAATATACTACAAATTATCACCAGTTAGTATAAATTGAGATACATCATGATTATGTCATCAAAATTTATTCACAGTAATGAACTTATCAATTAGCTGGCTCAAAGACCATCAAAGGAATTGAGGAACTTAAAAGATAATATATTGCTTAATTAATTCCTCATTTCTTAGACATTCTATTAAGTATAAGACAGTGTACAAATTCATTATATCCTAACATTGGTGAGAGAATCCATGAGCATGAGAAAATATGGAGGATCTGAACTGAACACATGTGTAGTCAGCTTAGAATCCATTAATCTTACTTGTAAATGAGGTGATAAATCTGAAGAAGAGGCAGTAGATTTTATCCTTGGGGTATATACAGAAATGGTTAACAACTTAGGCAATGAGAGCATCAGGCCCTGGCTTGAAGTTTCAGCTCTGCCATCTCTCTCACTTGTAATGTGAGGATATTTGAAGCAGATAAAAATAAATTCTAGCCAATGAAGAGTACATACTGGTAAATAGGAAGCACAAAATACATAGAAGTTATTTATTAATTTATTTAGGGGAAAGAGCCCAAAACAGATTGCCCAAGTAGCTCTTACTGTCCTGACTGTTTCTACTTAGAGTCTCTTTTTTGTTTACAGACTGACTTTGGACCAGTTTGTAGGCATTGGATGGATGTTTTGCAACCTCGTTTTCAGGGTCTCTCTTCGCCCTTCAAGGTCAGGTGGAGGGTTATGGTTGTGATGCTATTGTTTTTGTTGTTGCATCTCTAACACCTTTAAGTTTCAAAGCTGCTGAAACACAGAATGAGTTTTTCTATGGTCTCTACTATATTCTCTCCTTGGTCATGGGACTATAAATGTGGACTTTCTATAAAGATATAACACTTGAGTATCTGAGAATCAAATGAAACAATTGTATACAAGAAGTAGAGACTAACGCAACACGTACTGTAGATTTGATTGCTTTGATAATCAGTTGGCATCTTGTATGCAACTGAAGCAAACTCAATTTGTAGTTTATTTATTGTTACAAATTGTTTTGTAGTTTTAATATTGTTACCTTACTTTCTAACCCCATCTCACTGCTTGTGGCTGTGTGATGTTAGCCAAGTCCCATAATCTCTTTGAGGAAACATTTTCTTCTACTGAGAATTTTCATTTTCCCCTCCTCCTCTTTTCTTCTTTAGAATGTTCTTATAACAAAGAAATGGTACATTAAGTACATTCAGCACAGTCCTTGCATACAATAGGTATTCAGCAACAGTAGTCCTTATGGTATCTGACCTACCCTGTATGTCTGCTATTAAAGAAGATAGGCTACGATATCACTTAGAAGGCACAGGTTTGCATCCTCACAGTATTGGCTGTGTTTTCTGTTCTGAGATACAGAAGGATGGCAGGAACCTAGTCCAATTACCTGTTTGCCCTCCTCACCTCACCGCTGCCTGTGGGCACAGTACATACAAGGCAAAAATCAATGCACGGAATTATTTGATTAATCAGCATTGCCATCATACTCCTTAGCAGAGGAGCCAAGCATTTCAAAAATACATTTTCTTTGTGACGGTGTTCTTATGCTAATTGAATGTGAACAGAAAGAAAAAAAATGCAATATAATTTTATAATATATTTTCATTTTATATATCTTATGGTTCAATTATACCTTAATGATTTATCTGTTGCAACAACAGAGAAATGGAGAAAAGACTACACTGAAGTACTTATGCATGTGAAGAATAGAGTGGGTTGCCAAAGTTGGAAATAGAGGCTCAAGATCACGTGCTACAGCTTACCAAGTCTGGAAGCTGACTGAAGCCTACTGCAGCTTTCCTGCTCGATGGAGCCCCAACAGGGCTTCTTTCTCATCTGAAAGTCATCGGCATGCAGGCCACTATGCCACAATGGGACTCTTTTGCTCATAAGAGTTAAAAGCAAATTGGACCCTCTTCAAAGTGCCAAACTGGATTCTCTGCAGTAGAGCCATAGGTTCACAGACTTTCTCATTTCTTACTATCAGGATGGAATAAAGTCTATCTTTTGAGGAAACTGAGTCCATGAAGCACAACTGAGCCAAATGTGCCTTGGCAGAGTTGGAAGTACAGCATTCTTGGCATACAATGCACTTTTTTTTTATACCAATGCAGAAGATTAAACTTAGCATTTCATACATGTTAGCTAAGCACTCTACCAGTGAGCTGTCTAACAGGAGTGTCACATTGCAGCTGGCTAGAAGGAAGGTAACTGTGTTTCTAACACACGGCTGCTTCTGAATTTCTGATTCAACAGTTACACAAGGCACCCACTAGGTAACATAACATAGAAGGTGCTGAGATGTAAGTAAAAAGAGAAAAGGCCCTGCCCTCTGGTGCTCACTGTGTACCAAGGAATACAGAGTAGTCAAGGTCACCATCTGATAAGGCCTCATACACTTCTCCTGGGAGTGGGTAGATTACTGGAGACGGCAGTCTTACAGAAACGCTAGAGAGACCTGTGGGTTCTGGTCTAACAAGACTTAGTGCTGTGTCTTGTAGATATTGTATATTATAGATATTATACCTATGCATATACTGTATCTATGCATATATGCATATTATAGATATTATAGATATATGCACATATGCATAGTATAGATATCATTGATGTATATTGTAGATATTATATGTATGCATATATTGTATATGCATATATGCATATTATAGATATATTAATACACCATAATAACAATGTTATATATAATTATATTATACTATTGTATAATTTATATATATATTGTATATATATATATATGTCATAGATGAAATTGTTATATCTGAACTTTAGTTTTCAGTTGGAATAGAAAAATATTGTTAATTCTGCCAGGATACTAGGGCCATTAAATGAGATAGTTGCTTAAGTTTTAGCCTGGATTAAGGCTCATGTTGAGAGTTGTACATCTAAAGCCTTCCTACCCTTCTGTTCATCACAGTGTATATGTGTAGTGGTCACTGGGGAGGAGTAGGACTTCGGGACAGAGGAGTAAAGAAGGGACCTAGTAGACAGGAGAAAAAGAAACCAACATGCTCTCAAACATCAAGATTCTTTCTGGAAAGTGAGTCATGAATAAGTTGGGGTTGCAGTTTTTGAAGAGGAACCTAGATGACCTGTCAGTTGCTGGGGGGAAACTGTGACTACAGAAATTTGCCAAGACAGTATGTTTATGAGAAAGCTGTGCTCTTTTCTAGTCTAATCAAATCTTGACATTTGAATTTCAGGGAAATAACTTTTCAGATTCTCATCATATAGTACTTGTTCAATATGAATAGAAATAATCACTTTGCTTGGTGATTAGCATGCCTAATAATAACTATAGACTCTTCATTTTTTAACTTTCAGATAAATGTCAAATACCTGCATTTAATCCCTTTTCTTAAATGAGAAATGTGGCTAATGGAGGGAAGAGCAGGGTCATGATGGGAACAGCGAGAGGATGCCAGATTTACCCAGGAGAGAATTCTCAGTGGTGGTTTTCAAACACTAAGGGGAAACTTATTAATACCAACTTCATATGAAGAACAGAAGCAAGTGGATGTTTTTTCCCTAGACAATTTTAGCAACTTGCTTCAGAATGAATGACTGTCCATTGCAAAAGAGAGTCCTTCATGATAACGTGATTTCGTAGCCTGTGACATCCGTCTGCCTCCGAGACTAGTTGGCAGCCAGAGAGTCAGGCATCATGTGTATGAGCCTATTTACCTAGCAGAGCTTCAGCTCTTCCCATTCTTGAGTAAGCCTGCCAAATTCACCTCGGAATGGAAGTCATTAAGAGTGAGAAGCCTGGCACCAGAATCAGCATCTAGTGTCAAGCAGGAGCCTCCTTCATTCACTTTTATTTTTCCTATCGTGATTCAACCAAAATCAGCATCTAGACTCCCAAAGTCTTTCCCTCCTTGAGAAGAGATCTTTATAGGTCAATGCCCAAAGCTATTGGAGTCACTTAAAGAGAACCACACAGATTGCATTGGTATTATTTTACCAGAATAGCCAACCCTAAGTATTCAATACAATAGGCTCTAGATATTTGGTTGATACCCCCCTAAGAGGCCTGCTCTTTTTTTGAAGGGAAATGGAGGAACAGTCGATATGGGGAAAGGGGAGGTGGTGGGTGTACTAGGAGGAAGAAAGGTAGGGGAAATGGCAGTCAACTTCCCATGTATGAAAGTAGAATAAAAAAGAGATAATCCATAATGGCTTAGAAACAATTACTCCTAAGAAAGGATCATTAAGTTTTATCATTATTTGTATTAAGAAAGAAAGAAAAGTATCCCATCCAGGATTCTCCATAGTCCTCTCATGTTTATTCTGGGCCTATCTTTTGGGAAACCCATAGCTAAGGTGTGAGTCAGATGGTATACCACACAAATCAAATTAGAAAATCACCCTCCTGAGTGTAACCCAGGTCCCAGGCCCAGCTGTCAGGGGCCCCTGGGAAGGCTTCTTTCTTCATATCCCGAGAACTGAGCTTAGAATTTGCATTTTTTTTTCTGTTACAATCTACACTCCATTGCATACTTTAATCACCAGGAGTAAGATGTGTCAATGGAGCCTTAAGATAAGACTGATGGTTGAATTTATTTACCTTTAAAGTTCTTCAGTTATTGATACCTTTGCAACATAGTTGCTTTTTTTTACTGAAAAGTCCTTATTATAATATCTAAAAGTCTATTAATGAGTTATTGCCTAGAAGTGAGTTACAGAAATTCTACGTAATTGGAGAGGCAAAGCTGATGAAGGGGAAGAAGCAAGGGGCATGAGACGCCTTTTGCCTTTTGCAATAACTCCGAGGGATTCCACCATGAGCTCACGTATATTCTGAGATTGTATTACTTTGCTTTCTGTTGCCACAATAAATGTCTATGGCTCCGTACCTTCAATGAAAGGAGATTTATTTAGTACACAGATTTGGAGCCAGCAGTCCCTTGTTGGGAAGCTCCATCTTTTTGAAGTCTGATGAGGGCTTCTTGGAAGGATCATCACAACACAGGGGCACATGATCAGAGGAAGGCAGGGAAGCCAAGCCAGTGATGTCTGTTTTATAGAGTTGGCGCTTGGAAAGGAGCTAACCGCAGTTCCAGAAAGAACTGTATGAATCCTTCCCGAGGGCAGCACCCGTTACCCAACCCCGCTGCACTAGATTCCACTCTTTAAAGTTTACATTACTTCAAACACACCCCATGGAGGGCCAAGCTTACAACACACAAAAGAATGAGCAACACACTCAACCTGTATCCACACTGTAGGCAGTTCTAACCGTTTAGTACAACCATGAAGTGGATCACACAGACAAATGGTTGGCTTTCTTGAGTATGTACTTCTGGTGCAATCACAGCTTTAATGTAGAACTCAGTAGCTGAAGTGTTCCGCAAGTACGGCCATAGAACCACGGTGCCTCAGCAGATAAGATTGTGCCAGGAGACAACTTTCTAGTGGTTCAAACACCCACTCATTTATTGGAGGTTTGTTGATGCACTCATGAAATTGAAATCCATTAGCAACCTCTGGGGTTTTTAACCAAGGTGCACAATTTATATAGTGTGCATTATTTAAAAATATTGATACAACATTGGCTTATATGACATATCTACTTAAGTATAAAGTATGTGTTTTTCCCCTGACTTTCTTTCTGATTTAATTCTTTGGTCTTTTTTATTACTGATTCTATTTGAAAGCTCTGATTTGTATTTCTAGATGCACCTATGCACTTTCTCAATGTAGTTCTGGACAAAATCCACAACATAAAGTATGATCACCCCAAATCTATACAGCTATTGCCACAAGTCCATGGGAACCAGAGTCATTTTGCAGTGAGGACTGACGATCGGTGATTTATCTTTTATATTTATAGGTTCTGAGGATCGGTGATTTATCTTTGATATTTGTGGGTTCTGAATTTTCTTTCTTGAGTGTGAGATCAAAGCTCACAGGAACCCAATTGTTGCTGCTTTATTATTATTATGAATATTACTGACATCTTTCATCTGTGAAAGATTTTGTAATTTCCCGTTTCTACCCACATCCTCTGGAGATGAAGGCAAAGCAGCTTATTGTCCATAATAAGGGAAGTATCTTCCCTGGGCTGAGATTGCTCTGTGCCCTTCTCTATGGAGAATCTGGCAGCTTAGACCAAATGGAGAAGAGGTAAAAAATACAGATCTTTCCCTCACTCTTTCCTCCATACAAACAAATGCACATACAAAGCATTACACACACATCACAGTTGGTTCTGAACTAATCATAGCACTGGATCCTTAAAAGGGGTCTGAAAATTTGTCTTTGGCCCACTCTGTACTGTGGTATCTGTGCCAGGCCGCACCAAATAAAAATAAACTCCAAATGACATTTTAAAAAGAAAGATGAAATACACTTCCCTATCTTTTTCCGCCTTCCCCAACCTCTTACCTGCTTAAGAATTTCCGCAGCTGTTTCGTGCGAACAATCAAATATCACATAGAACTCTTTGCCTTTCTTCATCTCCTTGAGCAGAGGTTTGGCATCTTTATTCCCAGAGGGAAGCTGGCGGATTTTGATTTTAATGTTGTATCTGGAGGGAGCTTTGATGAGCTCTTGCAGACGAATTAGACCTGGAAAATGACATCCAATCATGCACAGGATGGATCTGTGTTGTTTATTGCCATTTACAGTCAAAGGCAGATCATTCCCAAAATGCATCAAGCGGCCACCAACCTAAAGGTTACACTATTGACTTCCTATTTGTCATTGTTCCTGCTCTGGAAGATTGCAGTGATATTTTCCATTTGTGAGTGTGTGTGACTTGGAAGCACAATGTTTCCAAGGGCATTTGAATTTTTCTTTTAGCATACAGTTGTTCTCTCCACCTTTCAGACAACACTACAAGTCTTAAGCATATCAAGTCTGTGACTATGAAACTTCAATAAACAAAAGCTTGCTTGAAGTTTCTAGAGGTACTCAATGAAACAGCACCTGTTGTATTTTTAGAAATGTATTTTAACAAATTGTATTCCTGTGAATATGTGTGTGGGTGTGTACACATGTGCATGTATATGGACCAGTGCAGCAGGGGCCAGAAGAAGGTGTCAGATCCCCTGGATATAGGGTTCCTGGCAGTTGTGCGCTGACTGATGTGAAGGCTGAGTTCTGAACTCTGCTTCTCTGCAAGAGCAGGAAACACTTTTTTCTAAAGTGCCTATCGGTCTCTCTATTCCCAACACCTGTTATCTTTAAAAAGCTTAACGAACGCAGTGGATTTCTTGGGATTGCTAACTTGTGTACACTTATCATCAAATATTTATTTGTAGCATGTTAGCAGCTAATTAGTTGGTTTGCTTTGTAAAATCTTTTGGTGCTGGCCCAATAATATTTGTAAAAGGCTCATTGTATCTCTTGCTAATATGTTTGAAAATATGTTGGTCAATTCCTTATTTGATTGAAATGTACTATAGGATTTTTGGTGTGTGCGATAGTGAAAGCAGAAATGTGATGTCAAATATGACTGCTGAGAGTTGTGACAGTGTACACAGCCTAAACTGAAGCAGTCTTCGCTTTACCACAGGTTGGGATGAGTTGGACTTTCCTCTAATAGAAGTTCATCACTGGGCAAGGTGTACAGCCATAGGAAAGCTCCATCGCACGACCCTGATATTAATTTCTGCTTGCTAGATGGCATGACGCTGCACTCCCCACCTCTCTCAAGGCTTCCTCTCTCATTGGAAAATTGACTTTTAAAAAATGAATGCAGTTTGTTGCCTTCAGAATGCGTTAGCCAGAAGTAATCAGCAGATAATATTAAACTTTATGAGTGTTCAGATGGAAATTATGCTGTGTATGATACAGGATGCCACAAGGATTCTAGATGTGAGACATTTGCTTCTTTCCGTTATTTTTTTTTATTACCCCCCACTCAGTAGTTACATTTATTTCAGCTTACATTGGAAAGATTTCCGAGGACCAGGAATGAGGTTTGATTCTGAAGTGTGGCCAGTATATCCTGACACTGTTTTCAGAGTTAAATTGAGGCGAGAAGAGGGAGATCATTGTAGAACCCTGTAAGGGGTGGGCACACTTTCCCTGCACCCCTCTCTTTTCAGAGAAATCAAAATTAGAGCAACACTCTTCCTGGATTCTCACTGCTTCCAATTCTGTCAAGAATCAAAAGTGAAACACCCCCTCTCTCTTTTAACTTCTTAGGTATCTCTTCCTGAAGCACAGCCAAGTGCTCCGAATGAGGTGGGGGAGGAGCCGGGCGCTCACTTGTTTGTTATTTGTTTCATCAGTTAAACCTTATAACAGCACTACGAAGCAAGTTATCATGTTTATTATTTCAGATATAGGAACCAAGGCCCAGAGCAATTAAATAACTTACTGGGGCCTACAACGATAACTAGCAGGGACCATAGATTAAAATGATTTGTGAGTCTAATGCTCCATCTTTCCCTGTCTCTGCCCTGACTTGTAAATACAGGTTATTGGTACTGAGGGAACGCAGAAGCTTAAGATGGTTTGCTGAGCAGGAGAAATAGGAGCAGGGGCTGATTTCCCTCCCTCCTTTTCTTCCTGCTTCCTGCTCTGCTGCCACAATTGTTTTTTTCTTTCTTTTTGTCCTTTTGAGAACGTGAGCATGACTACCTAGGTGAGCTGGTGTGGCCTTTAAGTAAAATGCAAAGCACATTCTAAAGTACATTTCATATGCTGCAAGGAGCTCCTCTTTTGTTCTTTGCTGAATGGAATGCCAACCCTGAAGTGCATCTTCCTCCCTCCCAGGACCCTGGCTGCATTTAAAGTTGACAGGCACCAGTTTCCACTTCATTCATTCACATTCAAGAGAAAATGGTTCCTGGATGCTCATTAGATCCTAAGCCAATGCTAAACTCTGGGAGACAAACACTACTGTGTCAAGGCCTTTAAAGCTCTGAGGAGGTTCTCATACTGGGAAGCATCATGTAGGTGATGGAGTATCAGTTGTCACCTGACTTCCCTGAAGTCAGGCACCCTGTTGGATTTTTAGATTTCACAAAAAACAATTGGACGGACTGCCCAACCAACTGACTTACTGTGTTAGCAAGCAGAGTGTAAGCAAACAGAGGAAGCAAATTTAGGCCAGCTTAAAATCATCATACCCTGCTTAGCAGGCCATGAGCATCTACTTTCACAATAGTTCCAGAAAAGAAAGATTGTCATGCCACAGAGGAAGAAGAGCAGCAGATCAGCACAGACAATTTCTAATTGAGATCATTTTTCTCTTTATGAAAGCTTGTCACCAAGCTTGTAAACGAGAAACTCCTCCCTGGGTCTGTAGGTGTGCTGGCTTTGAAGGAGGAGAGATATGCAGAAGTTAAAGATTACAGATCCCAGGCATGACAAAGCCAGTAACTTCGCACCTGTCTTCCCAGAGCAATAGCTGGCCAAGTCTTTCTGTCTTCATGAGCAAAGATGTAGAATTTGCAATTTTAAAGGGCTTTTTCTCAGTTCACAAGAGGGAAAATTTAGTGAAAGCTTTCTTTTGTATTTGCATTTTGCAACAACCCATCAACCATTTAAAATTTCACTGTAATGACTAGTCAAAAAATATTTGTTAAACAAATAATGACTTTAGGGAAAGGAAATTGATTTAAGACCACCTCCCAGCTTTCTGACCTCCTAGTTTGGATGTCTGCCCTGATCAAATGATCTAACCCAGCCAAGACTGTGCACATGGAGGCTGTTATACTGGAATCTGGTGCTTTTCTAGCTATATAGTGGCAGAAGCAGTTTAGATGGAAACATAGATCAGGGGTGGACCAGGCAGGTCCAAGTGAGTGCCAGATAAAACTCTGATCTCATCTTGACTCTCCATAAACGTCAATGTCACAGATGAGAAAGGAAGGTTCAGGACCAAAGGAGGCTAAAGAGATGTCACAACAAAATACAATGAATGCTGCCGGGGCAATTAGGGGAAGAGAGTTTTCCATGGACGTGTCTGCTTGACAGTATTGTGTCATGGCTAAGTGTCCCACATGTGATGGATTGTGATGTGGCTATCATGAAGAAAGTCTGCTTCTAAAGCAGACACAATAATGTACTAGTGAGCAAAAACGTCAGGATGTCTACAAGGTCCTTCCCAGCGTTTCCATAGAGACAATAGGTTCTATCTTATACTCTTTCATTGTGCTTGTAGATTGAACCTGGAGGTGAAACTGAGAGATAAACTGTAGTGTGATGTATAGCCTAGGATGACCCCAAGCTTCTGATCTTCCTGCTTCGGCTTCTCAAGTGAGGCTTATCGGAGGGTGGATAGCGCCACTTGGTGTTATTTCTATGTTGAAAGAATGGGAGAAGACTAAAGTGAATTTGGTCAGTTAGAAATGGCTGCTGCATCTGGATGGGAATGTGGGAGAATTTATAGTGCCCCTCTTGGAATGTTCCTTTATGTTCCAAGACAGAACTCATAGCTATGAGGTAATACTGTGAGTACCCAGTCCAGTCTCCATCGCCAGGCATTCGATTAGAAACCTACAACTGTGAAAGTGCTTTAGAGAAAAGCCAGTTATCAATGAATGTGAGCTAGGCTGCATATACAGATGACATTAAAAAAATGTCTACATGGCTAGTTCTATATACATCGGTTGTCTTCTCTGTGTGCTTAAGTATGACACAGAAAATACTGATCTGCATATATTGATGAACTGTGGCGTGAGGTAGAGCATTTGGGGAAAAGAGAAAGCACCTTCTATTTGCAGTCATGTGTAAAGATGCTCTGTGTCCTAAAGTAATAACAGACCTTCAATTCTGTTTACACTACCCCTTTTTTAAAGTAGGTTGTGGGCTCATAAATAAGGTGCTAAACCTAGAATACACTTTGGAAGTGTACAGGTGTGGAAGCTATTTCACAGACAGGAAAGTGAGGCACAGTGAGGTTAATTGTCTAGATCAACCCTGAGAATGTCACAGATGCCAGGAATTGGAAGGGACTTTAAAGGTCAAAGCCCTATTTTACTTGATGCGGGGGTCCACTCACACTGCCGCAGGAAACCTCTCGCTTTGGGAGATTCTCTCCTTCAGTCCAATCTACTCCTGGGTCGTTTTCATTCTATTTAATGAGTCTCAGTTCAAAAAGAAAGTGCCTCCGTTTTCTTGAGTCTTAATCCAATTCCCTGTTCTTTAAACCGTACGAATTGGGTTTGACGTTGTGCAAAGGAGTGTAATAAACCACTGAGACCCAAAGATCAGATCATACATTTTAAATGTTAATTTCATCTTCATTTGAACTTAGAAACATGCAAAATGGCATTTCACAAATGTGTAGGTATATTAATATACCCACATCTAATAGGATTCTTAAGGGCATGTATGTATAAATTGGGAATCTTCCAGAGGGAAGGAAAAGTTGGAGCTAAAAAATGGAAATGAGAGAAGGAACTACCTTGGGAAATGCAGCAGGTCTTAGTGCAAATCTTTAGAAAATAATTTTTCAAAATTACAACAACAACAACAACAACAAGGCTAAGTTTGAGACACCCCTAAAGAAAATGTGACTCTCTTGATCACAAAGAAACTCAAGGGGGAACTTAATCCAAATATTTTTAGGTTCACTATATTGCAGTAAACTCTAGCAATATATGCTGGTTCTGAATTCTGCATATTATGTAGGGTAGCTAAAAGCAATGTCACTTGCACTTAATACCTAAAGACTGATTTCCTGAGCAGAATTCTAAAATTTTGCAGAGCTCTGGATAGGTTGCTGGAATTGGATATATGAAAGTTTTGTATCAAGGATGAGAAAAAGAAAGAAGTGTAAATGTTTGCATTGTTAGGGCCTGGTAGCAAGTACCCCTTGTCCCTCTGCTGCTTCAGTGAGAATCACGGGCAGGCATATAGATAGTAAGGGGGATTAGAGCAGTATTGATGTTCTAGCAGCACAATGGGCAAAGTTATACACAGCAAAAGAAAGATTTACTGTTTCTTCTATGATTCTGACTGTACAGAATCCCCTTTGTTTCCTCTGATAGTCTATGTGGAAATGCAAAAGAACTTACTGGACATTAAGAAACTTAAGTCATCATTTGAATACAGTCCTAAAAGCAGATATTTCACCTGTTCACTGGATGGTTGGGACATTATATGATTTAGCTCGGATTTCCAAAGATACGTGACATGTTGGCATTCGACAATCTAGTGTTTCTATTTTTGTGCTTGTATTTCTCCATAGACTCTCTTGGGATTTATTCTTTTCAGTCGCTGACTTCTCTTTGTAAATTAATCTCATTTCAAATTCAGCCTTGTTGAATGTATATGTATACACTGAAATTTGATTCAGGCACAAAGATTAAGGAAACTATGAAGTTTGCAGGAAGAAGAAAGGGACTGGAAATATTACATTAACTGAATTAACCCAGACCCAGAAACACTACTGTGGTGCATTCTGTCTCATACTTGAATCCAACTGCAGGTCTTTATGTGGGTATACTCATGTGGAAGTGAGTGTGGGCAATGCTCAGTAAACTAGAAAGAAACCTGTGAGAAGCAGAAAGGAGGTTTTCACAGACAATGGGGAAGGTAATAGAATGTATGTCATGAGGGTAGGTGAAATGGCTCAGCGTGTAGTAGTGGTTGCTTTGCAAACCTGACCACCCAATCCCCAATCCCTAGAATCACTGACCTACACACAAGCGCACACATACGTACACACACATACAGAGACAGAGAGAGACAGAGACACAGAGAGAGACAGAGACAAGAGAGAATCAGAAGAGACACAGATAGTAAATAAAAATAATTTAAAATACAAAGATTTACATGTGACATGAAAGGGGAAAGAACACAGGAATTGAAAGGCATAAGGTAACAGAGGACCATGGAGCTGGGATTTAGTGGAGGATGGTCAACAAAAAGAAAGAATGTATGAGAATGACATAACAAAACCTGTTACTTTGTATACTGACAGGCTCCCTCATTGTTTTGTTGCTGTGAAGGCAACTCTTACAAAAGAAAGCATTTAATTGGGAGTTTCTTACAGTTTGAGAGTCAAACTGTTATCTCTTATCGTCCTGAGGGTCATGGTGGCAAACATGGGGCTGGAAAAGTAGCTGAAAGCTACATCCTGATATGGAGGCAGTAAGAAGAGAGGGAGAGAGCAAGAGAGAGAGGAAGAGAGAGAGAGAGGTAGAGAGAGAGACAGAGAGAGGGAGAGAGAAAGAGAGAAAGAGAGAGAGACAGAGACAGAGAGACAGAGACAGAGACAGAGAGACAGAGAGAGAGACAGAGAGACACAGAGAGAGACTCTGGGAGGTTCTGGCATGGGATTTTGAAATCTCAAAGCTCACTAACAGTGACACTCCTCCAACAGGAATTCCACAGGAATACACCTCCTTTAACAAAGCCAAACATCCTAATATTTCCCAACAGTTCATCAGCTGAGGACTAAGCATTCAAGTAAATGGGTCTATGGGAACCACTACCGTTCAAACCGCCACAGTGACTTATCATATCCTTGCTGTAAAATGTTGACTATTGCAAGATGCTGGGCATCTCATGTAGATGTGACGGATACAGAAAATAATGAAACCATAGCCTAACAAACAAAGTAATAAACAGCAACAAAACACCTATCAGGGGCCCTGTGCCACGAGTCCAGGGCTGGGTTGTCTGTCAGAGACTCACTGCCTTAAGGATTCAGTGCTTTGCATTCATACTTGCATACAAAGTCCAAACTTCTTTCCTTAAATCCAGACCCTCCTATTCACAACTTTGCTTGATGTCTATATGGGTCTAAAGTTCAAATTTAGCACATCCATGACCAAGTACTTGATATCTGTGATGGTTAGTTTCCAATGTTGACAAGCCACAACCCAAAGCCACCGAGAAAGAGAATCTCAGTTGAGGAATCGTCTAGAAGAGAATGGCCTGTGGTGTGTCTTTGGGGGATTGTCTTGATTGTTACTGGCAATGGTAAGATCCAGCCTGAGTATGGAAGTATCATTACATGGGCTGGGTCCTGAATTGCATAAGAGTGAAGGACTCAGGCAACACACATTCATTGCGTTCTCTCTCTCT
>NW_022196894.1:85440112-85452612 GCF_008632895.1 Mastomys coucha
AATGTCCCTAGCTGTTTGACTTCCTGCCTTGGCCTCCTATCAATAATGAATTATTATGGACTGTAATCTGGAACTGTAAGCTAAATAAATCTTTTTCCTTTTCCTTCACTAAGTCACTTTTGGCCAGGAAATGTAGCCACAGCATCAGACAGGAAAGTAAGACAACATCCATTTGTCTTCCTACAGCTCAGATGATGGCAACTCTGTCCTTTGGCTCATGAAGAGCCAAAGCTGAAGAGACTAACTTCTACTCACCTCCCCATCGCCCAACCACCAAGATATTCTTATCATTCTAGAATTATTTTTTTAACCCACAGGTATGAGAAGTCATAGCATGCCTTGCCTTTACCACAGCATTAATAGTTCCTAAGACAGAGTATAGATTTCCTGTCTTAGAAATTTAAAAATAAGCTTACCATATGGCATTTGTCTCATGTCAAAGGGATGCAATATGTTTTTCTTGACATATGACTTGACTGAAATGCCAGCCAAACTTTGCTACTTTAGGAGAGCTAAGGGAGTTCACTCTCTGCCTGTTGTGTTAGTCCATTGAGGCAAATGTCTGCAACCTGAAGTGCCTTGAATTTCTCAGAGTTTTATACTTCAAAGTCGATGTCATGCTGGCACAAAAATACTGATGCACACATAAGACAGCTTTAAAAAGCTGTCAAAGCAGGGGAAAATGACAAGTTGGGGCTATCCATGCTGCATACACGGCTTTCTCAAAGACTTCTCACTCTTTGATCCAACATTCAAACACACCACACATACAATGTAAATGGGAGCAAGAGAAAGGGCCATACAGGAAAAATTTGCAAATGGGAAGCACATTCAAACACTCAGTGTTAGGCTTGTTCAGTCTCTAACAAGCCTAGTTGTTGATTTTCTCTTACCCCAATGCTAACACCTCCATTTTCTGGCTTGGTTTCTGTAGGAGCAATCTGACTCCTACAGTTGTCATGACCACCATTACCTACATAGAGTACAACAACCTCCATTAAAATATTACTGATTTGACTCTCTTCAATACCTTCTCCAATGACTTTACATTTCACACAGAACACAAATTCTTCTAGGGACCTCGAGTACCCCACCATGGGCTCCATCAATTCCTCTCCCCTGACTTTGTCTACCATCGATCTTATTTAACTCAGTTCCAATCACATTGACCTCTTCCCTAGCTCTATAATGTATAAGACAAGTTTTCCCTAACACTAGCAGCTAGCTTAGCTGAAACCCTCTGGCACCATCTAACTCACCTCCTCACTGGCCTCAACATTTTGCTCAAACCTCATTATTGCAAGGTGACATGGTTCCAAACACTGAGAACTGCACTCCACTTCCAGATTTTTCCCCACTACACTACTTTTTTCTCTTCCATATTATTTACCATGTTTGGAGCAAAACATATCACTTTGTTGAGGATGAATAAATAGGTTGTTCTTTAGGTTTCCACAGAAAATAAGCGTGCAAAGTCTGTGTTTTCTATTTTGTTTTGGTTCACTGGTGAATTACAAGTGCCTGGAACAATCCACAAGACATAGTAAATACTCAGTATATATCCAGACAGAATGGAACAGCATTATTAAATATAAAAAATGTTCTTATAGGATGGTGTCAAGAGGGTATGGTGCCATATGAGCTGAGTCCTGCAGGAACTGGTCTACTTAGCATTGGAAACTAAATCATTTCTTATACAGGGCAGTGAAGAATCCATGGTAAGGCCCTTTTATGACAAAAACCCTACTGTCTGAGGCCAAGAGAGAAGGTCTTAAAACAGCAAGAAATGCTCTTCCCAGAGTCCTATTGGGTGGTTAGAAACTCATGCTTTGAATTATTCCAAAGCTGCTCCTCCCTTGATACTTCATAAGGGTTTAAGTCAAGCTTCATAACATATTCCTGCTCTGCAGATATGGAGATCCCAATGGTGGCATTCTTCCTCCAAAGTTTCATCCATTTTTCTTTTGCTGCCAAAACATTCAGACACTTACACCTCACTCACATATCCTGCACTAGAACATTATTATTGACACATGTACAATTAAGCAAGGGCCAGGACAAACAGGACAGAATAAAGAAGATCAAAGCACAAGGTAAGCCAGAGACTAGGGAGAGCTCATAAGACAGCACTCCTCTAGTGTAGGGAGAGCTCATAAGACAGCACTCCTCTACTGTTGCTGCATATGTTTGGGGTAAGGACTAAATACTGTGCTCATTGAAGTCTAAAATAACGATCTAAAAATCCTTATTCATGTATTAAAATTCTTTAAGATATGAAAGCCTTTTTAAAATCTTATTTTTGTATAGGCTGATTGTGTGTGTGCCTGTTGTGTCTGTGTGTGTTGTATCTGTTTAATGTATGCATGTGTGTACACAGATGCATGGGCCCATGCACACACATGGTACATCGTGGAAGATGTAAGGTGTCCTGCTTCATCACTTCCCACCTTACTCTCTTGAAATGCATTTCTAACTGAAGCTACAGTGAGACTGGTGGCCAGAACAGCCAAGCTATGGTCCTGTCTCTACTCCCTTCATACTGTGCTTGAGTCAGAAGCACTGTGTAGCACTTCTTATGGGTGCTTGGACCTGAGGTCCTCAGCTTTGTACAAAATTTTTCCCCACTCAAATATCTCTCTAGCTATTATGTTTGGAAGATTTTTAACGATGTGTTAATCATTGAGAAGCCATTGGGAAGTTACTTAACCTCAAGGTCTTCTCATCAGCTGTTCATAGTGGAATTTTCTATCCAGGTATCCATCTGCATTGCTTGGTCATTTTCCTCTTTTGGAGTTTTACTTAAATATATACTATTAAATACTACTCAGATATCCTTACATAAATTTACAAATCTCTTCCCTGTCTAGTCCCTCAAATATCATTAGCCGCTTTCTCTTTTTACATAACATTTACTGGTATTTATATATGAAATACTTACTTTTGTGTTTTGTTTAGATAAACAGGCTGGAGAATTCAAAAGGTCAGAGATATTTTTGCTTGTACTCTGGAACATTTTTTGCTACTAGTAAATACTTATAAGAAGGGTGCCTATCATTGAATAGACAGAGTGTTTTATCATTCTGATTTCCTGCCTACATTGTGTATGCATGTGTGTGTGTGTATATTTGTCTGAGTGTGTGAATATGTGTTAGTGGGAGAGAGAGAGATTTATATTTTCATACTTGTCTAAATTTTAGACATTATTTAAAGAAAGCAGTTGCCTTTTTTATAACAAAACCAAACAACTTGTAGGAAGCACACTGGGAAGGGAGTCAGTTAGAGCACAATCAAAGGAAGCATACCAAGGATTATGCATGCCCTGTTGCCTTGCTTGGTTTCCCAGGTATCTCAGGAACATCAATGGATCTATCTAGATATGAGTATTAAGCCCATTTACTGAAGGGAAGTTTAAATGGAATTGAGAGGAAGGACTAGTCAAACTCTTACATGGTTGTCTTGAGTTAGTGACAAACTAAAGCCTAGGCATGTGTGTGGTCTTCCCAATGAAACGTGGATTAGCGCTTGCTTGTTTGGAGCTCTGGGTGTTTGCCTAACCAAGTGTAATGGAACACTGAAATCCCACCCTCTCTGGCCTCCAAGTTCATGTTTCCTTGTACAGAAATCATTCTCAGAATGTCATTGGTTTAAAGGTAGCAGCAACTGTTTAAGTCGTTAGTGTCCATTAGTCATTAGTGTTGGGGCTCAGATGCATGACATTACAGAGTGTAACACCTTTTAGCTCCAAGTTCCTTGAATGGGAAAGGAAGAGGTTGGAAGGTTTCAGGAGCAAGACTTTTCTACATTTCTACCACCATCTTGTCCTCTCTCTCTCTCTCTCTCTCTCTCTCTCTCTCTCTCTCTCTCTCTCACACACACACACACACACACACACACACACACACACACACACATGCTGTGAGATTTGATAACAACATTCTTCACCAAGGCAACCTGAGACACTCATTCTTTCCTTTGACCCTTGAAGAGTCAGTCCAGAAAGTTCTCCCATCTATGCCAAGAAAAAGGAACCCAACACTATGTCCTGATTTGGTTCCTCCATGTCACACAAAAATAGCAATTTTCAGTCTGTGCTATGCCCTGAGTGATTCCATTATTATAAAACAGCAGTTTGCAACCATATTGAGTGTAAATGTTGGTGTGGAATGCCTCTGTACCTTGCTTGCATGAATAAACCACCAAGAATCCAGCATGAACCAGGAGACAGAATGATGTTAAGGTGTTTCTGCACAGGCAACATCACCATTTATGACTTTATTAAATTAATATTAAATCAGGAAAACATGGATGCATTGGTGTTTTAAATGCCTCTATAAAAATGGTCAGGGTTGGGCCCTTAGCACACTTAGCAACCAATGGAATGCAGAGGCGCTTCATCGACTCATATAAAAGAAGAGACATTTAATCCTTCAGTGCAGTGACACTCACCAACCTCTCATAAGACCGTAGGATGCATATGTAACAGTGTCAATAAATGATGAACCCTCAATTCTCTGCCCAGGGCTTCAGTTTGCCACAAGCCTTTGCTTGAAACAGGCCCCCAGAGTCTCTTATTTGCCTGTACCCAGCCCTGGTTTTTAGAACATCTCTATGCACATTTAAGGCTGTGCGGCTTAGTTCTGTAACATCTAATCCCAGTAATGGTCCTCTTAGCAACTCTATCAGCACTGTGCCTGTGCCTTCAGCAAGGCTTCTTCAAACCCTGCAGCCTTTAACCTCTCCCAGTGACATTCTGTAGTACTTATGGAAAAGCAAATGTGATCTAAGAGTTAGTATTATCAATTGAGATTGCAACAAAAGACCCTGTGGTTGCCAATGGCCACTACCAAGTAAAATTAGTAGTGTTCGATGTACTAAAGGCAGCATAATTGATGTAGCTTCTACATTTGTTGGGGTCCCTCAGCTGCAAGACATCGGGGCTTGCCACTGCAGACTCAACTCATGCCTTCTGTGCCTGAACCAAAGACTCACTACTATGAGTTCCACCTTCGAGGATTCCAGAGGAAGCTACGCCTGCTGGCTGGCACGTATACAGCCTGAGGACATCTGTTGTTGACCTCCTCCCCCACTGTGGACTGCGCCTCCAGCCACTCCCCAGAGTCTAGACCTGCGGGATGTCCTGAGTCTCCACCTTCAACCCAGCAGCCAGCTTCCCTTGGACTTCCCCTTTGACTTTGTTTAGACTCTTCCTGACTCCTCCCGAATTCCTTATGTTATTCAAATGTCATTGTAACCTAGAGATTCAGTTTGCTCTCTTGTATATAAATGCTGAACCCCCAAAGTAAAGGAGAGCTTTGATTGGAAACCTTCAACTTGGCTTCTTGTCCTTTTGTTCTCAACTCTGTGTTTCAGGTCTCCTTTCTCCCTAAGGTCGAGGCAGAGCCCAGTTCATGAAACTGCGGGACAGTTTCATACATTTACTGTAAAAATGCAAGCCTGATTATTTCTGACATAGTTCATTCACTTCAGAAAGCTGATCCTGCAGTTGGCCCCTCCGATTTCTATCACTATTATATCATCCATTTTGACCTTTCACATTTCTACACAGGTATCCATTCTTCATTCAAATTAAGTATAAAAATAGACAGAGATTCAACGATGGGAACAATAGCTTAGTGGTAGAATAGTTGCCTGTTATGTGCAGTGCCCCTGTAATACACACACCTTCATATAGACATACATGCATGCATGCATGTATGTATGCATACATAAAGAAAGCCCAGGGTTCCCCGTGTCTTTTAGAGTTTCTTCTAAAGGATCTTGGCATCATGTGAAAGTGTGGTTAAATAAATCCATTATTAAATAAATCCATTATGTTTTACTAATTCCTTTCTGTTTATAATTATGTTATATGTCACCATTGTTAGTTGTGACTTTTCTGATGGATAAGGAAAGGTGCCAGCCACTTTTGTCCTACATTGAAGAAAATTTGTCAAGCAAACTAAGATAGCCACCTGGAAACATGCACAGAGGATGAGGGGAAGATTGATGAAGATGGATTTGACAGTAAATTGTGAAAGAGGAACTATCCAACTTCAGAGGTGTGGCTAAGCCTCAGCCTTTACATGTGTTTAGTCTCCCCCCACCATTTCGTTCCCTTTCTTTTCTTTCTCCCCCTCCTTTCTTGTGCATCTTTATATTTGATATCAGGGTAAACTAGAGGCCCAGGGTCAAGTCTAGCCAAGCATATGTGCCTTTATAAATAAAATTTTATTGTCATATACCATGCCCACTCATCGACATATTATATATGAACACTAAAAATGTAGTTGTGCCCACGAACGTATGATCACAATACTGTGCTGTGCGTTTGCTGTTTACGGAAAAAGTTTGCTGGCATAACTGGCAGAGGCTCCATATGGCTGAACTAGGTCTTTAGAAAGCAGAAAGTGCTGAATAGACTTCATGCTGCATTTGGAACTCAGCATCTCAGCTTTCTGCTATGTGTTAAGGGAAAGAAGCCAGTCTTCCACAGGGGTCTAATGAGCCAGAGAGAGGTCTTATGAAGCAAGTTCTCAGGATGTCTCAAATCAGAACAGCATGTGAGACTTGGAGGTAGGTGAGTGGTGTGACCACCTGGAAATGAGGAAGGGAAGAGATGGACCGCGTCAACACTTCCTCTTTGTACAAGCACTCCGGAGCCCTTCTATACTTTAACTTGTAGAGGACCTTTGCCTGCAAGTATTGAGTCAATTGAATTTTGTCCTTAGAGACTTGCATCCTGCTCCCATTGACTTCGATGGGAGTAATGGGGCATTTTGTCCCACGACATCTGTGCTGGCTTCAGGCTATTTAACAGACTCCAACTAAACAAATCCCAGTAAAGTGCTCTTTAATGGGTACTTAATTGTGTTGTGGAAGTAGGTGCTGAGCACACCTAAGTCCTTTCTTTCCCTTCAGGTTTGCTGTTTTCTCCTTTTTACGGCTTGATAATTACTACACTGGAGAAGCCTGAGTCAGGCAGTATTAAACCCACTCTGAGTCACCGAATGTCTGCTTTTATCGATCTCAGTTGATCTGCTTACCCTCTAGGTTCCAATTTAATGGTTCAATTGATTATTCATTTACATTTTTAATGTTGTAGGCAAAATCATTTTAACATGAATCATCTCTAACTTAATGGGTAACATACAGAGTCATTTGGGATATTCGTTTTAAGAAGTATTTATTGAGCATCTGAGCTCAGATGAGCCTACCAAGGATAAAAAGGTCATACTACTTTATAGTCAACACCGACAAGAAAATGATGTGCTGATGTTTTTGCTCTGTAAAGGGGCTGCTACTCTGAGTGGATCCCCTGTTGTTTAAAGGTGGTTAGTATATCAATTTTTGTATAATTAAATTTTGTCTGCATATACCTTAAAATCTATAATGCCCATATCATTGTTTGAACTTGTTAAGCACAGGTGTTCCTATAATTTATTTTCCTTTTAGATGATTTTGCTTTGCTGTAGACGTAGAAATCTTGAGTGCTTATACCAAGGCGAGCTCCCTAAAGTGAGAGCTAGTTTGATTCTATTAGCTTGCAAAACTACTTACCAAACACAGCAATGTGGAACAATCTAACTGCACTTGGGTTTCACTGTAATGTTTTACCTGAAGGCTCTTTAAATATACTTTGCGGAGTTTATTTTGTAACACGATGTCACCCTGTACGTTAAGCAGGCGAAACTAAAATCACAGCCTCTGGTGATGTACCCTTCCTAGTAGGAACTGCTTAGCATGTCGTATTTATGAGTTATATGTCTAATCACCTAGGGCTTTCACTTGTTTCCAAAATGAGATGAGGCACAGAAAAATACATAAATGGGTACTTCTGATCAGAATAGTCACCTTTATCAGTATAAGTGGAGCCAGAGTTTAATGCTGAATAGAGGATCCATGATACTCATTTTCTAGGGAACAGCATGAGCTAATGCTTGCTGGAAACATCAGTGAAAACTGAAAAAGTGCCAAAATGCTTGGAAGGGCCTCCTTTTGCTAATTCTCACTGCCAATTTCATCAGTCTTACTATGAACTAAACAGATGAAGAAAGGAGCTATTCTAAATTCTTGGGAAAAGGTCAGGTGGTCAATAGTATTAGTTTTTGTGCATGAAATTATTGAACTCTTTTTTTTTTATGTACCTGGTCTATAACAGGAAACAGGTTTTAAGCAAAGCTAGAAATTCAGTTCTTAGGAATGCCTCATATCATAGACATGTAAAAAAAAAATCACTGATATGAAATGCGTAATGCTTCCATTTCCAACCCCCTTCTCTTCCCTTGGTGCTCCTAGGGAGCTTGAGAGAGGTAACATTTGAATGTGGTCATGGACAATGAATGACTTTACCATCTGAGTGTTGAGATCAGTCTGTGCCCTGCCCTAAGTTACTAGACATTGCAGAAGCAGGTTATGTTTTGTCTTGTTTTGTTTGTTGTTGTTGCTGCTTGTTTCAGATTGCTTTGCCCTGAGAGACCTTCCCTAGAAACTTTCTGCCAGGTTCTCTACCTTGTCCTCTCAGTCCTCTTTGACACTCCTTGCCTTTCTAAACCTTTGCAGCCATGCTATAAATTACATATGTTCAAATGGAGACCTATTGACTGTCTGATGTACAACTCATAACTGAGAATTGACATTACTAATCAGGATTGGAATAAAGAACAACAAAAACCCTGTGCTTGCCCCAGCCATAAATATCAAGGAAAAGGGGATTCTCTGGCAAATTGCTGCTAATGAGAATGCTTCCTGCACCTTGTGAATTTATTGTTATTCAATAAATTCTGACATGGCAGAAAGACACAGCTGTGTTTGTTGAAGTTTTGACATAATACACTCAGCACAAGGAGGGGCCAGGCTCTAAAAGAGTACATAGAAAGAACTTGGGGATTCTTAAGGAAAGGTAGCTCATATGAGCAGTATATGGGCAGTAGAGAAACTTTAATATGTAGATGAAGGAGATTCATTGGCTCCAGTTAAACAAAGGCAGGGAGATGGTAAAATAGTCAGAACTTGGAAGATAACTTAGTTGGCAAATGGAGACATTCGCTTGGATTTCCAGTAGCCAACTTACAAAAAAAAAAAAAAAAAAAAAAAAAAAAAAAAAAAAAAAAGCTACTGTAGTGTACATTTGCAGTTTCAGTTTGGGGTGTAGGAATGGAGACAGGAGGATCCCTGGAACTTATTGACTAAGCAACCTAGCTGAATCAAAGGGCTCTAGGTTCAGTGAGAGACCCTGTGTCTTAGAGTTTTACTACTGTGAACAGACACCAGGACCAAGACAAATCTCATAAGGACAACATTTAATTGGGACTGGCTTACAGGTTCAGAGGTTCAGTCCATTATCATCAAGGTGGGAGCATGGCAGCATCCAGGCAGGCATGGTGCAAGAGGAACTAAGAGGTCTACATCTTCATCTGAAGGCTGTTAGTGGAAGACTGACTTTCAGAGAACTATGATGAGGGTCTTAAGGCCCACACCCACAGTGACATACCTATTTCATCAAGGCCACACCTCCAAATAGTGCCACTTCCTGGGCCAAACATATTCAAGCCATGACACCCTGGCTCAGGAAAAAAAGTGGAGAATAGTTGAAGAAGAAAAATGTCAGCCAGCACACACAAACACACACACACACACACACACATACACACACACACACCACATACATGCTCACAAGGGAGCCTGAGCTCTGATAAGCCCTGAAATGTGAGCAGAAGATAATATGGGAAGTGCCAGCAAAGCTAACTTCAAATGGATGAAGTTCAGAGACAGTATCTATTGATGATTAGGTGCTGAACTGCCATCTTCCAGTCTGCATCCTAAAACAAGTGACTAGAACGACCAAGGCCCACTGATTTGTCTTAAAACAGTTAATGACTGAACTGTTAGGTGACAATGGGAGGAGCTATAGCCAGAGTAGTGTTTGTAGCTACCACTCAAACTCCCAAATTTTGTACTGGGCTCACTCACTCCCGGGACTCACGATCTTTCTTAGGGAATGGATCATTTTAGTGGCATGTCTAACTAGATGTCTGCTTGTTGTTTGATTGTGGTAACTTTTTATAGAGACAATACCTACTTTTGTTGGACTTTTGAATTATGTCATCACACTCTCAGTAGAGTAGCACTAATGAAACCCCCCCATTAGCGCTGTACTTAGATCACAGTGTATATCAACTAGATGATTGTCATGATTTGAATATGCTTGGCTCAGGGAGTGGCACTATTTGGAGGTGTGGCCTTGTTGGAGTAGGTGTGTCACTGTGGATCTGGGCTTTAAGACCCTCATCCTAGTTGACTGGAAGTGAGTATTCTCTTAGCAGCCTTCAGATGAAGATGCAGAACTCTCAACTCTGCTTGCATCATACTTACCTGGATGCTGCCATGCTTCCACCTTGATGATAATGGACTGAACCTCTGAACCTATAAGCCAGCCCCAATTAAATGTTGTCCTTTATAAGACTTGCCTTGGTCATGGCATCTGTTCACAGCATGAAAACCCTAAGACAATGATGTATATTTTAAAATACAACTAAATTTGTTGAATTAGCTATACAAGGCATTCCCAAATTCCTTTAGAATTCTCAGTTAGCTTATGTGAGAGAGTGTTTCTGGAGGTACTGTCTGCAGAATCTCAGGATGGGCAGAGTGAGCCTGGGTAGATGTGTGCACGTGCATCTGAGTGTGCGTGTTTATATGTGTGTGTGTGCGTGTGTGTGTGTGTGTGTGTGTGTGTGTGTGTGTGTGAGAGAGAGAGAGAGAGAGAGAGTCTCATACCTGTGCTGTCTTCATACACCACCGTCACTGTTTTCCAGTTGTAATAGAGGACCAAATCCAGGACTGCCCTGCTGATAGCCGCATAATCCGGGTAGAGGTTGATGTAAAATAAGTCTCTGTTGTCCACAGAAGGGTGTTTCCAGCGAGTCTGAATGTGTGGAACTTCCAGAGCATTGCAAATAGACTGTACAGCACTGACGGAGGAGCTGTGGGAAGGGCCGAAGAGGGCAGCCACCCCGAGAGCCAGCTGGTCACATGCTGGTAATATCCAAAGACAAGGGAAAGGATTGTGAGGGAGGGAGGCAGGGAAAGGGTGAGAATGAGAGAGTTCTATGAATTCATGTTTTCCTTACACAGTTTCTCTACTTAACTGTCAGAGAACCCTCTATAATTTCCATCTGTTTGTTGCTATCATTTCTTTCCAGCTTCCAATAATCTTAGATAGTAAAATACTGATAAGTATAAATGTACAGCAAATCAGCAATAAATCATAAGGCCAACTCCCTACAAATAAAAATGAGTTACTTGTCTCAGTTCATTACCTTTAACCAGATAAAGGCTAAATCCTTTACTTGATCCCATGAGCACTCTGTGAGCTAACTAGCAAACCATTTGTCAAATGAATAACCTATCAATTAAGTTCTGTCATATGGCAGGGTGACAGTGGAGAGATTAGTATGGACTGAGAATGCAGAAGACCTCGTGGGTGACTATAAAATGCTTTGACTCCCATCTTTCTGAAGCTCATATAGGAGTTTCTGCACTTCTTTTTCTTACATGAGTTTTCTACTTAACTATTAGAGAACCCCCTATAATTCCCACCCCAAATTGCTATCTTTGCTATCTTTTCTTTCCAGCTTCCTATATTCTTTAGATAGTAAAATACTAATAAGTGTAAATGTACAGCTGATTAGCAATGAATCATTGCTCACTCCCTGCAAATACAAATGAGTTACTCAGATAGGACATTCAGATTATTGAAATATTAGTAGAGTACTTATAAGCAGGAAGAATACTTAATTAGTTGCAGTGGAATGGCAGAACCTAAAGTGATCTTTAGAAGAGACTTAGTCTACCCCACTCATTTCATACACAATGAACCTAATCATGGCCACTGCACAGTAATAGAGTTGAACCAGCACTTGTGGACTCCAGGTCAAGGCCAGGCCTCTTTCTCCTTCAATTATCAGCTAATCATAGTTAAATTACACATTTCAGATCTTTATCCTAACATTTTTGTTGTTATAAGAACAAGAGTATTCATTATGAGAAATTAGAATATTTACAATGTAGAGAAGACCAAAGGCTCTATCATCAGCCCATTAACTTAGAATAATACTTACTGATGTTTCAGAAAACTAGGATTGTTATTCAAGCATAGTGTGATACACTGGTGTATACACTATTGAATGCAAAGTACTTTCTCCCTAAGGTATTGCAAATTCAAGAGCATATTTCCACTGTTTGAAAAACAGATCACTGGGCAGGATGTGTAATATATCTAAACCATTCTTATTCATTTAAGTATTTAAGCTCCTCTTAATTTTTGACCATGATAAGTAATATTTCAATATTGGTATTTTTCTCTGTCTCTTAATTACTTCTTTGATGTAGATTCTAGGTGGTAGAGTTCACCATCTACTACCAAAAAATGTCTTGATATTTTAAAATTATTTGATACATATTAACCAAATTCCCACCCAGAAAGACTAGTCTATACTCTA
>NW_022196894.1:85453766-85482695 GCF_008632895.1 Mastomys coucha
ATAATGCCTACAGGCAAGTGTATCAGGCAAACTTATATTTTTTGATCTAACTAGTCATTTTTGTTAACCCTTACCATGAAGTTACTTGGAAATCGCCAGAAACATGGAGTTGGTCATGTCTGATTTCTGTGTTTGCAAAAGTCAAAGGGTGTTCTGGAAGGAAAACAATTCTTGACATGCACAAGATGAGCAACAACCTTTGATTTCTCAAAATCTTTACTGTGTGTGTAGGCAATCCCTTTGTTAGAGGCCATGCGTCAGGTATATGAAATCACCAGAAAATTGTTCCAGAGATTCCTGGGGGATTGCTAAAGCAGCCCTGCTCTTCCCTAAGAGCCAGTCCTCATGATAAAGCTTGCAGACTACGTATAAATTAGATTCCTCTTTGAGTACTTGTCTTCTGTTCAGAAGATGAAAGAAAATCAAGTTGTGATCTGTTCTCACAGATTTAATCTTCATATTTTTTATGATTTTGTAGAAAAATGTAAAAACAATAGCAACAAGAAAATGAGTAGATGTCAGATAAGCCCAGCAGTTTGTTGAAGCCTTTTGTGATCCCAGGTTTGACTTATGCATGTCCTGGTTACTTGCCCATAGTTGGTGAATGTGACCTTCCAAAATGTTTTATTTGACAACATGGTACAATTTCATGGTGGTATCTCAGCTTCAGGAAGGAAAAACAGATCAAACCTGACATTTTCCATTCACAACTGAACCAGTTAATTATAGAGTAGAGGGTATTGAAGGGTAAGGTGAGCTAAGCAGAAAGGCCCAGAAAACAGGGCTAGGCAGTATCCATCAGATAAGTTCAGATCGCATTGATCAGTGATGTTGGGGACTAGGAATTCCTACCACCCATTTGCATTAAGATACCCACTTTGAAAAAGGGTGAGCAAGAGAAAAGGTGACCCATGCAGCAGACTTATCACCCAAAGAAGCTTTGTAAAGGTAGGAAAACAGTTACCTCTTCGGGAGGCTTCAAAACTATCAAAAAGATTAATTCTCTGGATGTCATAGGTTAATGTGGTATTGGGCATCAAGGTTCGGTTTCGGTTAATACTGGTGACTGCAAACTTGAAAGCTAATTCTTCAACATTAACAGGTTCATTTTCCACAGTTTCAAAAATCCCTCCTGCAGAAGCAAAAGAGATGCATGAGAAATATTAGACAGGACGTCACAACACTGTTTTAAAAGAAGGCTGTAAACTGCAAACAAAATACCCAAACCACAAATGCTGGGATGACCACGGTGGACACAGAAGCCAGGCTGAATCAGGATGTTGTACATGCAAATATACAGTTCTTTCTGCATATGTATGCATGACGTTTTAGATCCCGTACTGGATGTAAAATGCCTCTTAGATGGTATAGATTCCAAATATTGCAAACCATGGAAGCATAGCTGATAATGCAATAGAGAACAATTTTCTCTGACTTTCACAAGAGTGGTGCTGTGTTTGATCTAGGTATAACTTAAAGTCCTTTCTGGTAGGCACTTCTGTCTTGGAATTCCAACTTTTCTATTGAAAACAGAGCTTTTAGGAGCTGAGGTAATAACTCAGCAGTTATGGACAGGTGTATGGCTCTTCTAGAGGACCCAAGCTCAGTTGCCAGGACCCACACTAGACTGCTCATAACCGCTGGAAAGCTATATCAAGAGCACATGATATATTGCTGGGAGCCTGCACTCATGTGCACCCCCAACCCCACATTCATGTGCACCTCCACCCACACCCTTATGTGCATGTCCTCCACACTCATGCATACCCCACCCCCACACTCAGAGCTATCCCAACCCCCACCCTCATGTGTACCCCCATCCACACACTTGTATACACCCACACTCTGTTTGCATAACTCCTCTCACACTCATGAGCACTCCTCTACCCCCAATACTCATGTGCCCATTGCACTCACACACACATGCATGATTAAAGATAATATAAAATTGCTTTTAAAAGCAGGCCTTCTAGACCTAACTGTAGTAGGGTTGGGCAGGGATGGACTGGGGATAAAACAGAACAATCCTACTCTGAGATTTTTTTTTTCAGAATGAAAACATCTTTTCTAGGTTTTAGAGCTCAGAATTCTGGGGTCATATTCTATATATCCTAACACATTCCAAAGCATATGGTCAGGTTTAAAGGTAATTTTCTCTGTTTGAAAAAAATCATTTAAATATACTCCAAAGCAAACTTGAGTTCTAACTCTGGGGATATACGTTCTTTCATATCCTAGGTTCTGTCATCTCAAACATGAGTACCTATCTCACTACAGATAGTAATATTATACTGCTGTGGTTGTCATCTCAGTCTTTGTGTGAAATATTGGTGCTGGATAGATATTGGTGCTGGTTAGTTGTATGTTCTTAATATTCTTCACATGTAGTCCTGAGATTCTCTCCATAGACATAGACATTCCATCGAAGCAGTGTAAAGTGATCTGTATTTAGCTTAGTTCTTGCTTTACCTGACGGTGCTTTCTCTGAAAACAGGCTTTGACTCATGCCTGTGGCATGCTGAATGCTAGGAGACTGCAATTTGTCTACTCTTATTGTTCCTTGCTAAGGGTCAGAATTAGGTATTTCCAAACTTGTGAATAGTATAAATTCTCTTTTGATTCATGCAAACACACAAGCATACACACACACACACACACACACACACACACACACACACAACTACACTATCTGCAATAAAACCACACATAGTTATCATGTATATGATTTCTGTTTCTTTTTCCTCAGACGGAGAACTCCAATGTGCAGATTTTAGCTAAATGTAATTATACTGGCCGTACTTTGAAAGATTAGTGTCTTTTAAAACACATATATAGATTTCTGTTGAATTGATTTTCTTAATTAACTATAGTGTCTACTTATGAGAAATAAGAAGACCTATAGTAACTTAACTTGGCTTCTTTCAGGTAATTTTGGGCATTTATAGATCAATAGCTTGAACCACTCAAGTTAGATTACTACTAAAGTTCTCTATAAAACCATAATTAAGAATAAACAATGATGTCATGTTACCCTTCACCTAAAGACCCAGAGTAAATATTTGTTCCAAAATTAGCATCAAGAAAATGTTTGTGTTTTCCTTGTATCAATCACAAATGGGCAACTAGGGATGGACTTTTATTTTCTCTGGGCCTGACAGGGGAAGAGGTCAGGTGAGAAAGACTGAGTAGCCCCAGGCAGATTGATGTAAATGAGCTTATTGCTGTGGTCAAGGTGACCCACATAGAGGACTCTTAATACTAGAGTTTCCATGGCCGTCATTAGCAATTGATTGTCCATAAGTCTATTTCCCCAACCCCAGCAAGAAGCCTGTGACAGAGTCCATGGCACTCCAAATCTGCCTCCACGAGACCAAGGTGTCTTAGGATGCTTAGGGACAAAGCCAACCCCAGCCTTCAAGGAGAGCATCAGCAGGGTATGTAGGATAAGCTGTGACAGGGGTGTGCTCTTGCATAAAGAACAGAAATTCTGAAATGAGGACCCTGGCTTTACCTAACACTTCTTTGAGATTTTTTAAGTTGTGGAAGGAAAATCATCCTAAAGTAACTCTGTGTAGTTTTCATCAAAACTTTGTTACTATCACACAAAGCAGTAGATATTTTTCCTGTTTTAGTAAATGGAAAGGAAACGGAGATAGTACATATCATTCCCAATTAACCCAGACACAAGCCTCATGTGTGACAAACTCTTGTGTCTGCTCATCCAGTATGCATGTGTGTGCTTCTGTTTTCACTTCACCAAGCTATGTATACATTTTTCATGTCTAAACGTGGGTGATAATTCTCCATTGCTCCCCTGGTCTATACAGTAGATGGGAAAAATTAGCCCACTATTTTGAAAACAATGATTCACCAGAGAAGGCGTGGTATTTTTGAATATAGGTAATGGTGATACAAACCTATTGCTACCCAGTTTGGAACTTCTTGCTCAGTTCAAAATTATTCTTCTTATCTACAGTTACTTTGCACAAAGCTGAATATTCTTGGATTTAAGGAAAGTATTAACTTATTTTTTATGTATTTAGTATGAGTTGAACCCCACTTCAGTAATTTGGGGAAAATGTCTGTCTTTCATTTGCCAAATAAAAATTACGCACTGTGTCAGTAGCTCAGTACTTCACCACATTCTCCTTTTCTTCTAAATAGAGCATCTGTAAGTACATAGAGATCTACAGTAAGATGCGGTGAGCAGACTGTTGGAGAAGCACTGAGAAAACAGTATCTGCTCAAACAGGACAATGTTGTCGTTAATAGAAGCAAGGCTGGTGCCTCAGAAGATGGGCGCAGCCAGTGAAGCTTAGCCTCCTTCTCCCATAGCTTTATGTTTAAGATGTGGAATGCTTAATCCTAAAGGCAGAGAAACTTATGCCTAGTGACACCTGCCTGATTCATTCTTCTCTCTCTTCTCTTCATCCCTCCTCTCTCTTCCCTCTGTTCCCTCTCCTTCCCTTCTTTGTTGTACTCTCCTCTCTCTCCTCTCTCTCTCCTCCTCTTTTTCTACTTTTCCATCCTCCTTCTTCCTGTCTTTTCTTCTTTGTTCTTTTTTTCTTTCTCTTACTTTTTGAGATTTATGGATAGGCCTTTTTAATGAGATATTTAAATCCTTCTGGGAGTGTCTTTGTGGGGCTAACTTCTGGCCTCAGCCATCTGGAGGCCTGATTCCCATTTGTCAGAAGGAATACTTCCCCCTTAGTAACTGCTCTACTCCCCCTCTACTCTTGTAGCCCATTCTCCCTTTGGTGTCCCTTTTCCAACTGAGATCAAGGCACCTCTATCAACTTTGATCTTTCTCATTTGAGATGAGCTGACCATAACTTCTAGTCCTAAGATGATCAGAAGTGGACAAAGCTAGAAAAGATGAAGTTAAGAAGTTAATTTAAGACCTGATGAGTGTGGAAAAGACACTCATCCCTCTATCTGTCTATCTGTCTATCTGTCTATCTGTCTGTCTATCTATCTATCTATCTATCTATCTATCTATCTATCTATCTATCTATCTATCTATCTATCTATCATCTATCTATCTAACCACCTACCTATCATCTGTCTAAGTTTCTCAGGTAATATCTCTGGTGTAGAATGAGGGATGACTTTGAGAAGTCAGGATGAACAAACCTTCTCCCACTTTGGGCTGTAACTGTTGAGCATGACAGATGAAGCCCAGGAAGGCAGGACCTCAGTGGTGTGGGTGGCCATGCTTGTTTTCATCACCTACATTTATAAAGAAGCAAAGCCTGGGAAGTGTTGGTGAAGGACCTTTTGTTGTTATTGTGATGTGGGTCAGGCTGAGTGCACCAGTGCTTTTAGCCTAGAAACAATTGGGTATCAATCCCTCTGACTGATCACAATCAGGAAGGTGAGCAAGGCCAGAGGGTATCAGCAATGTACATCCCCTACTCCTTCCCCACCTTACCCCCAAAACTGCTTACTGCTCAGTGTCACAGCTCCGGATTCTTGGCAAAACTAACCAAATATAGGGTTAGAAGCTAGGCAGGATTCCATATTTGGGTCCTCATGGTTAGGGGGCAAGATAATTTACGCACTGAGTGATGTATATTCTCAGCCCCTACATAAAAATACTGGGCACAGTGGCAGGCTTGTCATCCACAAGGGGATCCTTAGAAACTCACTGGCCAGCTGTTATAACTAATTGGAAATCCCCAGGTTCAATTAGAGACTCTGTCTTAAATAATAAGGTGGGGAAGTGGTAGAGGGAGTATGATACCTAGTGTTGCCTTCTGGCTTCCATAGTCACTTCACATGTAGAGGCATGAACACACATGTGCATTCAGGCATACGCTATACACTTAAAATATAAACCAGTATTTTCTCAAACTAGAAATTGGGCTTTTAAGAATTATGCTCTAGCTTTTTATACAGATATTTATGTTATTTTGGTACTTCTTATGGTTTGGTATTTGTTATAAATGCCCAAATAGGTATGAGTTTGGAAAAATATTGTGTGTATTTAGACTTATATTTGAAGGCTTCTGGGTTTCTTGTGTTGCTTTTCTCCCACTGTGGTTTACCTGGAAGAGTAGAGGTTGGTACAAATAAAGCTTATACTAAACATCTCATGTGTGTGTGTGTGTGTGTGTGTGTGTGTGTGTGTGTATGTGTATACATTGTATATATGTGTGTATGTGTTATATGTTTACATACACACATACACACACACTATACTCCTTCACAGCTACCACACACAGCCACCAAATAAAGAATATAAAATAAATAAGGACTATGTGGTTTTGAGTTAATTTGAATTAAAAATCCCTTTTCCTTGTGTGTACATCATTTTCATAGCCTGAAGTGTTCCCATTCTAAGCTCATATACTGAATCCCTAACTCCAGTGCCCAATACCTAAAAGCTGACTGAATTTTTTCAAGGCAATTTAGGTTAGGATGAGGCAGCATAGGTGTGCCCTGATCCACTCTGTTATTATAAGAGAAAAAAAAGGGATGAAGTTGGAAAGATGGCTCAGCAGTAGAGAGCAATTCTTGCTCTTTCAGAGCGCCCGGGTCTCAGTCTCAGCTCCCACACTGCAGCTCCCAACCATGTGTAACTCCAGTTCCCAGGATATGACACTTTGATCTGGCCTCTACAGGTACTGTGTGTACCCATGGTGTATGGATCGATATGGGTGCAGGCAAAATTCCTGTACACATAAAATATAAATAAATAAATCTTTAAAACAAAAAGAAACTGGAATTGACTATCACACAATATATATACACACAATATATACAGCCATGCAGAAGACGTTTACGTGAGGACAAACAGAGCCAAAGTGGCAATCTGCAGGCAAGGAAAAGACAAGCCTGCCATTCCTTCACCCCGTGCTTCCAGCTTCTCAGACAGGATGGAAATGCAGTTCTATTTCTATTACTTGAACCACATAGTCTATGTATACTGTTTGTTTGTTTGTTTGTTTTTTTAGCCTTAAGAAGCTAGTTTGTTCATCTTGTCTTTTTACCCTAAGGGCTTTAGAATGAAAACAAATTTAGTGGTTTAGTATCAATCACCTTTCTCTAAATAGCACTTTCTTCTTGGAACTGTAATGTACGATAAGCAAAGAAAAGGTTATTGTCAATCAGTTTAGGAGGCAGAAGTGTATGGTCACCGTGCACTGCTGCTGCTGTTGCAGCACTGTTACAGGACAATCACTCATGGAGCGCACATATAGCAATATCCTGCACGTGGACAAGGTTGTCTACAAGGAGTGATGAGGGATGAGGGGAGGGGTGTTCAACAGAAAGCTTGTCACTTGCACCAAGTAATTTCATGTGGACCTAGAAGAGACTTGCTCACCATGACAAATATTAAGTATTATTTGATTAATAACGTGGCCACTGTAAGCAACTTGTGGCACTCAGAGAAGGCTGAGAATAAATGTTCTATTTCGTGAGCCTCCTGAACATACACAACAGCCATGGTGCATGTGTCAGCTTTCTTTCACTATAATAAAATACCTGAGGTACTTTATTTATAAAATGAAAAGGTTTATTTTGGCTCAGCATTTGGGAGATTCTTGTCCATTTATTGGCTTCTTGGCTTTGGGATATGATGAGGTAATAAATCATAGTGAGATTGCTTGGAGCATACACTGTGTGACTTGTCACCAGAAAGCAAAGAGGGGAGGAAGAGTGTCCCCTTTGAGGACAATACTTCAGTGACCTCAGGATTTCCCATAAGGCTCTACCTCATCAAGGTCTTCAACATCCTGAGCAGCGCCACTCTGGAAACCTTTAGCAAACTGATCTTTTAAAGCATATACAACATTTGAACTCCAACAAATACTTTTCAAACTTTTCCAAGTTCATATTCCATTCTTATAGAATCATAATATGAGAGGACCGAACAAACTTTATGAAGATTCCCAGCCTTCCTTAAGAGCCCACCGATTTCTTTACTTTCTTTTTGGCTTCCAAGGATATCTAATTGTTGTAAAATGCCTTTCAGTCACAGTTTCTATGGAGCACAAAAAGTATAATGTAGATACAGAGGACTTGCTATGGGCCAGGTCATGGACCTTAGAAAACATGATATTATTCTTGCCCACCATCACCATCCTGGCTCCCTTCAAATGAGGTTTCCCTGGATTATGGTTAGGCTCACTTTATCCCTTGAAAAAAACCAAGAAACTGAACCACAGAATTTTTACCTCATATAATGACAAAACAACATGAAAGTCATATGGGAACAGAGTCCTATTCCCATAAAAAGATTACTGTTTTGACTAGGCTTGACTTATAATAAATATATATCCCAATAGCTATTTTAGAAATGCAATAGATTTGCATAGTGCATGATATGAATATACACACACACATACACATATAAGCTTCCGCTGTTTTTATATGTTATGGTCCATGAATCTTTCACAGAATTTAATAATTCATTCAAGAAGTCAGTATTTCTTCTGGGAATTTATTTATAAAATATTTTGTGTGGTAAAAACCAGTGCTGTATGAGGCACTGGGAATATCCTGTGTACAAAAGAGATGAATTGTAACACTCAGGCATGAGAATGTGTTGGATGCCGCCACTGGGTGGCAGGGAAATAAAGGGGGTGAGGGAAGGGATACCCACAACCTGCCAGAGCTGAGGTACTCTGGGAGGCTGCCTGTACTCTCCACACCTCCCAGGTGGGCGTCTGGCTGTTGTGAGCCACTATCCCAGTCCGTGGGGAGTGGAAAGAGGGCAGCCCCTGGGGTCCCTGAGCCTCACGGAGGCCAAGGATGACAGGTTCTAGTTCCTGGGCATCGCAGGACATTGCTGGACACCGAGGAAGAGCTAAGAACAAATTGAGGGCCTCTTGGGCAACTCAGTCAGCCAGGGCTGAAGGGAGAAAAGAGGCGGGCAGGCGAAGGGCACTCAGTGATTCTGGAGCAGGTGTGGGGCCAGAGTCTTTGGTCCAGTCTCGAGGCTGGAGCTGGAATCCATTGCCCCAGCACGACAAGTCTAGATGAAAGGAAGCAGTCCATTGTCTTAAGGCATTTATTTTAGAAAGGAAAAAGAAAGAGAGAGAGAGAGAGAGAGAGAGAGAGAGAGAGAGAGAGAGAGAGAGAGAGAGAGAGAGAGAGAGAGAGAGAGAGAGAGAGAGAGAGAGAGAGAGAGGAGGGAATAAGAGGCCAGCCATGCAGCCATGGCCACATGGAGAGAGGGAGAAGGGGACAGAGGGAACAAGAGTAAAGACAAGAAACTAATAGGTTGAGAGAGAGAGAGGAGGGGTCAAACAGCTCCTTTTATAGTGGGTTGTGCTACCTTTCTGTTCCCAGGTAACTGTGGAGTAGGGCTTACCTGTCTGTGGTCAGGTGACTGGGGGTGGAGTCCAGCCAGAATACTGGGAGCTTGGGGCATTTTCTAGCCACAAGATAATGGAGTAAAGGCTTGTGGTGTCAGCAGCCTTATGTCTGGGGGCGTAGCTTACTATTCCTTCCCTTGTAGAATTCTCTACTGGGATGCTGGAGTAAGCCTTGCTTAACCAAGAACACAGACTGCCTTTCACAGTCCAACAAGAGTGCACTCATGCCATCCCAACACTTGGAAGGCAGAGGCAGACTGTTCTCTGTGAGTCTAAGACCAGCCTGGTTGACATAGAGCGTTTCAGGCTATCCCAGGCTTATATAGTGAGATTCTGAAGAGAAAGGGAGGGCAGGGGGAGAATAATGGAGGGAAGGGTGAGAATGAGATTGTGAATATGTGACTTTAGGAGCTTTTCTTCTAGAATTTATTCACAAATCTGAAGGAGTCATGGGCTAAGTATTAAGAGGCCAGGCATATCTTCACCCCACAATTACCTGAGTAAGAATCTGAAAGAACTGAGGCATGGACCAAAGATGTTGAGAGAAGAGTGTTCTTTTTAGAGGGAGCAAAGTGATAAGAGACAGGAGCTATTTTGCATCATTTTTTAAAGAACTTCAGTGGTTGAAATTGGGTGAACCAGACTTTGGTAAAAGAGCTTAACCAAGTGATAGAGATGGATTGAAGTAGACTACAAAGAGCTTAGTAAACAGTGATAAGATAATGGCTTTATTCTAAGAGGCATGAAAGGCTAGTAATAGGCTTTGAGAGTGGTTAAGTGATGTTTCATATTTCAAGAGAAATCAGTATAGGTTTTATGTTAATGAGGAGATGGGCAAGAGGCGAACACAGGAAGATCTGTTCTTATACCTGTTCTACAAGTGACACTTCAGTAATTTACCTGAGAGATGATGGTGATTAAGTTCAGATTGTTGTTATTGATGGTGTGAAAAAAAAATCCTATTGAATAGAAGGTAGGGCTGGTAGGGTTCTCTGACAAAGCATAAGAGATGAGGATGAAGGATGACATTGTGTTTGGAGATTTAAGTAGTCATTGATATTGCTGAAGAGCAGGACCGGGAACTTGGCTTAGAGTGTGATTGATTACTCCATGCTGCCTCTTAGGTGCTTAAGAGAAAATGTCAGCTAGGGAGCTTACTATCCTCATGCAGATGTTATAGAAGTTGTTTTCTGGATGTGGAAGTTAGGGTGTCATTACAGTGGGAGTGGTGTATAAAGCAATAGTCCTGGAGAAAAATCACTTAAGAGCAAGTGTAGATAGACAATCTGAGGAGTTCTCAGAGACAATAAAAGTGGGTTTGCAGGAGCTGAATCACTTAGATAATGTGAGGAGGATGCAGGACACTGTCAATTCCCTGAATTTGGATTTTGGTCTTCTAGAATTGTTAGAGAATCCATTAATTTTACTTTATGTAACCAAGTTTAATGGTGAATGTGTGAGTGTGTATGTGTCTGTGTGTGGTGTGTGTGTGTCTGTGTTTGTGTGTATGTACAACTGTGCATGTAGTTGAACATGTACATCTGTGTGCCCAAGTGTGGAGGTCAGTGGTTAACATCAGTATCTTCATCAATCATCCTACTTTGGGTTTTGTTTTAAGACAGGATCCCTCACAGAACCTGGAGTTCACCAGTTCAGCTAGGTTGGTTAGCCAGTGTGCTCCAGGGATCCACTTATCTGGCTCCTTAGTACTGGAACTATAGATGTATTCTGCCACATCTGACATTTTACGTGGGCCCTGCTAGTCTAAACACAGATCCTCACGTTTTTGACAAGCATTTTATTGGGTAATCCATTTCAGTAGCCCTGAAATAATTTTCTAAAGCAGCTACAGGGTACTGATGTAATATCCAGATAGCCTTATTTTTAATTTTTCACTTCAAATGAATTAAAAATAACTAATTCTTGGCACACAATACATTTTGATAAATCTATATACATATACATCCATTTGTAAAATGTGTCCTGATCTGAGTAGTGTAAGGAGAATACTTCCCACCTCCACTATTTATTATTTCCACTTTGGTGAAAACATTCCCAAATCTTCTGTTGTAGGAAATATAAATATTTAGTGAACATACATAATAACTTTCTAACTATGTAGTCACATCACTATGCTTTGAAAACTATAACTTTTTCTTCATGGTCAACTAGATTTGATAGCTGCCAATTGTGCTTTCCTGATATTTGACACTACTAGTTGATTTTAATTATGCCATCTCTTCTTTCTAAAGTGTCATTTTATTCAGCCATTCAATAGCTATTTTTTAACCCTCTGACACTAGTTTTCAAATATCCCACTTAACTCTATTACAGGATTTATTGGTATTTTTATTTATTTTATTTTCCTATTTTATTTGAGGAGTGCAGGTTTGGATCAGGTTGTTGCTATCTCTGTGTACTAACATACTGTACACACCCCTAATTAGCTGCTGTATGTCCACTGTGACAAACTGTGAGGTCATTCAGGAAACAAGGGTGATCTATTAAATGACAATCTAGAAATGGGAAGTTCTGGTGCTGGCTCCTGTTTTGTATTCATGTAGACTAACAACCATCCCAGAAAGCTGTCAACAGAAAACAAGATGGCAATTTGATCTATTCCTTTGCTGATAGCTGCTCCTTAAATACACAATATTATATTGCCTCCCTTTATTGCCACATCCATAATTCTACTTTATTGCATCATAAGCAATTTATTCGAGGCTCATATTTACTGCACCTTTAATTTCAAGGTTACACGTTTAATTTCTAAGACTCCCTTTCACATCCAGCATCTCTCTTCCACTTACTTTGGGCACTAACACAGCCTTAATGATCTTATGTAGATGAATGTGGGTGGTAATCAGGTGTTTTATCACTTAATGGAAGAGAAATGGATAAGGAGAGTTTTAAATCTTTGTAGTGTAAGGACAGAGTTATAGGCTAAAGACAAGTGGAGCCTCAGTGGTCTGGCTGTGACCCAACCTTCTACAAGTAGCCTCATATATCAGTATCTCTTGAAAGAAAGATTCAATTTTATTCCATACCTGGGGTAACAGCCACATTTAAATTCTCTCTTTGATTCTTCAAATAGATCTGCATAAGTTCAGTATAAATGCCCTCCAAATGCAGGGACACATGTCTATGAGGAATAACTGATGTACTTCAGAAGGTAGCTAGTCAGAGGGAGGGGGAAATCTGAATTTTTCTGTAGATGCTGTAGGTAGTTGTTTTTAATAAATGTTCTACATATTAAAAGCAAAGATAGCCATTCAAAATCAAAATATTCTTATAGTATCTTTCAATATTAAATTTGTTTATAAAGCATTATTGATTATCTGTTAATGTGAAGGACAATGGTAGCCTTAGGGGATGATGTAAGATGAAGGATACCTTGGTTCTTGCCCTCAGAGAGATGCCAGTACTAAGTGATAGGCTTCAGAAAGGGAAGCCATGTGCAGTCATCAGTTTCTCAACCAACAAAGCCCAGGAACATTCCTTGTCCCCTTCTACATGGAAACCTTTCAGCAGGAGTAAACTTGGTTATTTGGGGGAATTTGATTAGCATATCCATTTTCAAAAATAGTCTAGAGGCCTCTGAAACCAAAACCTAAACCACCATAGGTTTTGGATATCTTACTACTGGTAAATAAAATCATCATGTTCAAAAGTCACCTACACTCTTCCAATTACTTCAGCATCATTTACAGCTGGATACTGAGTATATGGAATGAAGACAAACTGATATATAATATATAGATACTTTATATAATATTATACACTGAATTTCATACATATATACATACATATGTATATGTTTGTGTGTGTGTGTGCCTGGCTTAGGGAGGTGGCTTAGAGCATAAAAGCAGTTGCCACCAAACTTCATCTTAGTTTGGTCTCCTGGAGCCATAAGGTTGAAGGACAGAAGCAACTCAGACAACTTGTCCTGTAATTTTCACATAAATACCATGAGACATATGCCAAACTCTCCCAGATGAGGACATTTTAAAGAGTCATTAAAAAGGCATGAAGCCAAATAATTTGTGACAATAAGTCTTGGCCTGGAGGATGTCTTCTTAACTATAGTACGTCCGGCTCACAGAGACCAATGCTGTGATCTTCATCATTAGTGGAACATTGACATGTTGATCTCAGGGGCTAATACTAGAATGGTGGTTCCCAAAGCCTTCATAGACTAGATGATCAGGGGATGACTGTGAACACAGTATTATAGCTCAGTATTATAGCTAGACAGAAGAAATGCTTCTGGTATTCTGTAGTACATCTAGCTGGATATGATGATCAGCAAAATACATCTCAGAGTATTTAAGAAAAAAAGAATTTTGCTTGTACTTGTCAAGAGAGATATGATAATTACTTAAGGTCATAACTACCTCATATACATATAGATCAAAGTCATAGCATACTTTATAAATACACACACACACATATATTATATGTGTCAATCAAAAACCTTCTTAAACCCAGTGCCTATCTATTTCTTGAGTGTAGGAGTATTTCCTTGGGAGTACTAATAGGAACTTTCTGGGACTCTATGCCTTGACATAAACATAGTCCAGCATTCCCAGTGAAGGCCTGTCCAGCTGAAGGGATGTTCGGTCTTGTGCCTAAGCATGAAGCCACATGAAGCACTCTTTCCTGCCAACCCAGAGGCCTGGGAGGCGAGAGAGGCAGTTGATATATGTGCCGAGACCTACTGACTTTTCCCATTACTGAGTTTGTGGCAGTGATTGCTTTTTCTCTCCCAACCATTACCTCCCATGGTCCCCAAGCACTTTCAAAGCTCCGTTCTCCCTGGGAGTTCACTTCTCATCAGGCTGCCAGCACCTTCATTTCATGCAGGGATGGCTGGTGTCCTAGTCAACTAGGGGTTCCAGGCAGCAACCAGGAATGTTGCCAATGAAGTCATGCCAAAAACCTTTACTCTTATAAAAGTCTGAGATTGCTTTAATATCTCTTGAGAGCAGTTATATTTCTAGCTTTTAACATCTCATTTAAATGACATGTACTCACATGAAAAGTCTCCTGATTCCATTTTTCTGCTTATTAATTAAGAGGGTGGAATATGCCAAGTTCCCAGCCCAGAGTCCCAAGAAAGCTTTATTATATGTTTCATCCCAGTTTTCTAGTTTATACTCCTCGGTTTCTGCTATTTTTTTTTCCAGCTGGAAATTTCTGTTTGCTAAGAAGGAAAGGCTGTTGTTAAAATGAAGTCTGGGATCTGAAGCCAGAACAAATGGAGGCTCACAGCTCCCATTGGGCAGCATTTATCAATGCATAGACATGGGAGACACAAAAGGTCTTTAGTGGTCAAACATGTTTGGGAAGCCCTGCCTAGCATCAGCCCTGCTGGAAAGTCACATTACACAGCACTATGCACATTGCCCACAAACCATGCAATAAGCAAGCAATTCAACTCTGCTTAACCCAGTGTGCTTCTAAAATTCTCCTGATCACAGGACACTTTTCCCTGGAACACTGGCCAGTTGTCTTGATAATCACATTTTAAAACCAGTTTGATCCAGAGATCTGCTTACATTTGGACTAAAATAATATATACTTTAAAATAGTATTTTCATGCCATTTTTATGAAAAGCTAGATAGGGTCCTAATGAGAAGTATAAACCCTCCAACCATGATACTACCTCTAAAGACATATTAGATATATACCATGAATTTTAACTTTCCTTTTGCATTTATAAATATTGTAAGCAAGAAGATGATCTCTTTTTCTGTGCAAAACAGCCTATCTTTGGTTGGTCTTATCTAAAAGTTATGTTGTTCACACTATGCATCTCCTTGATGGTTAATGCCAATACGAAATACTCAGCTATCTGCCTCTCTTATTTGTATATTTCTAAGTGCTCCAACAGCTAACAAATACATTCTTATAATATTTTTTATTCACTGATATTAAAATAATGAAAAATGGCCCCTTGAGGCAATAATGTAATGTCTAAGAAGGTTCCAGAACCTCGGCTATAAACCTTTGTCCGTTTAGAGTTCTTGGCCTGTAATGTTTATGTTTGAGACTGAATTTATTATTGCTAATCAAGTTACTCTAGATGCTAGAGCATCAGCAAACAACCTGTGGATTGTGATCCATTTAAGGTTGCAAATCAGATATTCTGCATATCAGATATTTACATTGTGATTCATAACAGTAGCAAAATTACAGCTATGAAGTAGCAACAAAATAACTTTCTGCTTGGGTGTCACCATGACATGAGGAACTGAATTAAAGGGCCATAGCATTACAAAGGTTGAAAACTGCTGCTGCAAAGTCTAGAGCTTAGCAGATTTCAGTTGAGGTATGTTTCTAAGTTCCAGTCTAAGATTCAACATAATTAAATGAAATCAGCCGGGGATGTACTCAGCATTAAACTACTTGCTTGACACATGCAATGTCTTAGGTTCAATCCCCTCTGCTACAAAAGAAAAACAAAGTAAATATCATAAGTGATTGAAATGAAAGTTTACCATGACATGAAATACTAGTGACCCCAATGGAAGTCAAAAAGAGAAAAAACTATAGTGAGTTAGTGAAGCTCTAGATGAGAGAGAAGCCTAACACGCCCATTCAAAAGAACTACGGGATGATGTACAATTCAGCAAGGTTAGATTTCATATTGAATAGTACAAACAGCAAAAAATGGGAAATATTCACATTTTACTTTTAAAAGCTGAAAGTCTCCTTTACTCCTTATATCCATGTATTTAAAATGATACTTCTCTCAACTCCTATAGTGGACACACAGCATGGAGGGAGTATGGTCATTTTTGTTTCTACAATATTTAATATTTAAAATATACTTACACATATTAGTTATGCAAATGGTGAGATGAAAAGAAAAGCAAACACATATATCATTACATAGTATGAAACAAACACTGTCAAACATTAGGACAATTTCCTTTCATTATTTTACTGAGTATTCTTTTACTCTCTTTGAATATAAAAATTGGTTTCATTTTTAGGTACTAATATGAAGAACTTTTCACTAAGAAAAATATGACACTTGCTCTAGTGTCAAAATAATACTTAGGAGTAAACTTAAAGAGAGTAGAAACCCAGAGAAAGCTACAAAAGTTTCCAGAGAGCATTTGAAACCAAATACAAATGGGGATATACACCATGCTCATGAATTACAGAACTTATTTTCCTATTATTCTAATATTTAATCTTCTCAGAGAGATTTACAAATATCACTTAATTCCCATCAAAATCTCCATTACCTTTTATACAGAGATAGAAAGAACAATGCTAAAAGTATTGTGGAGCTGTGAATGACACTGAATAGCAGACACAACATAAAGTCCAAAGCCAGAGACATCATGCTTCCTGATTTCAAGCCCCCTCAGGGAACTATGGTCGTTACTACAGCTCACGATTGTGCTGAAGCGTATGGTGGACAGTGGAGCTGACTGGGAAATGAACCCTTGGCAAAGGCAGCAGTCACAACTGGGAAAGGGCAGTGTTTCAACCATAGGAACTGAGAGAACGGATGTTGAAAAGGATAAAGTTGTAACTTAATCTTCTAGCAGACACAGGGGCCTGCAGAGCGGGCTTCGTGGTTAAGAGCACGGTCTGTTTTCCAGAGGACTGGGAATTAATTCCCAGCACCCACATGGCTGCTCACAACCATCTGCAACTCCAGTTGCAGGGTACTTGATGCTCTGTCTGGTCTCCACAGGTACTAGGTATACATATGCTGTACAGATATCCATGTAGACAAAACTCCTATACACTGTGAAAACAAATCTATCAGACAGAACAACATACTCAAGGCCTGTGAAAGGTTTAAATAGACGTCTGAATATAAAATATCCAGAAGAAAACATTGGATGAGAGAACCATGACTTTAATCTGGGCAATGATTTCCTGCCCTGACACCAATATTGCAAGCGACAGAAACAAAACTGTATCAAACTGAAATTTATACACAGCTAAAGAAATCATCAGAAGGCTCCAAAGACAACTGAGGAAATGCAAAAGCAGTATTTTCAAAGCATATACCTAATAAAAACTTATAGTTCTCTATGCTTGCTTTGACATGCAGATAAATTATGTATAGTTATATAATGATTGGTATATTGATTTCATGCTGGCCCTTAATCACTTGTTCTGGATGTATAATTTATTGCAATGTATATTGGATTTGTTAATGTATTCAAATCTACTTTATACATAGTGCTGTACTGATGATACACATAACCCCAGAGTCAGGAGACAGAGGCATGTCAACGCTGGGGCCTCTTCCCCTTCCAAAGAATACCTTAATGTCTATGACCTTGAAGTTAGATTCCTCACTTCCCTAGCTTGCTCATATCTCACTGAGGTGGCCTGGGCTATGCTGAATTTACAGTGAATTGATGTAACTTTTTACCATTTCCTAAACTGTTGATTACTCCTGTCCTTTGTCCTTTTTGCATCATGTGATACTCTGAATCTGTCTCCCTACAACAACCTGGTTAAGTGGTGTACACGGAACACTGCATAAGCATTGTTTTCTTGCACTTACCATGAAGAAATAGCCAGCAGACACCCATCATTATCCAGTGTCTTGATGACTTTAGGTCATTTTATACCAGGATTTCTTATTTCTTAAATTTGTATCCTCTTAACTACTATAGACTTAGTTTTCAAAAACATGCTTATTACTTGTTTTCATATCTGTGGGTGTAAGTTGCTTTCTCCTGGCATTTGCCTTATTTTAATATCTTGAGATGATGCTGGTTTTGCTATTGAAATACTTATGGGTGTTGGCTCTTATCTCCTACCTTGTTTGAGGGCCTCGCAACATGAGGCCACTGACATTTTTATTGGCAATATTTTCTCAGTATATGCTAAACTCTTATTAATGCAGAATACAATTTCAGGCAGTTCAATTTCTAGACTTACTGACGTTATACTCTGGTTTTCTATCCATGAAGTAGGCCTTGCTTGTGGTCGTTGTAAGATTTCTGCTTCTTTCCTTTCCAGATGCTTTGGTGGATGTACCTAACTTGGAGCTGACTGGAGCTGGGTGGCCAGGTCTGCCTGATGACCTATGAACAGAAGTCCCTTTTGCAGCACTGGCCAGACACATAACCACCAGCGAGTGAGTCTCTAGAGCTCTTCTGTGTTCACCCCATCCAGGTCACAGATAACAGCTATTCCTGGGAGCCCCCAAAGAGCTATTTACAAAACAGAGCCTGCAAGGAGATGCTTAAACAAGAATATAATTTTGATTATTTGAAGGCAGTAGCTGAGAAGAGCATTTTCCAGAACGGAGCCTGACGTTGGAAGAGTTACAACTGAAAATGTTTTTGTTTCTAGAATTGATAAAAATTCACTGACATGATTGCTGTTATGGGGTATTCGTAATCTTTGTGTGTCTTTGATGAGTGTATGCATATTCATGTTTGTGTGAGGATATGAATGTCAGAAGACAGCTTCACATGTAAGTCCTCTTGTTTCATCTTGTTTGTGTCAGGGTCTCTTGATCACAGCATCCTAAGCCAGACTGGCATCTGGAGAGTCTCCTGTCTACCTCCCACAGTGACATCACAGGCACACCTATTGAGTCTGGAGTTTTATAATGTGGGTTCTGAGAATATGAACAGAGATTGCCAGGCAAGCAGCTCACCCACTGACCCATCACTCAGCATCTTGGGAGTTTTGATAAGGCTATTTCATGATTTAGTTTGTCAATTTGAAATTTCTTCTAGTGTGTGCATGAGGAAAGCTAATAAAAAGTGTATGCTATATTAAATTATACATGCTTATGCTATAAGAATTACATACACACTCTTGCATGTATATAGTCTCTACTGGGGCAGTACAGCACCTTTTTCATATATTGAATTATCATATAATTTCTGTTTTATTGTTATTCTGCCTAAGTGTATGTAGCTCTGCATAGTGCTAATATTGGTTTACAAATTTCTTGGGTAAATGACCTTTCTAATTGGGTCCAATTCTTCCTTTTGTGCAGTTATTTTCTTGAAAATAATTGCTTGCTTATGAAATGGAATTTATTTAAAATATAAATTTACAAAAGTCAAAGTATTAAAAAGCATTTCACTTTCCTAAAATTTTGAGATATTTATATTAAGATACTTGTTATAGATTTAAAAATAAATCACAGTATATTTCACAGAATTGTATGTTTTCCTAACAGGTGAGTTTGATTTGTAATATTTTCTTTTTAATTATTATCAATTTTGTGTGTATATATAATACATCTCCTTGCATTTATGAATTCTTATCAAATAATTTAAGTTCTCGACTTAATTTTTCATAACATAACTATTTTTTATTTCTGATTTGCTTAATATTGGCTAGAATTTTCAGAATAAGATAATGAGAGCTAGTTTCCTTATTTCATATTCATTGAAATGCTTCTATTGTTAAGCTGCCTATTATTCAGAAGTTGGATTGAAATATATGTTATATTATTAATTTAACATAGTTCAAGAAATGAAAATTAAAATAAATGTGATTTATATCCATACCCTAAACAATGTATTAGCTTTCATTAAGTTATTCTCAGGGTTCAATTTCCCTCTAATGAGATATTTTATATGAGTTCATTTCTTTACATTAAACCATGCATGCAATGCTGAGATAAATTATATTTGGTCATGGAGGGCTTTTTCTTTAGTATGTTACCAAGTTACATTAGCTGATATCTTATATATTTTGCATTTTTATCAATAAATGATACTGGTATATAAGCTTTTGTATGTATTAGCCTTGTTGATTGAGTTGTTATGGTTATCTAATCTTAATAAGATGTAATGGATGAATTTCAAATGACTCTGTGTCTTGGAAAAATAAAGAAATTCTCTTAAGCTTAAAAGAATTCATCGGCAAAAGCTCATTGCTTTGAATGTTTCTGTAAATTGTTCTTTGATATATTTTTTAAACGTTTGCTAGACACTTCGAGATTACAATGATTTATGTTAGACTGAACCAATAAGAAATATTCTATGTATTCAATATTTTATCTAGTTAAGTAAGATTTTAACATTTTATGAAACTATTTATATACTATACAATTATTATGGAGGTAAAATTGTTTTAAAGATTTATTATATCTATCATCCATCTATCTATCTATCTATCTATCTATCTATCTATCTATCTATCTATCTATCTATCTATCTATGTATCTATCAATCTACCTATCTATCTCCCTATCTTTCTATCCATCTATCCATCTATCCATCTATCCATCTATCCATCTATCTATCTATCTATCTATCTATCTATCTATCTATCTATCTATCTACCTACCTATCTATCTATCTCTCAATCATCTATCATCTATCTATATCTATGTATCTATGTATCTATGTATCTATCTATCTATCCATCTATCTATCTATCATCTCTCTCTCTCTCTCTCTCTCTCTCTCTCTCTCTCTCTCTCTCTCTGTGTGTGTGTGCGTGTGTGTGTGTGTGTGTGTGTGTGTGTGTGTGTGTGTGTGTGTGTGTGTGTGTGTGTGTGTGTGTGTGTGTGTGTGTATGTGTGTGTGTGTGTGTGTTTCTGTTTGGGCTTGTGTGATGTGTGTTGGGAGGGATGCTCTGGAGGATAGATAAGGATATTGGTTCCTCAGAGCTGAAGATACAGATAACTGTGTGGTTTCATGTGGTTCCTGGGAGCTGAAGTTGGTTCTTCTTCAAGAGCAAAAAGCACTCTCAAGTGATGAGCTATTGCTCTAGCTCTGAGATGCAGTTTTTATGTTGTCAATGGTATTCTTTTTGAGAGGTTTGTAGAAACTATTAATAAAATTATTTTGGAGATTGTTCTTTATATCCAATCTGAACTTTCTATCATTTTAGATGTTTAAGTTTACAAATATGTCCATATATTAAAATATTATTCAGGTACTGCATTGGCATATTTATTTTTACAATTTTTTGGCTGTATTTCAAATATTTTGATGTAGGCTTTACATTTTCATTATTTTGTAACTATTTTTAAATGCATACATTTTTTCCTTATTCACTCAAAAGTTACATTGCAAGAGTTTGGAAGGCTTCTAAATGTTCCTTTTTGTTTAAAAAAATGTTATTAAAGTATATTATTGACAGTTTTGAAAATTTTAATAAATTCTTTAATAAATAAAATACCTATTTAAGTTTTGCCAATCATATCATTAATGATATCAATATTTGAGTATATGTTTTTACAATTTTGTTTGCTGTCTGAATGTACCAGTGTCACATTGCATATGATATACTGTATTTTTATGGTTTTACTTCTTTCTTAGGTAGGGCTTTACTATGTAACATAATCTTGCTTCAAGTTTCTGATCCTCCTGCCTTGAGTGTTAGATTATAGACGTGTGCTGCTGTGTTTTGCTTCTGTATTTTTGGTCATTAATGATATTTTCCATGTTTTACTTAATATTTATTAAATGTTGAGTATAATGATGATTTTCCATCCTCAAAATCAAAATTTGTTTGGATAATTTACAATGATGTAAAAGTTCCTATTCTTTGCTGAAGAAGTAGTGTTTCAATATACTTATATATCCTGTGGAAAGCACTGGGTTGGTATTTAGTTTTGTTCTTTTGATTCTTCTGTAGAAAACTCAGAGCTAAAGATTCTACTCCTTTTAAAGATCTTGTTGCATATTATCAGATTTTAAAGTAAGATTGTATTTTATTTCATCCTCACCATGGATGCATTGAAGCACATCTTCCTGAATATCTAAGTATTGTAAATAAAAAGGAATCAATTCCCAAACTAAAACTTGGTAGCAATAACTATTTAAATGCATATTTTATTGATTATTAATGAGGCTCAGCATTTCCCACAAATTACTATTGCATTCCTCTATCTTCCTCCCTCCACCTCTCCCTCCAACCCTCCCTCCCTCCACCTCTCCCTCCAACCCTCCCTCCCTCCACCTCTCCCTCCCTCCACCTCTCCCTCCCTCCATTGTGCCCTCCCTTCTCTTTCTTCCTTCCTTTCTTTCTTCCTTCCTTTCTTTCCTTCTTTCTTTCTCTTTTTCTTTCTTCCTTCCTTTCTTTTTCATTTGGTTAATTTTGATCCTCATCTTACCCATTTGAACAAGATATTCATATTTATCTCATGTATTTATACATGAAGTAAAGGACCACTCTTCTAATGCCCTTTCTATTCTCATTAGGAAAGGTTCATGTAGCTCATTCTATATTCTCACAGAGACATGATCTACTCTTTATTTTTGGAAACTGGCCATGAATGCTTCCACAGCATGGCTGATGTCAGGATGGGGGCTGTGCCATGCTGTGATGATAGCTCTGTGTGTCAATATGTTCCACATACTTATTTCCTGGACTTTTGTACTAGGACCAGGAGAAAGCTTTCCTATCTACCGACGTACCCATACCTTACGCTGAAAGCTCCACATCTGTCCCCACAGTCTTTCAACACACTGATTACAGATATGGAGTGAGGAGCTGTGCTGAGTGGTAAGAACACAGATGACACAATGAGGTGATCAGAACCTTGGAGAGCAATCTTCCTGTCTAACAGACACAAGTCTTCACTTAAGGGAGTTTGGTTTCTGACTACCAGATAAATATCTGTAGGATGTAGCAGCCTTGTCTTTATAGCTCAGTCTCCATGAGATGCATTTCCAGTTTAGCATAAACCAATTTGATTTTTTTTTACTTTTTTAAAAATTAAACTATTTTATTTATTTACATTCCAAAAGTTGTCCCCCTTCCTGGTCCCCATTCTCCAAGTTCCTCATCCCATCCTCCCTCATCCCCAGCTTAGAGAGCATACTCCCCCAGCAACATCTGTGGTCCCTGGAGCATCAATTTTCCACAGAATCCTCTCCCACTGATGCCATACAAGTCAGTCCTCTGCTACACATGTGCCCGGGGCCACAGACCAGCTTATGTATGCTCCTTGGTTGGTGGCATAGTCTCTGGGAGCTCTAAGGGGTCTGGGTAACTTGATACTGTTTTTCTTCCTATGAGGTGCAATCCCCCTCAGCTCCTTCAGTCTTTTCCCCAAGTCTTCCATAGGGGTTCCCAACCTCAATCCAATGGTTGGGTGTAAGTATCTGCACCTCAGAGGATAGCCATGCCAGGCTCCTGTCTACAAACACAATATGGCATCAGCAATAGTGTCAGGGGGTTAGGTGTGCACACATGGGATGGATCCCAAGTTAGGCCAGTCACTGAGTGGCCTTTCCTTCAGTCTCTCCTCCATTTTTGCCCCTGAGTTTCCTTTAGACAAGAACAATTCTGGTTCAAAAAATTTGACCAAGGGTGGGTGTCCCTTGCCTCAACTGAGGACCATGTCTGTCTACTAGAAGTTGTCTCTTCAATGAGACCATTTTTAAATTTAATTTTGTGATTTTCCATGGCTGAAATATTACAAATTTTTTTCCGTTTTGAGGTCAGAAAATAATACTTTATATATTTTTCCTATTGATTGTTAGATGATTAGTATCATAATTTATTTATAAATTACTTTGCCATATAGAACGAGGCAAGCATATTTAAAATAATAAGCAACCAACAGAAATTTCACTAATTATTTTATGTAATCAAATCAATTCAAACTGTGAAACTTTTGTGAAATGAACATTAAGTCTTAACTGGGGTCTTATTTTATACTTCTGAAACTCTTAGAGCTTATGGTTATGAAGAGATGTAGAATTTTTGAGAAGTGCAGAAATGGAATGTTCTAGAAGAGCATTTAAAAACTTTGAAATTGGGACATACTGGTTAAGTTAGGAGGGATATTCCTGGACCAACAGCTAAAATTGCCCTCTGCCTTAGTTTTAAGTTTTTGCTCCAGCTATGTAGCCTCAGCACCTGCCAACCTCTATGACATGAGCTTATGTTAATTCCCTTTTTGAACCATTAGCACAGCTGACCTTGACCATCCTTTTCATTAAGATTAGGGATCTACAGAACAAAGGAGAACATCTGTGACCTCATTATCCTGTAAGCTCTCACATGTTCAGGAGCACTGAAATGCACTGACCACATTCTCTTTCCTAAGTGTCTTATGGCATTGGCCATCCTATTAATACATATCTCAAGGCATTTCCATAGCATGAGTGCAGATGGATACTGTAGCTCTTCTGAAGTGCCATAACTGATCTCAATTTTACAGCACAGGAAGATGAGCCACTGACTGCTGATTGTGGTCTGATGGGTTATCAGTGACCTTTGGGACCATTGTCATTGACTAATGCAAGGTACAAGAAACTTAAGCAATTGTAAATACACTAGCATAGGTGGAAGGGACCCTAGGATTAGGAACTAGGGTGAGGCAAGTTAAGCATAGTCAGTTTGGATGTATAGTTTAAGGGTGTGATAAAATTATCAGAAATCAAAATAAGTAGTATTGCCGTGTGTGTGTGTTTTGTGTGTCCCATGTGAGTATGGGTTCACGTTCCCCTATGTGGTTGTGGAGGGCAGAGAAGAGCATCATGTGTCTCTTAACCTTTCTTATTCCAGGAGAGGGAGAGGGAGAGGGAGAGGGAGAGGGAGAGGGAGAGGGAGAGGGAGAGGGAGGAGAAGGACTCTTTCACTGAACACAGAGCTACAGTGGTAACAACCAGCCACATCAGCCCTGCCTCTGGCCTCATAGCACTGGGGTTATATGTATGCATGTGGTCATACCTAGATTTTTTTACATGTGTGCTGGATATTCCATGACTCATCTGGCTGGCCCTGCCTCTGACTATGTAGACACGTAGACATGAAGGGCCTTACAAGTTAACTCTGTTGAGCCACTGTACTGCCTTTATCCTTGAGTGGTTTTGGCACTTTGCAAGAGTGAAGCAGAAAACCAAGTCCTTCACAAGCACATGATTGGTTACCTTACATGGCTTCCAGTTAACCACACTGCATAGTAGCCATGATTTCTATGAGAGCAACCTGAGGCATGAGGTGGTAGGCTCCCTATGTCACATGGTCAATAAGTAATGAGATTGTGGTTGAAACTAGCTCATTATGTTTACAAAAACACTATTAGTATTTAGTATTCCTCCCTTGACACTCTTCAAAGAACCAAATGAATTAAAAAAACAACGAAACCTGTGTATGCATGTCCTTATTGTCTAAAACCTGAACAAAGAGAGAGGGAGGGAGAGAGGGAGGGAGGGAGGGAGGGAGGGAGGGAGGGAGAGAGAGAGAGAGAGAGAGAGAGAGAGAGAGAGAGAGAGAGAGAGAGAGAGAGAGAGATTATAAGCTATAACAAGCCTGTTTTCCTGAGAGTTCGTATCATGTGGCTGTGGCAAGTGGCAAGAACCACTGTTTGATGCTGCTGTGAACAAGGGGAAAGATGGGATGGTTCCAGATGGGATGGTTCCAGGTCTCACCTTTAGCTCCAGGTTTCAATAGCAATTCTTAAGGATAGCATCGGCCTTGCATTTTACAAAACGTTTTACTTAAACAATGCCTTTATTATGCACAGGATGCAGCTTGGAAGATAGCAGGTGTTCTGTAGCACTTGACAATGGCTGGGTATGATTACATGCATTTAGTGCTGCCCTATGGACGATGGATGCAGTGCTGGCCGGTTGCCAGTGCGTTCTCAGGGAAACAGCACTTGATCACAACAGCATCTGTTTCAGGCAGAACAGGACCTCTCCACTATGTTCTGGTCGCTGAATGACACCCTTTCAGTGTCCTCAGGGAAATGTCATCAAGCCCTGTCCTCTGCAAATTACAGTGCACTAGAACTGCACTGAATGGCTTTTCTTTTTTTCTTTTTTTATTTTTTATTGCTTTTGCACTGCCCAATCTAGACTGTGGAAACAGAGAGAAGGACATAGTTCCCATGCTTGCTCTAGTTGCTGCAGTAGACGGACAAAATAAACTCTCACTTTAGGTAGAGTGATGCTTGTCCCAGTAATGAGTATATTTCCTAAAATCTTTTTGTCCTCACCAACATTTCATTCAAGACCCGAGGGATTTTCCTCCTAGTCCTTTGCAAATCAATAGTGCAAGACCCCCCCCAAATTCTAGCTTTTCCATTGATAAAGTAAGTTTTCAGCCATACATTGATATCTCTACTTTTGTCAGTTTTTACAGTTCATTGTCAGAAACATAACTTGGTAAAGTTAGAAGTGAGCCCTTTCAGAGCTGAAAACACTTAGGGTTCAAATATTTATCTGAGCCTAACAGAGGGAAAGATAGGAGGATTACTTACAGAAATGTTTGCTCTGCCACTGCCCCCATCAAAGGCTGGACTTTGCCACACCTGCAGGAAGCCATGTCTGCTGTGACAATAGCATCTGTCTAGTGTAAAAGATGCTATTATGCCCATTAACCAGGGAGATTCACTGTGTCCCGTGGGAGTCTATTTGAGATAAGCTCGTCCATTGGGAGATAATTCCCCTGAAGACCAATTGGCATAATAATTCTCATTTTAAGACATCTAAGCAAATTTGTTCCTCGCCCCATTATTGAAAATTATTATTTATCTTGATTCACTTGTATAATGTATTACACAGATCCCAGCCTACTTTGGAAACACAGGTTGGGAGCTCATTTTAAAATACTTTCAAGTAGGAAAGAAACACAAGCTGCTCTAGATGTTGGTAAAATTTGGGCAGTCTGATTTCTTGATAGATTGCTTTTGATCGCCATTTCTACATTTAAAAAGAAGAAAGTAAGTCAATGAGCAGTGCCTCTGTTAAATCTCTGTCCCATGTTCAAGCTATCACCATGGCTGAGCAATGAGAAGTGGATATAGTTTGCATTTCTTCAGATAGTCTATATGTTTCTTGGGGTTTTATGTTGTACATTATTGTTTGATTATCTACATAAAAGATGACATATTTTGCTTCGAGCTCTTTGGGTCCTATGGCTGCACTTTCTTTATCCATCTGATTTTTGCTCTTCTTCTCATTCTTTTTAAGTTATTTTTTGGGCATTTTCTCATATTTCCTTCTTTCCAAATGAGCAGCCTTTGTAACAGTTGTAACTTATTTGCCTAGTCTGATTGAAAAATGCCCTTTCTACCTTTTCTGGTCCTACTGATGTCTTGGTTAGGATCTCTATTGCTGTGGTAAAACACCATGATCAAAAGCAGCTCATGAAGGATGTATATTTACTGTATATATCTCTGGTCACAGTCCACTGAAGAATTAAAAGCAGGAGTCAAACAGGAACCTGGAGGCAGGACTTTGTGCAGAATCAATGGAGGAATGCTGTTTTCTTTTAGCATCCAGGACTACCAGCCCAGTGGTGGCAGTGTTCACAGTGAATAGAGCCCACTTACTCAATCATAAATCAAGAAAATGCATCACAGGCATATGTAGTGGAGATTGCAGCACTCAGTTTCTCAATTGAGATTCTGTTTTACCACAATGACAATGACAGCAGCTTGTTTCAAGTCAACATGTAACTAGTCAGCACAGCTGGTTTCTATGTCTGCTGATACATTTCTTCCCAGTCAGGCACTGGGTTTGACTCATTTGAAGTTGATAATGTAATATCTTTCTAGAAAAATAGGCAAATGCTATTTATAGATGAGCCTACTGAGACTGAGCTAAAAGTCCCTAGAGCTATTGGGAAAGTGGTCAGCTAGAGGAATGTTAGGTTAGCACTTACCAATGGACTGCCACTACAATCAAACACTCAAAACCTTTTTCTGCTCCCTTTGGGGGAAGATCTTATTTGTTTTTGGAGCATCTGCACGAGAAAGTCCTAAGTGCTTTCTGAGCATGAGTGCACACACACACACACACACACACACACACACACACACACACACACACTTACCCAGAAGCATTGTCAAAACTCAGTCTAGGATTGCACCATGCCATTTCCATTGTTCTTATTGAATAGCCTCCCTCTACTATAAACAAGCTTACATAAGCAAGTTAGGAGCCAGCATGTCCAAACATCCCATTTGACAGTTCCTCCAGAAGGAAAGGCATTGCCATAAACCTGAACTTGCATCTCAACAACAGGAAAGACAAAGCTTACATCCCAAGAGTGAATTGACATTGGCACTTTACCCAGAGTCTACTGTAGCTTGTTCATTTCCCTCTGACATTCTGAAGAACTCCTTCATTCCTCTCTGTCACTTTTCCCTACACATGCCATTCTCCACTCTCTCACCTGTTGACCTCTCTGTTGTGCTCTCTCCTAAAAGGACCATTAATGGCTTCTGCATCTCACTGGGTTGTTGTGTGTTCTTGTTGATTTGCAGTGAAAACACTGAGCACACAATACATTGTACATCTTTCCTCCTGATAGTCCACTGGCTGTCAGACTGGTTCATAGTCTCTGTTTTTGAAGTTTTGAAGAGGAGAAAACTTTCTCTTTCACAGAGCACACCCTGGGCATTTACCAGAAGGGTCAATTTATGAAAAAGATAGGGCAAGACTTAGAGAGAGAGACCTATCATTCAATGTTCAAAGCCAGCAGGCTCATTTATATACCCCATGGTCTTTGGTTTGACAAGAGAATTCTATGTCCTTCTTCCACAAAAATGAGCCTTAGAAAACTGGCTTAACCTGGTACAACCATTCTGGAAATCAGTTTGGCAGTTCCGCAGGAAATTGGACATAGTACTACCAGAAGACCCAGCTATACCACTCCTGGACATATACCCAGAAGATG
>NW_022196894.1:85483538-85496882 GCF_008632895.1 Mastomys coucha
CCCTGTGAAGGTTCTATGCCCCAGTGTAGGGGAATGCCAGAGCCAGTAAGCAGGAGAGGGTGGGGTGGCTAGCAGGGGGAGGGGGAGGAGGAAGGGAACAGGGGTTTGTTCTTGTTATTGTTTTTTGGTTTTTGTTTTATTTATTTATTTATTTATTTATTTATTTATTTATTTGGAGCAGAAACTGGAAAAGGAGATATTGCATGACATGCAAATAAAAAAAAGTCTAATAAAAAATAGAAAAAAAAAAGATTTAACACATACACTAAAAAGAAAGAAAACTGGCTTGACAATGATCAAGAACAACGTTCAATGATTTTTAGAAAGAAACCAATTCACAATAGAGAGTAGCAGGAAATGCAAAGGAAAACAAGAACCAACAAAGCAAAGTCAGTCAGTAAAAAAACCACCAAAATGTTCCTGAAAAGGGCTTCCCGGCTTCCCAACCTAGAGCACAGGACTGAAATGAGAAAGACATTCTATGTATTCCAAACTGGAAAAGCTGTGCACTATATAGGTATTTATTCTATCCACTTTAGTCCAACCCCTTTTGGAGCTCGGTCTCTTCCAACGCACATGTGCTCTTGATATAGATTTTTTTTTTTATTGATTTAAGTTTCATTGCATTATGATGAGAAAAAATACATAATTTCCATTTATCTGAATTTGTTAACATTTAAAAAGATATTTTAAGTAAATAAAATTATATTACATTCTTCTTTCACTTTTGTACCCCAACTCCTCCCAGAGACCCCATTCAATACCTACAATACCTTTTAAAAAATTTTGTCATATTCTTTAAAATTTATAAAATATTGTAACAATAAAAGTGAGTAGTATAAAAGCTGTTTGATATAAAACGATCAAACAGTCTTATATAGATGCTTGTCTACAGCAATACTGAAAATATGTTTTTCTCAATATAAATTTTAAATAACTCCAAACATATTAGCTGTATATTTTAAAATAATACATCATTACTAGTTTTTTTTCAAATAAACATAAATAGATAAAATCTTTATGTTTGTTTGTTTGTTTTATTTTTAGTAGAGTTCAAAATCTTGGCTCTTATTGTGGTTCAAGCCCAAACTAAGAACAATTTTTAGACATTGGAATTCATTGCAATAAGGCTGTTCTTCAATGACCCTCACACCACCTAAGGATTTTACCTCCATAGTAGCTAAGCTAAGAGTTGACAGTTCTGTTGTGCCAAGAAATGAATTGTAAGCTCGATTTTTGGATACAGACTTCCTGCTATGGTCAAAGCTATTTGACTTGAGTGAGTGACTTGATTCTCAGCCCACAGAGAACAGGTTACATTCATTTAAGAAATGGTGTGTGATCCATGAAGTCATTCACCAACTGTTTCAATGAACAATGGTTCTGCTTGGAGGGTGGCACAGATATTAGGTGAGGGTAAGAATCTTGTTGATTGCCTGTGATGATTTTGAAAAGCATTCATCTCAGAGAAAGAGTAACTAATAAAGTTCTCTTCTTCAAAATTGATACAACAGTTACAGACATCAAGAAAACATTGCTTTGCTTGATATAGATTCGTGATCAAGGTTACTTCATCTTCATGGCTCAAAAACATTTGGAGAAAGACTTCTTCCATGACTAACTTGTTAATGATTCCTTCCTTCCTTCTTTCACATTAAATATAAGAATAAACTTGACTTTCCTACAAAGCCTTAATAATTAGGTTTATGAGACTTGAGTGCCCAACCCTAGTAGGTACAAACATGGCTCCTCCAGGCCATGTTTATGGATGAGCTGCATCCCCTGTGGTTCTCATTGACATTGAGTGATCTAAACAGAAGATGTCAGTCAAAGAAAAGATGAATAGTGGAAATCAATGGCATTTTTCTTTTAAATAACAACCTAGTTTCAAGATATTATAAAAAAAACAATAAAAATAAGCAGAATCAATCTTTATTTTTAGGCATGGTAAACTCATTGACTAAAGAGTTAAGGAATGAAAATGTATAGTTTTTATATATACTGGGTGAAAATTACATTAAAGGGTGATAGTAAACCAGCTTTTTTCTTTGTTAATATTTTCTTTTATATTTTCAATGTGGAAAGAAGAAAAAGAGTTAAATTGAAATCAAATCTATGACTAGAGGTATTTAGGAATATATAAAACAGTGTGATGCTAATAGCACCTAATGATAGAAGGCACAATGATGGAGGACTTTTAATGCATTCTTTATAAGTGTCTATTTTGATCTTCATGTAACATCTATATTTGAGGATACATATTTCAGATATTTACAAGGTCAAATGCATAATTTTGAAGCTTTGCTTTTGTATGAACACATTAATCCAATATATTCCTTCAACTGATTTTGAAATTTGAGAATGCCAAAGTATTCTCTAAGAAGTAAATTAGAATATTAGTTAACGGATTTCTTTTCTTGTCATCATGAGGGTGTTGATACAAAAATACAACTATCACATCAAGGGGTCAAATGATAACTTATTTTAGAGCCATGTATGAATGATAAAGTCTTGGAAAGACAGATTCAGGTCTCCTCAAATTCCATGTTCCAATGTGGTAGCAGTTTCATGAATTTTATTAGAAACAGAAGAAAGACAACCATAACTTAAAAGTCTTTTCAAATACATTGGTGCAAATGTCAGGGAGGTTGAATGTCACAAAGTGGAGAAATTTCTACCATAGGCATCAGATGCAATTAGTGAACATTCTTAGCTTTGGGGGTAGTGGCATCTAACAGCCTGTTAAGTTAATGCATCTGAAAAGATTTCCTATGATAATCACAAGGGCATTAGATGATGTATAAAAGATAATTATAGCTATTTAAGGGGCCAAGAGACACCAAGGTAATTTATACTTAAGCCATGAACTTGCAATATCCCAACTTCTTCGTAACTATTAAAAATTTGATCAGCCTGTGTAGAGTGGTCAAGCCGATGTGTCTTCTTTTCTTTTCCTTTTTTAAAAAAAGATTTATTTATTATTATATGTAAGTACACTGTAGCTGTCTTCAGACACACCAGAAGAGGGCATCAGATCTCATTACAGATGGTTGTGAGCCACCATGTGGTTGCTAGGAATTGAACTCAGGACCTTTGGAAAAGCAGTCAGTGCTTTTAACCACTGAGCCATCTCTCCAGCCCTTTTCTTTTCTTTTTTATTAAAAAATTTAATATTTGTATCTGATAGAGAATTACATCAATTTTTCCCCTCTTATGTGTCCTAGGTACCCTTTCTTGAACCTCTTACACATAGATCCACTCTCAAGTTGATAGCTTCTTTTTCTTTGATTTTTATTGTTTTATATGTATGTGCATTATATATGTGTGTGTGTGCGTGTGCATGTGTGTGTGTGTGTGTGTGCATGTTTGTGTGTGCGTATGTGCATGTCTCTATGTATGAAACCTGCAGAGTCCATTTTAGTTGTGTCTGTGGATTTGGTTTCATGGCTTTCCACTCTACATTGGACTACAGTAAGAGGCTCATCTCAGGGAGAGGATTCTCATGCTCCCAGTGGTTATTAGTTCCTAGAGTTCTTTGTCATGGGGCAGAACCCCATGCCCCACCCAACAGTGTCCATTGATAAGGTCGTGTTTATGCAACCATTTCTAGGAGATACTGTATTTCACAGACTTTCTGGTATTTTGCCTCTTAGAGTCCTTTTATGCCATCTAGTATCTCATTTTATCCATTCAATCATTTATATACTTTTAAAAATAATTTTTATTATTTAAATTATTATTATTGTTTTACAGATGCAGTAAATGACTAGATTGTTTTCACTCAGTCAGTAGCTTAGTGCAAAAATAGTCATGAGGCCTGAGGAAAAGAAAGAAGTGTATGTTAAAACATAGGAAGAGATTACAGGACACACACACACACACACATGACCCTAACTTGGCCTATCTCTTGTTTTAATACACTCTCCATGTTATTCTTATAAGTGAAGATGAAAACGTCTTTGGCAGTGCAGGATTTTATTACCTGGAATTCTGAAAACATATATATATGTTATTGGGGCATTTGGAGCAATGGGTCAGCCTTTACAATGTTCCTGGTGACAGCGGAGTTAGGCTATTTCTAATACTTTTATTTCATTTTTTTTCTTACCTCCAACCATAATTTTACTGTTTCTACTTTTTCAAGCTACACTTCTAAGCAATGGAACTGCCCTTTCTCTCTTAGTTTTAGCTCTCTAATTTCACCAGCTTAATGATTAGTCATTAGGAAACAGTACTCAGATTCATTGTCTTGCCCTTCCATTTCTACTCAAGAACAAGAAGGTAACTGCCCAGAAATGTTCAAGTGTCATGTCCCTTTTTTTTTCTAGACGTATCATACTAGTTTTCCTAAGATTCAGCGAACTGTATTTGTGGGAGATGATAGTTCTAATGTGAAAATAACCATAATACAAAATCTATGCTAATGGCCAAGAACTGATTCCAATGACCTCAACAATGTCAGTCAGAGTAGCTCTTTCACTGCTCTGACTTTTGCGACATTAATTTTTATCAGCAAATGACTGTCATACATTAATTCCCCAAAGTAAAAAAGTCCATATTGTGAGCTTCCTGTAGGAATGTAGAAACAAGTTAGATCAGGTATCAGCGATTTTATTCTTGTTGGTAATTATCAATCTGGCAGGCCTTGCTTCTTCATCCACCGAGGGCTGTTTATATGTTTGTGCTTCTCCATTCTTGTCTTCATTAGTGGATTCTAAAGCATTGAGTGAAAACAGCCGGCAACCCCCCTGTTTGCAGCTTTACACAAGTGTTAAAATATGCAAGAACTGGGAGTCCTAAAGAGAAAAGCCAAATGGATTCTACAAGCAAATGTGGGAGGGAGAGATGTTTTATGATTCTGTTGACTTCTTTTTAAAGAACACTTAGTATTTTTTTTTTTAAGAAAAACAAAACAAAACTGAATTTTCACAGTAGCCATTTAAAATTCTTTGCTCACATTGATGAGATAAATACTTTCCCATTGGCATGGAACAGACTGAGAAAAGGGCATGTGCAATCTCTTTCCTATCATGAAATATACTGAAGTGAGCGTCTGAAGGAGCCTCAAGTGAATGCTGGTTTTAACCTTTATACAAGGGTATAAGGCATATAGTGTTTTCATAAATACATTTTTGAGAATTTCATATATGAGCAGTGAGTCTCTATAACTTCAGTCTCCATTGCTCCTCTAACTCCTCCTGTACCTCTCAAATCCACAATCTTTTCTTTAATTATTACATACATACATACATATGCACACATATGCACAACCTACTGTATACATGTCTAGGGCTCTCCACTTGGTACTCTTCTACTTTCATACAGTCCTGTCCCTGGAGGAAACTGCCTCTCCTTCTCTCAGTAGCAGTGATTGATCGATCACCTGTGGTTTTTTGTTTTTTGTTTTTTGTTTTTTTTTTTTTTTTTTTTTATTTAGGTGTGGGGCCATGTGGATTTTACTCTGTTTGCGTGGGCATATCAACCAATATACGTTGTAAGTATTATTTTCAAGACTTATTTTATACCAACGGATAAGTGTAGGTCTTACCACTCATCAAAGAAGCTTCATTTTGCAACAGATACCAATGATCACAGAGATCTACAGCTGGTCAAAATACAGAGAAATAGTTACTGTGGAGCACCCAATATTGACTGATATTTCTTCAAAGCACCCCTACACCTAAGGCTCAAGGAAAACCATGGAAGGGAGTGTGTGGAATGAGTGTAAGAGCCAGAGTCCAGGGTTCCCCTCCACGCAGCAAGGATACTGCACTCATGAAATCTCAATAATATGGTTGCCTAAACAAGGCTGGCAAAATGACATCATGTCTTTTCTTGATTCATCTTTTTATTAGTTTGTCTTCATTGTTTTATCTTGGAAGTCATCTAAAGTGAAACACTGGCACTAATTCAGTCCCCCCTCCCCCTTCACTTCAGTGGAATTCCTTTACCAAATTTATAAAGCCTTAGCCATTTTATTGCCTGTAACTACAGTTCACTGGGGCCTAGGAGATGGCTCAGTAGATAAAATTAATCAGCAAACAAGTCTGATGATCTCAGGTGGATAACCAGAACCTGTGGTGGAAAAGAAAAACTGATTCCTGAAAGTTTTCCTTTAACCTCCACATCTACACTGTATGCAGCCACCTTCGTATATACGCATTGTTAGCATCCAGAGTCTGTGGTGATACATGGGCGGGTCCACAGACCTGTTGCCAGGGCAACAGCCACCATATTCCCGGAATCCGTTGGGCTCACCTCCCACCTTTACCTGTGACTGCTACGTCACAACCCATATATATATGGGAACTTGCCTCCATCTTGCTCTCTCTCTCTCTCTCCCCTTTCTTTCCGCGCCCCTACCCCTACTCCCTCTCAATTAAACCTCTTACACGTGGAACTGTTTGGGCCTAGTGTACTTCCTGACGCAATCCGCCGTTCCAACACATCACACATATCATATACACATGTAATGCACACACACACAAAACAAAATAAGTAAATAATAGTAAGTAAATAAAAGTAAGTGAATAAGTAAATATAACATTCTACTGACACCTGGAATAGTATATATATATATATGTATATATATATATATATGTATATATGTACATATATACATTTTTTCCAACTCACTTGAGAGAGCCTAATCAATCAAAGCATCAGCTGATAAAGTCGCACCTTTGACATGTCATAGCAGACCATCTGTAACATAAACATGCAGAAGTACGCACAGCGCACCAAGGCTGTTCTTCCAGGGCAAAGAACAAGTTAGTCACTGTATTTCATATTTTCAAACTTTCAGGTGTCTTTCTTGGCAAAAAGAATATAAAGTAAATCATCAGGATGAGTTTTTTTTTTCCTGCTCTCTCTTTGATGAGTTTGTGGCTTAGTAAGGCAAAGGCATATGTTATTTAAATACCAATGGGTTGATAAATCTGTGCTTTGCTGGAGCGCAGTGGGAGGCAGGCAGCTGAGGTTTTAAATCCCACCCTCCTCTTCCTAGTGGTTTATCACAGGAGTACTGAGCGACTCTCTGCCAGGTGTAGCCATAATGTAGTACTATTAGAGCCATATCTTCATTGTCAGAAACTTCATTTAAATGTCCATAAAACCATCCCGACACAAGAAATGAACTGTAATAGCTTATAATTATGATAGTGCATAAAGTATGCCTCACAACCTATTACAAAGCCATAATTTTAGCATAAAAACCATAAACCAAGAGAACAAAACTTGAGAACTTCAAAATAAAATTTCAGCTTTTGTAACAGCCCAATAGAGCGTAGCTCTTGTCTCCACAATAAAGGATCATCTCATCTCTCCGCCACATGCAAAACCTGGGTAGATTGCTGATTTTTCAGACTTCACACTGTAGCATGTTCCCACAGGCATCTCCCAACCAGAGCGTTAATACATTCCCAGAAGAGATTTTAATACCCACTAGAATGAGATTGGGTTCATGGTGAAAAGATGGTTACTATTCACTCATGTCAAAAATGGGAAATTAGAAGGAAAGGCTTATGTGCTTGGTGTGCTTAAGAACCCCTTCCTGTCAGGAGAGAGAGAAAATGCCTGCTGGGATCATCAAATCAACAAACTCTGTTTCAACTGAATGAGATCCATTAGTCCTTCTGGGAACAGGTGAAAATGAACATTTAAGAATTGTGTTTTATGAAAATAAACATAGTTCCAACGCCAGAACATTTAGCTGCTTGGCAGCTCCCTCCGTCAACGTTTCTAGTTTCCTCAATGTGCCTTCATTGTTTGTCTCATGGATGATATACAATTTACTTCACATTATGAAGCCCAAATGAGCACGATCATATATTTCATGGCATACGTATCTCGTCCAAAGGGGAGTGTCAAAGCACATGTGCTTCAAGATGTATTCAAAGTGTGCCATCTGTTATGATTATTGAAGTAATATTGTATGTAAGAAGGAAATTAAAATCCCTTACAATATTATCCACAAGAGCTAACTGCTAAACATTCTTGAGAATTTTATTTTATGTATTGTCAAAACATGGTTAAATTTTATATAGTCTTAGATAATTAAACATTTCACATTTACTTATTTGTTGTTCATTTTTATTTCTTGGGGTAAAGCATAGGGCATTGGGCATGCTTATTAAATACTGTAGCCTTGAGCTGCATTCCCAGCCCTTTATAATCTATATTTTATTAAAAAATTATCATTGTAATCATTTTCATGTCATTAAAGCCCATAATATTAATAATTATAATATATAAATTATTTATAATCCATTTAATCTTTCTAAAGGACAAAACATATTTTTCTATAATTTTTCTGAGATTAGAGGCAGCGCTTTTCTTTATAGTATGTAGTTGCATAAACATCATGCATATATGTTTATATACATACATATATACATATGCATATGTATGTATCTATACAATATAAATCTGTCTACTGTCTTTTAAAAATTATTTAGAAACAATATATTTTGATCACATTTTTCCCTCCTCTAACTCTTCCCAGATCCAACCCATCTGTACATCCATCCAACTTCATGTATCTATCTCTAAAATATATAAAATTAAAAATAATCAAAACAAGCAAATAAAACCCACAAGACAAGAAATACCAACAGCAAACAAAACAAAATCACACAAAACCCATGAAGTCCATTTTGTGCTGGCCAACTACTCCTGAACATGGGGCCTGCCATAATGTGTTTGATATATTCAGAGACATACCACTGGAAGAAAATGGTTTTCTCTTACCAAGGAAGTATTAATTGCTAAGAGCTTCTTCATTAGGGTGGGACTTTGTGCCTACTTCTCCTTCTCAGTGCTGGGTTTAGTATAGTTGAATTTATATTGGTCTCATATATGCTTCAAAACTGTTTTTTAATTCATATGTGGATCAGCTCTGTTGTAGCCAGATGACACTGTTTTCTTGGCATCATCCAACACTTTTGAACCTTTTTTATATATATATATATATATATATATATATATATATATATATATATATATATATATATATATATATGAAGAAAGGGTTTCTTTGTGTAGACCTGGCCACTCACTATTCACCAGTGACTTACATAGTCTCAGGTTCTCCACAACTTTGAGTGTCAGGTATGGGTACCATCTCGTGGGGTTAATCTTAATTCAATCAAATGCTGGTTGGTTTCTTCCACAGCATTCATGCCACTATCCCACTATCATATCTTGCAGGTATGTCTCTGTCACAGTTTGTAGTTGAGTGGTACTGATGGTTGAGTGATACTTTTATCCTCTAGTATTTTGCGAAATATCATCCACCACCACGAATACTTACGCGCAGGGGGTCAAGCTTCTAATGTAGCACCAACTGGATGTCTCCATGTTTGATGACATAGTGTCTTCAGCAATATAGGACTTTACCATCAGGTTGTACAGGATAAACAACAGGCTTGGAAATATCCTGTGTTTATTTGGGTGGTCTTTGGAACTCCTTTGTTGAAAGACTCAGTAGGTAATTCCTATTGGAGGTTTTACTCGGTAGCATAAAACGTCAAGTAGGGTACCTCCTCCATTATATGTTTTAATTTGGTATCAATTCAAACTGTTCAGAGCCAGAACTCTTTTAAGGATTCATATAAAATTTGGAGAGTTTCTATATCTTTGTACTTTAGAAAATGATGAGTCAAACCTTTCTCCCTCATTGCGTGAAATATAGAGGGCACCATTCTACGCTAAGACCTACAGCTCTCTCAGCGGTCCCCTGCATCCATGGCTAGCCCCTTGTAGCAACCACTCATCTCACAGGTTCTCTTGCTAAGGATTTTGCTCACATTCCCAGCCATCTGCCCCTTGTGGTTAGCTGCCACAAATCTTAGTAACCAGGTAAAATCAAAACTCTAGAGGCTTATAATTTATCAGTCAGACGTATATCAGTAAATTCTCACTCCACAAAATGTCCACACAATGAACTCAGAGCCAATTGATATTGATATAAACTGCCCACCTAGATAAGACAAATTGTCCTGTAATTATCTATCCTTTATAAGATATTCACAGCTACCTGTGGTTGTTAAAGCCACACAGAGTCTGGATCATCCTCCATCTTCCTTCCTTCCCCTCACCTCTCTCTCTTCTCTAAAGTTCCTGGCCTACCTTCTTTATCCACTGTCTATTGATTGGTCCCTTGAAATCTTCGTTCATTAAGGGAGGGTTCTGCCACAAGAACCATTTGGCTGATATCTAGTTAGAAACCCTACCACCAGAGGTAGGGTTAGGAAGAAGGCCTGAAGATACAGATGTGAAAAGGCAAGAGTTTGCAAGGGTAGATAGAACAGAAACGAATCTATACTCATTGTTCCCATTTGTCTTGGGCTTGTGAGATGGAGCTTTTCCTAAAGTACTAGTGAATGGAGATCAAAAGAAGATGAGAAGCTTAAAGGAGACACATCCAGGAAGAGATGAAAACTGGCATCACTACTTAGTAATGCTGAATACCATGTGTGGATTAGATCTATTTCTCTACTCAACAACTTGTCACTAATCTTTTGTCATATGGTGGCTGTCCCAGGTGCTAGGGATACAGGAGTGGATGAAGCAAATGGGTTTCTGGCTTTTCTTGAAACTCTCATCTACTGCAACAAGGAAAGGCAAAACCAAACAGCATCAATGTATGATGTACACTACTATATTAAACAGGATAATTGATGATGATGATGATGATAAGAGATTAGGAGGGGACTGGAGAATACTTAAGGACCAGGCACTTGGCAATTTTAATTAGTCAGGTTAGGGAAGAATAGGAAACTTTGATCCAAATGGTTGAGATGTGTGTGCAAACTCCAGGTTATGAAATAGTTGAACATCTAACTTTCTAAATCACTATCTAAATTTTGATTGTGTGGGACTCAGAGTTTTTATTTCCCAAGAAGGTTAGATGACCAGTTGTGACTGGGTTTCCAGGAGACCCCTAGCTCTACCAAAGCTGTTTTGCTTTTCACTATGATGGAAATGCTACCTGTTGCAGCCCTGGGCTTCAAATCCTGTCAGTTGTCTCTGGAGAGCAGGCACAAAGCCCCTGTGACTTCTGAGGAAAGGACAGGAGTTGCGTGGGTCATCAAAGATGGACATGCCTCATGACTTTAGCGTTCAGGGGAGTCTGGGCTTCTAACTTTTCTCTTTGCTATGACCAGATACTTGACAAGATGAGATGTAAGGGAAGAATTTTATTTTGGCTCACAATGTGAAAGATAACTATATCAGGGAAGGGAAACATGTTGGCAGGAATAGGAGGTGGTAGGTCACCTTACATTTTCAGCCAGAAATGGGGTTTAAAATCTCAAGGTCCACCCCGAGTGAACAAACTGCTAACAGCATTTTAACTCCTTAAAGGTTAAACAACCTTCCAAAATATTGCCACAAACTGGGGACACGCGCGCCCATGGGGGATATTCCATTTTCAAACTAAGGCCTTTGGTAAATTAAAAACTCAAGAGAGAGGAGACACGAGTTGAAGACTTTGAGGGAAGGGCTCCCTTTAGGACCAGGTGTTCAGAGGGTTGCCTTCCCTAGTTGTCCTCCCCAAGTTCACTGCTCAGGGTTCTCCAGTTCAGGAAAGACACACCCAGATAGACAGGCATGATATACTCACTGCTAACTGGGGAACAAGCCATTATGGGCATACTCAGGTACTAACTGAACATAAACAAGAATCATTAAAAACATTGCAAATCATTATAAACAAACAAGTCATTATGGGCGTACTCAGGTACTAACAAGATAAACAAGAATCATTATAAACATTGCAAATCATTATAAACAAACAAGTCATTATGGACATTTTCAGGTACTAACTGAATATAAACAAGGGCCTGGTGTGTAAGCTTAACATCCTCAATCCAAGCCACAGTAAGTGAACCCCACAGGCTATGAGAACCATGACTATGCAGCACACTTCCCTAGGAGTCTTCTCCAAGGCTCATCCACAGAATGAGAGACTTGGGATGAGTCAGGTTTTGTTATTTTGAAGTGATTTTCCTGTTACTAAACCAAATGAGGTTATGTTTACATATACACATACACATACATGTATGCATATACATATAATTTTTATAGTGAGCTGAATGAGCAATGTCATTTATAATTAAATATTTCGTACCCTGCTGGTGGCAGTTCAATAGGTGCAGGCTTAGTGGAGGAACTGCGTCCCTGGGAGTGGGCTTTGTGATTCAGAGTCCTTTGCCACTGGCAGTTTGCTCTCTCTGCTTTGTGCTTGTGGTTCATGCTGTGAGTTCTCACCTTCCTACTCCTGCCTGGAGCGCTACTGCCATGCCTCCTACCATGATGCACTCCTATACCTCTGGAGCCATAAGCTCAAATAAACCATTCCTTCTAAGGAATGGTTTGTTTGGTCATGTTGTTTGATTAAACAACAGAAAAGTTACTGATAGACTTATTTATGTGGTTTTTTTGTGCGTGTGTGCCTGCATGCATGTGTGCTTGTATACATGTGTATATACGTGAGCATGTATATATGTATATATGTGTGCACAGCACCCATGTGGAGGTACAGAATACAGTACACAGATTGCTGGAGTAGCCTCTCTCTTTCTGCCGTGTGTGTTTCAGGAAATGGACTTAGGTTGTCAGCATTGACTGTAAGCACGTGTATGCACTCAACTGTACCAGCAGCTCCAGAGGAGGGTTTTTGAGAAGCATTACCTACACAGAAAACATTAGCTATGGGAATTTCTGGTTGAGTTGCCATTACCAGTTTAAAAGGAGGTTTAGAGCTTAAGCATTCTGGAGAGCATTTATGGCTGTTTTTGGACAGTTGTAGATGTCTATGAAAACAATTAGGATGTTTTACTAGTCCATTTTCAATTCTTAATCACGGGCCAAAATGAGAGAAATGGGTAAATACCGAAATGTATAGTTTTGAAGTGAATATAATGAGCACGTGTGATAATAGCTACATTTTGCAATGGCTTTATTACTTTAAGTATGGCCTCGTTTTCCGAAGAACCAGAATTTATAAGAGACATGGTTATACATTCCATAATTTATAAACATTGCCTAAATCCTAGTTAGGTAATCTATATATGGAGGAGCTGCTCAGTTCTATGAAGTACATAATTGGGATGTAAATTTATTTTCCCCACTCTCTATGGCTTAAGTAAGCCACTTAGGATAATCAGTGTATTTCTCACCAGTACTCAGAATGAATTTTTATCCATTATGTTCTTTCAGGAAGTGCAGGTTTTAAAATATGTATGCAGAACTATGCAAGCAGAGAGACCATCGCCTGGCTCAGTACCAGCTAAAAATACTCCAGGAAGGACACAGAGGTTTTGTTTTTTTTTTTTTTGTTTT
>NW_022196894.1:85496934-85505630 GCF_008632895.1 Mastomys coucha
GAAATGTACTTGTGAGTATCAGTATTCTAAAGAATATTTTCCAATGTTAATGAAATTTTTCTCAGTGAAAAATTCTTAAGTATTGCCCCTAAGATTTTGAATAGTTGATTATGCTGACCCCAGAGGACTTCATCTGAGCAGATCCGCTTCTGGGCGGTGGTTTGTGAGGTGGAACTCAAAAGAATTTGTGCCTATCTATTTCTTCACAATCTCTTTACCTTCCTACCATCTTTCAGCTTTTTCATAAACTTCTCTTTTTTAAAGGAATTTTTGAACTAATTTTTTTGTACCTTTAAAGATTTATTTATTTATTTTATATAAGTACACTGTAGCTGTCTTCAGACACTCCAGAAGAGGGCATCTGATCTCATTACAGATGGTTTTGAGCCACCATGTGGTTGCTGGGCTTTGAACTCAGAACCTCCGGAAGAACAGTCAGTGCTCTTAACCATTGAGCTGATCTCTCTAGACACCTCCCCTGCTTTTTTAAAAGGTGTTCAAAAAATGCTCAAGGACATCACTCTCCAGCCCTCATAAACTTCTCTTACTTAGCCTGCCTCATAGTGCTGCTTGTTTCTGGGTTTGTTGTTGTTGCTTATTTCTTAATAAATTATTTATCTATTTGTATTCTTATAATTGTTTATATTAGTTCCTAGTACTGATGTTTTCTGGGTTTGTTGTTATTCTATTTTTTATATATATTTTCTTTTTTTCCTGGTCACAATTTTGGGTCTTCCAATACTTCTTCCTTTTCTCCTCCTTCTTCTTCCTCTTCCCCTTCTCCTCCTTCTCCTTCCTCTTGCTCTTCTTTTTCCTTTCCTTCTCCCTCTCTATCATTCCCCTCCCCCTATTTCTCCTACTTCTTCATGTATTTTAGATAAGACCTGTAGCCCGTGTTGGCCTTGAATTCACTCTTAAGGGCATCTGACCCTAACTCTTGGACAGATTGACTCAGAATTCCAGGTATCAGACTGCAGCTTGCAGTGTGCGTGCGAGTATGTGTGTGTGTGTGTGTCTGTGTGTGTGTGTAGTCAGAGGTTGATTTCATGTATCTTCCTCAGTTGTTCTATAGCTTATTTTCTGACAGGGTTTTTTTCATTGAACTCACAGCTCACTGATTTGCCTAGGGGATCCTCCTATCTCTGTCTCCCCAGTGCTAGAATGACTGATGCAGACCACTCTGCCTAGACGTTTATGTGGGTGCTGATGATCTGAACTCGGATCTACATGCTTGTTGGGCCAGCATTTCACTGACCAGGTCATCTCTCCAGCCCCGAACCTGTGCTTTACTTACTTGTCCCTCTTTTCCTGTGGGATCCATAACTTAAACTGCAGTTTGTTTTTTTTCCCTAAAGTATGGTGACTGGCCACTCCAGCTCACCTTGGCCTGCCCCAGTTTTGACATGGAAAGTTCTACATCATAAGAAAGTCTCTCTTTCATGGGTGAAGATTCTTAGATTTGCGAAATAAATATTGAAAGGCACAGGCATGAAGTATAAAAACCAAAATTTATCAAAACAGGGCCATAGGTTTTAGGAATGCAGCATAGGTTTTAGGAGTAAATGGCCACTGGTCAGATTTTTTTGCCCTCACTGGCTCCTGTCCCTGTTTTTCCTTTCCTATCTATGGAGAGTAGGGATTTCAATTCAAAGACTACAATAGTGGCTTGTTAATGATTGCTTCTGTCTCAGTGGTACATCCTAAATGAGCAACTAAGTTGGGTTTCAGTAATGAGTGTATTTGATTTTAATTTTTGCAATTTATTAACTGCGGTATTTATAGTTAAAAGAAAGGGGAAAAATCTTTCATTTGCTAAATGTCAAACATCTCATCATCATCACTTTGGGGAGGACATAAAATTGGCTTTAGCTCATAACTATTAACGGAATATTTAAATAAGAAAAAGATTCTCCAGGGAACAGGAGCGCCTGGCTCTACCTCTTTAGAAAACCTCTGAGAATGTGCTAGAAGTAGATAGAAGAAGGCATTGAAACAGGCTAGTAAGGAGTCAGTGCCACTGGCTTTCTGTGAGAGTAATATATTCCTTTAGTGATGCTCCAGTTTTGTGTGAGTGTAAGTTGTAGAAGATCAAAATTATAGAAGTGTAATGGGTGAAATCTGTGATTGATTTTCCTGGGTGAACAAGACACATGTGAAAATATGAACTTTCCACTTAAGCAGCACATGGCCCTGGAATTAATTTGTATGAAGGACATGAGCGAAGGGCATATACCCCTGTGAGCCGTCACATCTGATGGAGAATGGTGCTTTTACAGTGCTGTTTCTTGGATGTTTGGTACTACTAAATGTACGTTCTCATGAAATTGAGGATTTTCCAAATTTTGATTTATCATGTCTTATATGTACATTGTATATAAAATCTGCATACTAACATAGATGTACCTTGGCAGCAGTATCATGGTAAGTTCTTAAGAATCAGCTTCATAAAGTGCATATATGTATTATATGTATAAGAATCATAAAGCACATATATGTAATATATGTATAAGAATCATAAAGTGCATATATGTAATATATGTATAAGAATCTAACAAGTTCCATGCATACTAGAATAGGTAGTTAAACTAAATCACATTGAAATATAAAATATGATTTGTTTTAAATTTCTTGTAGACAATTACTTCTTCTGGATTCTGCACATTTTTTTATCTTGACCAAGCATTTTCAACTATATTCTATATACTACATAAGTGTATTTGTGATTTTACAACTGGAATTGCTTCTTAATTTGTTAATTATGTTTCTCAGCAAATTACAATTAATCATCATTTTACAATTGTCATCTTTTTATTAAACTTTCTTTTTGCCTTTACACAGAGTCTTTCCAATTAAGCTGAACCTGCCAGTAGCTGTATGTAGTGTTTAACACAGAACTCTTAAGTGAATATGAACTATTAGGATTTCCACCATCTCTTTCTTAAGTAAGTCAATACACATGCCCTTGCTAAGAGTCACAGGCTTACGGATTTAATGTCTTCATGGTGGCTGTCTCACCATAAGTGTGCGGTTTCTTGAAGTTTGGTGATTGGCACTTTTATGTCAGTGCACATAATTGGATGGTTCCGCAGAGGTTCACTTCCAGGAGAGAAGGTGAAAGCTGCCACCTCAGGCAATCATCCTTGAGCAGACTTCCAAGCTTCTGACCTTGCTCGGCAGATCTCCTCTCTCTTGCTTCCCTTTGCCATGTTAGTTGATTTTATACACCATAGCCCTTGGATGCCTGCATTAGAGTACAAGTTTCCTCTTCCCAAAGTTATTCAAGGTATCCGCCACATATTCAGATTTCCATGCAACATCTTTGCCACCACCACTGGAAGACACATTTCCCCCACCACAAAGCACCCTCACACACTGCTTCCACAGTCTGCAATGCATTGCCTACTGACCTGCACACTCTGGAAACAGCCTGGTCTCCAACACAGTATTACTTTCTCAGTGACTTCTGTAAGGGATAGTATGCTCTGATGCCCTAGGCTGCTGCTTTTCCTCCCAAACCTTGAACCACACAGCATGGATCTGAACCAACTATATTACAGATTCCTATTTAATTCTGTCTCCCTCGCAAGAACATGACTTCATAATACGAATTTACTTCATTCACTGTTCTATCTCAAAGCCTTAAATAAGAAAGCAGCAGATATAGCAAACACTGACAAATATTGAGGGCATACAGGTATCGCCATACTTGTAATGTAATGGCATGTCTGTTAGTATGCACAATATAAGTTAGTATATATATATATATATATATATATATATATATATATATATATAGTGTATATAGCATAAGGGTTGTTCAGAGGGCTCAAATGAGCAAGAAAGGACCATGTTCTATTAAGTGAGGCTGTGTCTAATTGGAGAGAAATCTGTTTTAAATTCCTCTACAGGTTGCGTATGGGTTGATGACAGCTTGATCCCATCAGCAGATTATAAATTTGTCTTCAATACATTAAAATCACAACTTAAGAATTGCTTTCACTGACATCATAATCATTCGTCAAAGAAAACGTGACTTACAAAACAATACACTCGTTTGCACCTTTGGAATTTTCTCATCACTCCCACTTCATCCAAAAAGTTTCCAGCAGTGCTTAACATTTCTCAAGGTACTGGATCTCCCTGAGAAGTACACTTTCACAGGTGACCTGACACAAGACCTCACTTGGTTGGCTCATCTGGTGGCTTTGGCAAATCTCATTCCTGCAAAGCATTTCTGTCTCTAACATTTCTGCTTGGAGCACAAAGTCACTGAAGGTTCATTTCCCAGAGGGTGGGGGGAAATTGGAGCTCTGTCTAAAACTGGATTTTATTGGGTGATGCTTCAAAGCACTCACTTAGCATTTCTGCTAACAGAGCTGAACATTCAGCCAAAATATTGGAAAGGAAATGCTCAGGCAGCATGAAAAGACAGAGGAGGCTGGCAAAGTGGGGGACCCAGGCCAAGGGTGACAAAAGCGAAAGGGAATGTTCCAGAAAAAGGCATGAAAGGGAAACTGTTTCAAGCATATCGGTTAGAGCTTTATCCCACAGACACATCCACATCTTGAAAATAAGTAGCACTGGAGTGACATGTGAGCTTTACTCTCTGATACACTCCCTCACAGTCTTATGCCAATGTATTACAGAAGACTTTGCCAGCCCATCTGAGCATGATAGGCTCATCCCACAGCATGCAGTAGCAGTTAGCAATTGATGGCCAGAATCTGGTGAGCCTGGAACTTACAACCCACAGTAGGGATCTTGTGAATATTTTATCCCTCCAGCTCAGGGGACCTGGAACAAAATTACTTTAGTGTCCACACAGTGAACCACTATATATTCTGAGAAAATATTCTTATTGAGCATAGTTGTTATCTGAAATATAAGTCTAGGGAATATTTTAGGTTCTACAACATGGCTTTGAGAATGAACTTATCTATTTCCCACCAGGTTTCTCTTCAGTTGGGACAATGTCATTTGTAGTACATTGATTTTGTTGAGCACTTGTCTCAACAAAACTGATTTTTCCTTGAAAAATCAGTGTATATAATTGTGGAAAAACAGACGCCTACAGTGTGCCTTAGTAAGTTACACGGAAATAACTGCTGATGGCCATCTCAGAGGCAGCCAAGGAAGGAAGACCGCACAGCTGACCAGAAGTTAATGGCGTCAGGAACACAAATATATGCATCAACTATTTGTGTCATGTATTAGCTTCAGTTTTCAGTGACAAAAACATTTTGTTAAAAGCTTCTTACAAATTAAACAGTTGTTTTATGAAGGTATATTTTGCTTGGGCATGCATGTGCATACATGTATTGTGTATGTCTGCATGTGTCTTGAGTGCATGTGTGTGCACATATATGGAAGCCTAAAATTGGCATCAAGTATCTTCCTTGATTGCCTCCTTTTGAGGCAGGGTTTCTGGTGAGCTCTGAGCTCTTAATTTGAGCTAGTCTGGCTGGCCAACACATTCTGAGGATTGTCTGTTTTTGTGTCCTGCATTGGGATTGCAAGCAGATCATAGTGCTCATCAACTGTTTTACATGGATTCTGGAGATTCGAACTCTGCCCCTTCATGCCTTTGGGGCAAGCACTTTATCCACTGAGCCAAGTCCTCAGCCCGTAAGTGTTACATTTTTTTTTTTTTTTTTTTTGGTTCACAGCTCTTCAAGAGCACATAAACAAAATAGGCGTAGTAACAGAAGCAATCACTCACACAGGATTTATGTGCTTGTCACTAGACACATTGCTAGCATTCTTATTTTCTTAATTTAGCCTTCGCAATCATCATAAGAGAGAGCTCAGAAATCTTGTTAGATAAACAGGGAGATGGAAATAAAAAGAATTTTGTTTTATAGCCATGTCATTTAATTACTTGAGAAATTTCAGTCCGACATGACAAAGTAATGCTAGGCTACAGACCCTCTAACTGCCTTTCTCTCTTTCCTAGAAGTCAGGTCACACAAAGCAGAAACCTCTCTCTATGGACGGAGTTGATAAAACAAACAGTGGTCTTATAGTTCTTAGAAAGAGTGCAGTTCACTCTCTTTCTCACTTGAAGCTGTGTTAAGTGAACCCTGCCATACTTAGATTAAGGACTAGTTTATAACTTTACTTTTATCAGTGCCTTCCTGACATCTAACATCTAGACTAGGGTAGGTTATGCTAGATCACAAGGTATGAAGCTTACCTATCCCCTCGAAAACGCTTTATCCTGTGTCCCTGTCTCTCCCTACAAGGTCTCATTATGACTACCTATGGCCATGAGGGTGTATCTCTCTAGGCATTTTGGGAACAAGAGGTTTGTCTCTTCCTACAGAACCCCCACTGTGCTGTAGTTGGTGACTGTCTTTTCTAATGCTCTGCCACTTTGAGGCTAGATCATGGCTATCCGTAGTGTTTGACTCTTAAAACCTTTGGGGCAGGCACTTTACCCACTGAGCAACATCCTCAGCCCATGACTGTTAAATTTTTATTAGTATACAGTTCATCAAGACTAGATCACAAAATTAGGAATGGTAACATAAACAATCACTCACATAGGATTTATGGGCCTTGTACCTAAGGACAGCTTGATGCTAGGAATCCATGCAGATTTATGTCAAAGAAATTGAAATGAAATTACCTTTCAGAATAAACTCACAGCAAGCTCAAACAAAATTCCACAGGTGCTATGCCAGAGACATACTCCTTTTTGAGTCACCCTCGGGATTCTCTTTATTTGTTGCAAGTCATAACGAGTAAAAAGCTTTCTTTGATCGCCTTTCACCTTGTTGCCAATTAGCCTTGCACTTACCCAGGAATAAACTCACCAGGCTTCATTAATCACTGAATGATCTCTATCATTACCTCATGGTTACGTCAATGAATTTCTACTGTCTTTTGTTGATGGATAATAGTCTAGGATTTTTCAACTTTATGGTACACTGAAGAACTGTGATAATACACATCCAATGCAAACTTTCCTTTGAAGTTACGTCTTTCACAGGTTCACAATTCTGCATCTCTCTGTATCTTAGGAGTAAGGGCCAACGACACCTTATCATCCCAACGATCATAAGAGATATTAATTTAAAATCATATTTAAAAGCATAAAATCCTACTAAAATACATGCCTCTTGAAGAATATGGAAGCTGTTTTGATATATTATTAATTTACCTTTTATTTTATTTATTTATTGCTAGATCTTTTATTATTATTTTTATTGATTTAAATTTTATTGCATTTATGATGAGAAAAGGTACATAATTTCAATTTATCACATTCTTCTTTCCCTTTTGTACCCCAACTCCTCCCAGAGACCTTTTTTTAATTTTATCATATTCTTTAAAATTTATAAATATTGTAACAATAAAAATGAGTATTATAGAAGTTGTTTGATATAAACAATAATCAATTGAACAGTCTTATGTAGATGCTTTTCTACAGCAAAAAAAAACAAAAAAAAAAGAAAAAGAAAAATATTGAAAATACGTGTTTTTCTCAACATAAAATTTAAATAACTACAAACATATTAACTGTATGATATTTTAAAATAATATATCACTATAAGTTTTTTAGTGAACATATATAAAATCTTTTTGTTTGTTTGTTTTGTTTTTTAGTAGAGTTTAAAATCTTGGCTCTTACTGTGGTACAAACCCAAAATAAGAACAATTTTTAGATATTGGAGTTCATTGAAATAAGGCTGTACTTCAATGACCCTCACATCACCTAAGGATTTTACCTCCCTAGTAGCTAAGCTGAGAGTTGACAGTTCTGCAGCACCAAGGAATGAATTGTAGGCATGATTTTTGAATATAGATTTCCTGCGATGGTCAAAGGTATTTGACTTGAGTGAGTGACTTTATTCTTAGCCCACAGAGAACAGGTTACATTCATTTAAGAAATGGTGTGTGTATTAAGATGATCTATCCATAAAGTCTTTCACCAAGTGTTTCAGTGAACAATGGTTCTGCTTGGAGGGTGGCACAGATAATAGGTGAGGGTAAGAATCTGGTTGATTGGCTGTGATGATTTTGAAATGCATTCATCTCAGAGAAATAGTAACTAATAAAGTCCTCCTCTTCAAAATTGATATAATAATTATAAATATCAAGCAAAACATTCAGTCTCACTCTTTGTTGTTCCCTTACAAGCTACCTCCCAAATTAATTGTCTACATTTCTTTTGGCTGTATAAATAATTTTGAAATATGTAAGCTGTTCTGAAAACTATAGTATAGTGCAAAAACATCAAATAAACAATCCTACTAATAGAGAGCCTGAGATAGGAGAAGCCTGATTTTAAAACCATTATGTGGTACACTGCAACACACTGTCATGTACAAACAAGCAGAAAGTGTATATGGATTGTACAATATTGGATCTATTTCTCCAATTACCAAATTAGAGAGACCACTGGATGAGAGCCAAAGAATTTCTTTTTTTCTTTCTTTTTTTATTAGATATTTTCTTTATTACATGTAAATTTCTCCCTTCCCAGTTTCCCCTCCAAAAAACAAAGAAACAAACAAAAACAACCAAAACAAACCCCTGTTGCCTCCCTGCCCCATGCCTGTCACCCCGCCCTCTCCCACTTTCTGGCCCTGGCATTCCCCTACACTGGGCACAGAACCTTCACAAGGCCAAGCTCTTCTCCTCCTATTGATGATCAAATTGCAATCCTCTACCATACACATGCTGCCAGAACA